>NC_087176.1:18686590-18811590 GCF_035594125.1 Scylla paramamosain
GTGAAGGATGTAGATGAGGAATCAGTGTTTAAAAATTTGGTATGTTTGGCTAAGTTGATTCTAATCTTACCTCACTCTAATGCTGAGACTGAAAGAATTTTTTCAATACTCACTGACACTAAACCGAAGAAAAGAAATAAAATGGGGCCAGAACTACTGAATGCTATTCTAGTAACAAAATCAAGCATGGTAGCAAAGAATGAAGATTGCAGAAATAAGCCAATTAGTGCTGAACACTACAATCTACATAATGCATCGATGTATGCATTCAAAGATATGTAGATCTCAATAAAACCCTTTTGTTTTGTTAAGAAAAGGAATAAGTAGTTTCTTTGGTGTCTGGTATGGGTTAAAAACAGTCATTGAATCATTTTTATGTGTTGATTTCTATAACCTTAAGGAAATGTGAGAGTGGTTTCTTCTGTTTCTGGTATGAGTCAAAATTGGTCATGAAATTACTTTTGTCATAATTGTTATTTACCATACGGTCATCATATAAATAAATACCTGCCAGTATTATGACAATTTGTTTTTCTCATCCTCAATCGTAGGGTAATGAAGGCAAATGTAGGGTAATTTCAGTACGTGTGTGGGGCGGAGACGTCTGTAGAGGTTGGCAACACTGCCTAAAACATGAAAATATAAAACATATAAAAACACTAAGGCAAAGCAAAGCAAAATGAGATGCAAAAACAAAACAAACAGCAGCAAATTAGTGGATAATAAAAAAAAATAAATACAAATGAGTAAATAACTATGCTGAAGTAAAACAGCCTATAGATACTAATGTAGAAGAGCAATAAAACTATGGGTGTAGTAATACCAGACAATGAACCTTGTGTGTTCTAGCTGAAGGAGTAGTGTGAACTGACAAGGGATAGCAGTGTGTGTGTTAGGTTGGTTACAGCCTCAGAACCCAAAGCTCTGAACTGAGTCTATAACAAATATATCTGTGATGATGACAATTGGTTATTTAATTCAGGTTTCAAGTGTTTAATGTAAATAGCTTCTAATGTTTTTATGTCTGTATATGCATCAGCTTTATGTAATATCTTGAAATCCTTCTCCAAAAAGCAGATGGTTGTGTGCATGTGAATATGTTCTTATTGTTGAAAAAGGAGGATGTTTCTGTGAACATATCGAGTTACCTTATGTTCACTGGTTCCATGTGTTAGATTCCTCTTTATTTCTCCAATATATCAAGCCTTACAGCTCAAACAAGTAAATTCATAAATGACGTTAAGAGATAAATCCAATAGGAATACTGTCTTTAAATAAAAAAAAAAAGGGGGCGGCAATGGTGTACATATTAGTAAAAATAAAAATAAACTTGTATCAGGTTATTGTGCTTTCTGTATGGTAGTGTGTCTCTTTCTAATAGCAATACAAATAAGTAAACAACTATGAAGTAAAACAGCCTATAGATACTAATGTAGAAGAGCAATAAAACTATGGGTGTAGTAATACCAGACAATGAACCTTGTGTGTTCCAGCTGAAGGAGTAGTGTGAACTGACAAGGGATAGCAGTGTGTGTGTTAGGTTGGTTACAGCCTCAGAACCCAAAGCTCTGAACTGAATTTATAACAAATATAACTGTGATGATGACAAATAGTTATTTAATTCAGGTTTCAAGTGTTTAATGTAAATAGCTTCTAATGTTTTTATGTCTGTATATGCATCAGCTTTATGTGATATCTTGAAATCCTTCTCCAAAAAACGGATGGTTGTGTGCATGTGAATATATTCTTATTGTTGAAAAAGGAGGATGTTTCTATGAATGTATCAAGTTACCCTTATGTTCACTGATTCCATGTGTTAGATTCCTCTTTATTTCTCCAATATATTGTGCCTTACAATTCGAACAAGTAAATTCATAAATGATGTTAAGAGATAAATCCAGTAGGAATACTGTCTTAAAAAAAAAAAAAAAAAAAAAAAAGGAGCAATGGTGTGCGTATTAGTAAAAAATAAAAATAAACTTGTGTCAGGTTATTGTGCTTTCATTATGATATTTTGTCTCTTTCTAATAGCAGTATAAATAAGTAAACAACTATGCTGAAGTAAAATGGGCTATAGATACTAATGTAGAGCAATAAAACTATGGGTGTAGTAATACCAGAAAATGAACCTTGTGTGTTCCAGCTGAAGGAGTAGTGTGAACTGACAAGGGATAGCAGTGTGTGTGTTAGGTTGGTTACAGCCTCAGAACCCAAAGCTCTGAACTGAATTTATAACAAATATAACTGTGATGATGGCAATTGGTTATTTAATTCAGGTTTCAAGTGTTTAATGTAAATAGCTTCTAATGTTTTTATGTCTGTATATGCTTCTTCATCCTTCCCTCCTTTATTTAAACCTGATGGCACCATTGCCATCTCATCTATTTCTAAAGTTTAACTCTGCTCAAAGCTTTGCTAAAAACTCTTACCTTGGATGAATCAGGGCTTGTTCCTCCCTCTCCTCCACCATCTGACTACTTTATGCTAGCCATTAAAATCCTTTGCAGTAATGTTTTCCATGCCCTCATTGATCTAAACCCTTGGAAGGCTTATGAACCTGATGGGGTCGCTTGTATTGTTCTCTGAAACTGTGCCTCTGTACTTGCACCTTGCCTAGTCAAATGCTTCTGACTCTGTCTATCATCTTGCTGGAAATTTGCCTAAATTCAGCCCGTTTCTAAAAAGTGTGACCATTCTAGTCCCTCAAGCTACTGTCTTACATCTTTAATTTCCTGTCTCTCTAAAGTTTTGAATCTCTCCTCAACATGAAGATTCTTAAACATCTACCACCTCACAACATTCTATCTGATGACCAGTATGGGTTCTATCAAGGCTGCTCTACTTGTGATCTTTTGGCTTTCCTTACTAAGTCTTGGTCATCCTCTTTCAGGGATTTTGGTGAAACTTTTGCTGTTGCCTGAGACAGCAAAAGCATTTGATAAGAGTCTGACACAAAACTTTGACTTCTAAACCACCCTCCTATGGCTTCTGTCCTTCTCTCTGTAACTTTATCTCAAGTTTCCTTACTGACCATTCTTTTGCTGCTGTGATAGATGGTCACTGTTCTCCTAAATCTATTAACAGTGGTGTTTCTCAGGGTTCCATCCTGTCACCTACTCTCTTCCTATTATTAATCAATGATCTTCTAAACAAAACTTCTTTTCCTATCCACTCCTATGCTGATGGTACCACCATGCACTTTTTCACATCTTTTCATAAACGTCCAACCCTTCAGGAAGTAAACAGTTCATCCAGGGAAGACACAGAAAGCCTGACTTCTGATCTCTCTAAAATTTCTGATTGGGGCAAAGGAAACTTAGTATTGTTCAATGCCTCAAAAACTCAATTCCTCCATCTATCAACTTGACACAACCTTCCAGACAACTAAACCCTCTTCTTCAGTGACACTCAACTGTCCCCATCTTTTACACTGATCATCCTCAGTCTGTCCTTTACTTATAATCTAAACTGGAAACTTCACATCTCATCTCTAGCTAAAACAGCTTCAGTGAATTTAGGCGTTCTGAATTGTCTCCACCAGTTTTTCTCCCCCTCCCCCCAGCTGCTCACTCTGTATAAGAGCCTTATCCATCCATGTATGGAGTATGGTTCACATGTATGGGGATTCCACTCATACCGCTCTTTTAAATGGGTGGAACCAAATGCTTCTCATCTTAACTACTCTCCTCTAACTGACTGTCTTCAGCCTCTCTCTCATCACTGTAATGTTGCATCTCTTGCTATCTTTTACTGCTATTTTCATGCCAACTGCTCTTCTGATCTTGCTAACTGCATGTCTCCCCTCCTCCCATGGTCTTGTTGCACAAGACTTTCTTCTTTCTCTTACACCTGTTCTGCCCACCTCTAATGCAAAAATTAACCAGTATTCTCAGTCATTCATCCTTTTTCTGGTAAACTCTGGAACTCTCTGCCTGCTTCTGTATTTCCATCATCCTATGATTTCAACTCTTTGAAGAGGGAGGTTTCAAGACATCCAGTAATCTTTGACCACCGCTTTTGTCTCTGTTCAGGGACCAGCATCTCAGTGGGCCCTTTATATATATATATATATATATATATATATATATATATATATATATATATATATATATATATATATATATATATATATATATATATATATATATATATATATATATATATATATATATATATATATATATATATATATATATATATATATATATATATATATATATATATATATATATATATATATATATATATATATTTTTTTTTTTTTTTTTGTTTTTGTTTCTGGCTGGTGCTTCTACATGGAAAAAAAAAAAACTTCAAAACTTTTGTTTCACTCTAGATTCCTTTTTAATTGCTTATTTAAACTGATTTACATATAAATATGAGGAGTTAAAAATAAATAAATAAATAAAACCCGAAAACTGAATAAACTCCCGAAAAATAAATAAAACTCAATAAAAATAATAGAACCTCCCCAAAAAACTTTTTCTTTTTTAAACCCAGGTTTTTTACAACTATGGATATTAGTGAGGAGGGACTTAATATCAAAACTAGCCATTACAGTGTTATGAACTTCTAATTTACTTATTTCTTTAACAAAATCATAAGAATTTTTTTTTATGGTAAATTAATTTCATGTTAATGGTGAAACATTGCTACTTCAATAAATGAAGAATTCCTAGTTTGTCCCTGTTCATCTCATCTCTCTCTCTCTCTCTCTCTCTCTCTCTCTCTCTCTCTCTCTCTCTCTCTCTCTCTCTATATATATATATATATATATATATATATATATATATATATATATATATATATATATATATATATATATATATATATATATATATATATATATATATATATATATATATATATATATATATATATATATATATATATATATATATATATATATATATATATATATATATATATATATATATATATATATATATATATATATATATATATATATATATATATATATATATATATATATATATATATATATATACTGTATATGGTATAATTTATTATAATGTGATCATCAACAGTTCACACATAACTATTGTAGAACCAGACTAACTTGGTACTCAGGGTGTTGGCTGTTCCTGTCTCACATTGTTGTCACGATAGATGTTGTCGATAGAAATATGAAAACCTATCTCTCTCTCTCACTCATACTGTCATCCTTTGCCTTAATTATTAAAAAAATTATAAGTTATATACAACTGCATGTTTTTTTCTTAATGGCTTTCAATTTGATGATGGAATAACAATGCTGTGTATCTTCTGCTACACTTGGCAATGCATATAGGTTGTGTGGCATTGCTGTTCTAGTGTCCTTGAAATATGAATCCCTCAGGCCGTGCTCTACTGGCTATGGTCAGGTCAGGTTATTCCTGGCTTGAGGTGGCAACAGCACAGAAAGGTACAGCCTACACCCTGATTACCAAGCTAGTCTGGTTCCACTATAATAAAGCCAAGACAAACTATTTCTTCACCATTTCTGGTATTCACTGAGCAGTGGGTGCAGGACACACCTTTCTCATTAGATTTCAGTTTCATGTTGGTTATTCAGTGTTTTCTCATACTTTATTATCAAGTCAACAAATAGAACACCATTGGGTTTAAGGAAAGTTATTTCTATATATAGCTTATACGAAATTAAACATAAGAAAAAAAAGGTTAAAATAACAATAACAATGTAATATTATCTCACAAGTGAAATGTGATCAGAGTTATGTTCTCTCCCAGCGGCAAGTCCTCACCTGTATGTTCTGCACTGTCACCATTACACAGTTACAATGTTAACAATTTTGATAAAGCATTAGATTAGAATCTAGAAATGATAAACTACCTCGATTAGACTATATATGTTTTACGGTCTAAATACAAGAAAAACAATTAAATTACCAGGAGTAAATGTGCTGAACATCACAATAATTATATTTACAATAAGTAACTAGCACATACAGTGATATAATACTTTATACTCACTCATGGAGTAAGTTTTGATGCTCTGTTATCACTTGCTATACTCGTTTACTTGCTGCACTCGTATCATAAAATATTTTAGACAATGGAACATTAGTAATTTATCAATAAAACTCCATAACAATGTTGATAATGCATAAAATCCATATATATAAAAGATGGTGGTAGGACTAAATACTTACCCAGAGAATAAACTCTTGTTTACTTGCTCCATTTCAAATGTAACATGTTCCAGACAATGAAGCAATAATAATTTGTCATTAAAACTCCATACAGTCAATAAAATTTCATACAGTTATTGATTTCCATCCAAATTGTTCTCAGGAGCAATTTTGCTCCTGTCCAAATTTCTCCAGGGAGTAATTTGGAGGGTGGGAGCGATTTGGCAGTGTCATGCCAAATCTCTCCTATGTCCAAATTTTTCCCGGGAATAATTTGAATGGTGGGAGCGATTTGGCACTGTCGTGCCAAATCTCTCCTGGGTCCAAATTTTTCCCAGAAGTAATTTGGAGGGTGAAAGTGATTTAGCAGTGTCATACCAAATCTCTCCTGGATCCAAATTTCTCCTGGGAGAAACTTGGACAATAGGAATGATTTGGCAGTGTCGTCCCAAATCTCTCCCAGGTCCAAATTTTTCCTGGGAGAGATTTGGCATGACACTGGGATCATGCAACTCCACAAGTGCCTTTGGAATTCACAATCATTAATATTTACAATAATTCCTACTTACATTGCCATTGAAGATTGACATGATGATATAGTATACTTACTGTTGTGTACATCTGTAAAAGTTTTAGACAGCGCCCTCCTATTGTTAACTCTCAAATCTGCTTTGAAAACAAAGGTACCTCCCAGAGCCTAAGTCCACAAATTGTGTGCACAGCATGGCTCCTTTCACACACTGAGCCCTGGAACACTTCCTATGTGCCTCAGGAAGTAGTTCATACATGAGTGAAATATATGAATTTTTTTTGTCCATGCACAACCTCACCTAGTTCGTTGTATTGAAAGTATTGAATGATAAGCATTTTATGATGAGTATTTTGTTGTGAGGCACATTTTATTTGTGAGATATATAAAGGAGGGTATTGTTTCATGCTGCACCATCAGGGAAGGAGTCATAGTGCCATGCCAGTGTGACTTTAGCCATCATCATGGAAACTTTAGAAGATTGTGATCTATGTCTGTTGTTAAACCTTTGAAAATGGCAGCTTTTATCTTCACAACCTTGAAGTTTAGCAGTATTTCCTCTCTTGGTGAGTGCTAATGGATTTTATTTCTTACATGGACTTACATGGACAATTTCCTGGAAAAGGCAATAGCGAGTCTGTGATTCCAGTATGGCAGTTTCAACATTATTAGCTTGTTGGCCACATGTGGTGGTTATCTGTGCTTGGCAGCTAAATTTCAATTCTTAATTTTTTCAGTATTTATCAAGTCTAGCCTCAAAATTCTTCAAGTCAGCACACACTACCCACTTTGGCAAGTCATTCCAGTTGTTCACCACTCGCTGAGGGAATGAATATTTCCTCAAGTTGTGCTCAAGACTTATTAATCTTCCTTGAATTCCCACGAGTATTAGTATGATCTCTCATTTCAAAAGTCCTCTGGTGTATTCCTTGTCATATTTCCTATTTGTGATCTTGTACATGTACATTTATATTTGGTCATCTTGAGCTCTTCTGTATGCCAGAGTTGGTAGGTTTGGCCTCCTCAGTCTATCCTTGTAGGTCATGTCTCCTAGGTGAGGCACCAGCTGGACATTCTCCACTGCCTCAATATCCTTCACCACATAGGGGCACCTTATGTGGTTAGCATACTTGAGATGTGGTCTCACTAATGCTGTAAACAATAACTTGAATGTTTCAGGGTCCATATGTTTAAATGTTCTTCTTATGAGTCCCACAATCTTGTTTGCTTTACTGATCTTTTCAGCCAGATAGTCAGAGAATGCCAGCTTGCCATCAATGACGACACCTATATCCTTCTCTGTTTCTGTTCTTGCAATAATCTCATGTATACTATATCCAACATCTTCAACACTAGTTCTTCCAATCCTCATGTATTTGCTCTTATCAGGATGGAAACTGAGCAGCCACTTCTCTGCCCAATTTTTAAGTTCATCCAGATCTTCCTGCAGTTTATTACAATCCTCTGAATTTTCAATCTTTCTATAATCTTTGTATCACTTGCATATGGAAATATTTCACTCCCATTATTGACTGCATCAGGCAGGTCATTTATGAACAATATGAAAAGCAGTGGACCCAACACAAAATCCTGGTGAACTCCACTACTCACATTTTTCCATTCAGATGCCTCACCATTCACCATAACCCTCTACCTTTCTGTTTCGAAGCTCTGGATCCACTTTAATACCCCGCCCTTGATATTATAACTGGATACCTTCACTATCAAACATTTATGTGGCACTCTGTCAAAAGCCTTCATGAAGTCCAAGTAAACCACATCAACAGCCAAGTTATTGTCAACTGCCTCAGTCCAAAAGTCAAGTACCTTGGTGAGTTGAAGCACCGTCATTCTGCCAGATATGAATCCAAACTATTTAGTACTGAAGTGTTTGTTCTTCATATACAAAATTATTTCCTCCCTCAGCAATGACTCCATTACTGTACACAGAATGCTAGTGAGGCTGACTGGTCTGCAGTTTTCTGGATTGCTTCTGTCCCTCTTCTTAAAGATTGTTGTCATATTGGCAATCTTCCAATCATTCAGTACCACTCCTTCTTGTAATGAGCTGTTGAAAAAAATACATAGGAGCTCCAGCAATTCTTTCTTTTAGCTCCATGATTACTCTTGGGTGTAACCCGTCAAGTAACGGTGATTTGTTTTATTTTGAGCTTTTACAGTACCTTCTCTATCTTTTCTCTGGTTATGTTGATATAATCTAGTCTGGGTACATCTCTTTGCAGGGCTGATGGCAATTCCCCTTTGGGTTCCTCAATAAATACACTTGCAAATTGCTCTGAGAGTGAATTTGCTTTCTCATTACTGGTAATCTTTTAAGTTTTCACAGTATCTCAGTATAGTTCACCAATACTAGACTTCATTTTTGTTTTTGTTGTTACATACCTCCAAAAAACTTTGGGATTCTCTTTAACATGCTTTGCAACTTCTCTCTCCTTGATTACTTAAGCATCTATACTCCATCTCAACACCCTGGTAAGTACCTTGTGTGTTGCCCTCTCTCTTTGCCTTTTTAAGTCTCTTTTTTACCAGTTTTCTATTTATTGTAACATTTTTGTTGGTCCCTTTTCTTGTCTTTTCCCCCAACCTGTTTCTTTCATATACACTCTTCTGTCACTGTCTGTATTTTATTACAAAATTTAGTCCATTTTCTTCTGTATCAGAATCTTTTCTGAAGTATTGTAACAAGTCAACATCCAATTTTCTTTTCATTAGTTGATAGTCAGCCTTCTCATACAAAGACTTGTTTCTTCAACACATCCTTCACTTCCTGCAAATCAACACTCACAAAAATGCAGGCATGGTCACTTCTTCCTAAGGGGACCGTCAACCTTAATATCCTCTAAAATTTTTCATCATTAGTGAAAAGAAGGTCAAGAGTATTACAAATACTGTCACCTCTGATTCAGGTTACACTGTGAATGTGTTGGGTAAGGAAACAGTCTCTCACTTTCTCAATGAAGAGAGTGCTGAAATCTGCTGCTCCACAATCTTTTATATAATTACTCTATCTGATGTATGGAAGATTGAAATCTAATAATAATATTTTATATTGCACATTTATATCACTGACTTCTTTCAGTAACTGCAGTAAGTTATTATTATTCATATCACAATTTGGACTTCTATAAATAGACACCACTAGTAGATTTCCACCAGTGTAACATATCTCAACACAGCAGTATTCATAAAACTTTGTCTTCAGTTCTCCTGTGTGGAACTGCATTCCTTTCACAGAGAGGGAGAGGGTTTTGTACAAACCCTCTCCCTCTCTGTGAATTTTTTTTTTTTTCAATTATGTCACATCCATCTAAAAGATACTCAACCGTGTTCCTTTCATACCTGTAGTTTCTTGGCTTTACCTCTTATAATGCAACAACATGTGATGGGTTCTCCATTTTCTCAATTTCCTGTGATTTAACTCCAGTTTCTTATCAATGTTACATGTATCTACATTACTGAATAAAATACTTATATCCTTATTACTTACTTTTTTCATATGTACATCATGCTGTATTCCTGTAGTGATGGAACCTGGGGACTGTGATCCCCTTGTGGATCTTAGTTCCTGGTTTCTAGTTCTACCATCCTGCTTTGTCTTACTTGATCTTTGACTCCCCCTGTAGTGATGACTGGTGCAACTGGAGTTTCTGTAGCAATGTTTGCTAGTCCAGACATCCCTGACTTCACAATTTCCCAGTTCCATGGTGGCTCCACTACTACATGTTTCCCTTTCCCTGTGGTTTCCAAGTTTTTTTGTTCCTTTTGCAAAGAGAGTTCACCCCCTTTTCCTCTTGTGAGATCATGGGCAATTCTTATATTCACGAATGCACTGTTTCCTTGTAGGTTTTTCAAATTTCTGAATATTGCCTGTTTTACTGTTGTCTCTTTGTTTCACTAGCAGTGGCCTAGGTTTATCACCTGTGGCATTTGCTATGTCAAGCCTAAACACAAGGAATTTAGTATTGCCATATTCTGCCTCACATAACTATCAAATTCTTCACATTTTTTTTTGTCATGTTCTATCCTCTCTCCCACCACTTGGAAAGATTATGTTGTGCCATAAATAACCATGTTATTCTCCCTCTCACGCATGTCACTTACCTCCTTGAAAAGTAGTCAATGTTGCTAATACCTTGGGCAGGAAGCAGGTCAAGACGGCCCCTAACCACAACGGCCCTCCCCCACGGCCCCGTGTTTACCAGGACGGCCGCGTGTTTACCAGGACGGCCCCATTTTGTAGGACGATAATAATAATTTACATGTATTTATTACATTCTCCTGTACATGTCCAATCTTCTAGAGAGACGTAGAATACAATACAATGTGTGTGTGTGTGTGTGTGTGTGTGTGTGTGTGTGTGTGTGTGTGTGTGTGTGTGTGTGTGTGTGTGTGTGTGTGTGTGTGTGTGTGTGTGTGTGTGTGTGTGTGCGTGCCCATTCCATTCAGAGAGAGAGAGAGAGAGAGAGAGAGAGAGAGAGAGAGAGAGAGAGAGAGAGAGAGAGAGAGAGAGAGAGAGAGAGAGAGAGAGAGAGAGAGAGAGAGAGAGAGAGAGAGAGAGAGAGAGAGAGAGAGAGAGAGAGAGAGAGAGAGAGAGGCGAGGTCATGTCAAAAGCTGTTCTGTTGGTGGAATCATTATTTTTAAAGCCTCATCATGACGACACCAAGCCATCGCTCTGTTCGCCCTAAACAGCCCGCAGCTGCACTTTGTGTAGTTTGTGACAGGGTGGTCACTGGCCGTCACCATACACTCCAGTGTGATAACTGTTCAAGGTAACTTATTTGTTGTTATTTCCATTATATACTGTCACTAATGTTTTATATATATATATATATATATATATATATATATATATATATATATATATATATATATATATATATATATATATATATATATTGTACGAAATAAAACCACAACGTGCAAAGCTACTGTAATTCAAGATGGTGAAACCTTCACAGCTGGTCTCCACAATCACTGCCACCCCGCTCAACCAGGAAAACAGAAGGCCATTAAGATCGTTGCTGATATAAAGAATAAGGCAAGAGAAGATGTGTTTAGGTCAGCAGCAGCAATTGTGGAAGACGTAATATTGAAAGAAATAAAACCTGAAGACCCTGAGGCCAGTGTACCAAAACCTGGATTACTTATTCGTCGGGCCAACCAACTTCGACAAGCAATGCGTCCCGAGGATCCAAAGGACCTTGAATTTGACACTTCAGAAAACTTTCTTCCACCTAACTTCCTCCAACGAGACATTTATGTTGATGAAGCCAGACATTTGCTATTCGCTATAACCCAGCAGCTAGAAGTGCTTAAGAAGGCAAGAACATGGTACATGGATGCTACTTTTAAGATTGTTTCAAAGCCTTTTTACCAGCTGTTCTCCATCCATGCATTTGTGAGAGGAGAAGACAAAGATACGAAACAGGTACCTTTGTTATTTGCTTTCATGTCACATAGACGCACCAAAGACTACAAAGCGGTCATGAACGCTGTTAAAGAACTGATACCAGAAAACAAACTCCAGAAGGCTGTAGCCGACTTTGAGCGGGCTATGTGGAAAGGCATACAAGCGATTTTCCCTCATATTCATGTGAGTGGATGCCTGTTCCACTGGGCACAGTGTATCTGGAGAAAGACACAGGATCTTGGACTCGCCGTTGCGTACAAAGAGAAGGGTTCCATACAGAGTTTCATAATATGCAAACTGTTTGCCCTGCCATGTTTGCCACAAGAACACATACAAGCAGCATTTAGTAAACTGAATGATGCTGCACCACCTGCTGTACAACCACTATGTCATTACATTAGCAAAACATGGATTGACAGCACTCTCTGGCCGCCAGCAGCTTGGAGTGTCTATGGGAAGTCAGTGAGAACAAATAACGATGTCGAAGGGTGGCACAGACGGATTAACGAAAAAGCCCGGAACCATTCTCACCAACTCTACAAATTAGTCCCCCTGCTGCACCATGAGTCACAACTCGTAACCCTGCAACTTCGCCTGGTAAGAGAGGGGAAATTAAGAAGATACAAGAGGAAAAGAACAACAACTACAGAAGGGAAACTATTCAAGCTCTGAGAGAGTTATGAGACGGGTGAAATATCCACATCTTCTCTTCTTAGGAAATGTTCTAGGCTGCTTGGTGTGTAGGCCTAGGTGAATTGATTTTTAATGCAATAAAATGTGTAATTTTAGATCTTTTAAAAAATTATTACTTCCTATTGTATTTTATGTCTCTCTAGAAGATTGGACATATACAGAAGCCCCGATTTATATTATTATATGTACGTATGTATGTATGTGTGAGAATTGAGAATGTAATAAATACGTGTGAATTATTATTATCGTCCTACAAAATGGGGCCATCCTGGTAAACACGGGGCCGTGGGGGAGGGTGGTCGTGGAGGGCCGTCGTGGTTAGGGGCCGTCTTGACTAGAACTCCCTTGGGCACCTTCTGTTGTCAAGTTCCTGGCATTGGGCTTATCAGGATCACCATCTTATACTCTCCCAATCAATTCAGCCATTTTAGCTTCTAATGATCCCAGCCTTCTTATAATTTCTTTGCTGTCAGTGATGCCTTTCTCTATTATTTTCTTGGATTTAACTTCCCTTGCCTCAAGCATCCAAACTCTTTTCAAGTATCTTGTTTTCCTCCTGATCCTTGCACATTTCATCTTTAATATCCTTCCCTAGAACTTCCAAATGTTCATCTGCTACACCACTTCATGTTGTTCTGATTCTAGTTTACTCATTCTTTTACATAACTCAACACATCCCCTTTTACAGTAGCTACAATACCAGCTTATTTGTGACCCTGTGTCTACATCCTTAATGTATTCATAAACTGCCTCAGGGATATTCTCACACTCAATATGGAACCACACATCATAAGCCTCACATGCCACTGCTTTATGATTATTAATGACTTGTATTTCACATTTTCTGCAATCATTCATATGATCATAGTCCTCGTATGGTTTGTTTACACTTGATCGTGTCTTGACCCATGTTTTCTCCATCTTGACTCCAGGCCACACTTATGTCCTTATTATATCCTTCAGCTGCACTGTTTTGCTATTTTGTCTAGTTCACACTGTTCCTTAGACCTTAATGATATTTACCTCCACCAGTGGTGACCACTCTCAAATTCATATGTCCATGTAATTTTAGCAAAAACTTTCTGGAGCTTATCAAAGCACATCCATCGATACGACAACACATCAGGTAACAATTTCAGATGCCAGCCGTGAGGAATAAGGGGTGAGTGTCACGGTACATACTGGTTAGGTCTGGTAATGTTAGGTTAAGTTATATGAGGTTAGGTTAGTGTCCTTAAGGGAGCATCCAGTGAAGTGAGGTGAAGCCCCCCAGTTAGGTTGGGTTAGGTTATGGTAGGTTAGATTAGGTTAGATAATGCTAGTGTTCTTAAGGGGGATCCAGGGGGCAGCAAAGTTCCCCCTGATTAGGTTTGAAAATTTCCCACTTGTCAAAACATGGTATCTCATCCTTACTTCTCATGAATGTCCAAATTTGCTTTAATTTGGCTTCACCCACCATAAAACCTCTCTTTCTACATCTCCCAACAAAACCTCCGATTCCCCATAGGTCTCCCAAACTTGTTGGAGGGGGAGGGTAGGATTTATGTGACGGAGTTATTGTAGATTTTTACCTTAACAATTAAGGTAAATGGAATTAAGGACTTAAAACAGGTAAATGGAATTAAGGACTTAAAACAATGACTTTTAATAATTAATCTGCTTATATTTTTATCACAAATATGTAAAGGCAAAGGTGAAACAAAACAAGGAAAACTTCATTAGCAAAATAAACAACAGATTACTCAAAAAACTATGCAAAACTTACCGGTAATGTTTTCTCTGCCCAACTGGGACGGGCAATTGTTTCTTTTTTTTTTTTTTTTTTTTGCTTTCACAGTGTAAGAATACGGTGTGTTAAGTAATGCCTGTCAGTGACTCCTCTATGACCACTCGCTTACTCAGGATACAAGAGAGACTATACAGCACAGACAGGAGACAGTCACGGTTATGTTCTGCTGAGCCACCATTCTCTTCAGCAATACGCTGCCCAGCACACAGCACAATAGTGCACGAAGTAATATAATTCACGGGCAGGATCTCAGGCGGCGGCGCTACACTACTTAAAAGTTATTCTTGAGAGAGAGAGAGAGAGAGAGAGAGAGAGAGAGGTCGCCTTTACAACGGCACATCTATGTTGTTTACTTCAACTTTATCCCTATAGATGCTGGTTTCTTCTTTTCTCTTGTATTCTACATTTAGTACAACACTTGCTTGTAGTGCTGTGCATGGGTGAAGAGGAATAGAGGCCCATGTTGCCGCTGCAGTCCTCGGGATAGTGTTGCTCAAGAATGGGCAGCGTCAGTGTTGCCAACCTCTACAGACGTCTCCGCCCCACACACGTACTGAAATTACCCTACATTTGCCTTCATTACCCTACGATTGAGGATGAAAAAAACAAATTGTCATAATACTGGCAGGTATTTATTTATATGATGACCGTATGGTATATAACAATTATGACAAAAGTAATTTCATGACCAATTTTGACTCATACCAGAAACAGAAGAAACCACTTTCACATTTCCTTAAGGTTATAGAAATCAACACATAAAAATGATTCAATGACTGTTTTTAACCCATACCAGACACCAAAGAAACTACTTATTCCTTTTCTTAACAAAACAAAAGGGTTTTATTGAGATCTACATATCTTTGAATGCATACATCGATGCATTATTGTAGATTGTAGTGTTCAGCACTAATTGGCTTATTTCTGTAATCTTCATTCTTTGCTACCATGCTTGATTTTGTTACTAGAATAGCATTCAGTAGTTCTGGCCCCATTTTATTTCTTTTCTTCGTTTTAGTGTCAGTGAGTATTGAAAAAATTCTTTCAGTCTCAGCATTAGAGTGAGGTAAGATTAGAATCAACTTAGCCAAACATACCAAATTTTTAAACACTGATTCCTCATCTACATCCTTCACACCAGACAAGAAAACCCAAAACTCAGCATCTGTTTTCTTCTTCAGCTCTGTTATTTCTTCTTCATTAAAATAAACTGGTAATTTTCTCCATTCTTCATCAACATCATTATTTTGATCTAATAAATGACTATATTTCTGTTTGAGGAGACTAAGAGAGGGAAGCCTACGTCTACTTTGCAAATCTAGTGCTACTGATGGTTGGACAAATTCTACTTCATGAAAGAAAGAGTCATCTAGTGGCAACCTTTTTTTTTTTATCTCCTCTAGAGCTGACTTATAAAAACACAAACATCTGGTTCTGAAATCAGTTACATGATCAACTTTAAGGTTTTCTTGTTTGAGTATATCATCACACTTTATTCCTAGGAAGACTTCAGATACTGGGAGGAGATAATCCAAATTCAGAGGCTCCCGGGCATTACATATCTCCCGGGCATTACATAACTATGGGAATAGACAATAAAAAAAAGTATATTTTCTTAGTATAATTCCTATTCATTTACATAATATACCTTTTTCTGCAAAATACCTACCACGCATGGCATATCAAAAAGTTCTAATTACCCTACGTTTTGCTCAGATTCTGTAAAATTACCCTACTGCCCTACAGACCAGATTTGAGGCTAAATTACCCTACGCGTAGGGTAATTACCCTACGGTTGGCAACACTGGGCAGCGTAGGACTCAATCTTCAAGGAGGAAAAAAAGAAAAAACTTTCAAAATTAAGACACATTATGCAACACTCGTGGAGGAGGGCGCCGCAGCAGCAGAGGATCGAGTGACTGAGTCATTGGTGGTTTGTGGAGCAGAGACGAGAGAAAGGACGTGTGTGACTCTGCTCCTGCATTTCCAAGTAACTCCCCGGATTCTACCAGCAGTAAAAATCAGGATGGCTGCAGTTGAGTGCAAGTTGTGCTATCAGAGTGTGACGACCAGATGTAGTGGCGTGGAGTGTGAGGTGTGTGAGCTGTGGTTTCACACAGTCTGTTTGGGGTCAAGGCCTCCATCAAGATGCTGATCCACAAAAAAAAAACATCATGTTTTTGTGTGACGAATGTCTGGAGGCAGCAAAGAAGAAGCTGAAGACCAGGAAGAAGGACATGGTGGCCAAAGAATCACAGACGACGGCGATAGTGACCAGCATAAAGGACACGCAGACGGAGGACATTAAAGATAATGATACACAGGCTGTCTTCTAGGCAAGACCTAGAAGACAAGGGCACGCAAACAGAGGAGAAAGACCAGCAATCACGAAGAGGTACAATGATGAAGATTATGACTGAGAGGAAGTCCCCAATCTGCATTGTTGGGGACAGCATGGTCAGGAATGTAGGTTCCCACCTCAAAACCAAGATGAGCGGGAGCTCACAGGAGTGCCTGAGGGGAGCCAAGATCCACGAAATAAAGAAGACTGACAGAGAAGACCTAGAAGCTTAAGAATGGTCTGCTTGTGATCCAAAGCAGCGGTAACGACCTGGAGAGGACTAGAGCAGAAGAAACAGTGAGGGAGGTGGTGGAGGCAGTAAAATCTGCTGAGACAAGAACCTGAGTGTGGCCGTTGTGAAGTGATCAGTTGGCCAAGAGAAGGAGACTGGTATGAGCGACTTAGAAGATGGACGAACTGCAAGTTCCAGGAGGAAGTGCTGAGAATGAAGCTGGACTGGCTGAGGGGCAAGAAAGGCAACGTCAGCTTCGTTGACCTGGACCCAGAGGGAGGTCATGGACTTCCTGCTAGATGGGGTGCACCTCAATGAAATCGGCAACGAAAGGATGTGCAGGTGGCTGCGTGAGTGGATGCGTGCAAGGTTCATTGTGTGCGTGGACTCTGCCTGAATGAGGGATAGGAGTGCACCGGAGCAACTTCATCTCAAGTTTCCTTTCTGACCGTTCTATTACTGCTGTGGTAGACGGTCACTGTTCTTCTCCTAAATCTATTAACAGTGGTGTTCCTCAGGGTTCTGTCCTGTCACCCACTCTCTTCTTATTATTCATTAATGATCTAAACCAAACTTCTTGTCCTATCCACTCCTATGCTGATGATACCACCCTGCACTTTTCCACGTCTTTTCATAGATGTCCAACCCTTCAGGAGGTAAACATTTCACGCAGGGAAGCCACAGAACGCTTGACTTCTGATCTTTCTAAAATTTCTGATTGGGGCAGAGCAAACTTAGTATTGTTCAATGCCTCAAAAACTCAATTCCTCCATCTATCAACTCGACACAACCTTCCAGACAACTGTCCCCTCTTCTTCAATGACACTCACATGTTTCCCTCTTCTACACAACATCCTTGGTCTGTCCTTTACTTATAATCTGAACTGGAAACTTCACATCTCATCTCTAGCAAAAACAGCTTCTATGAAGTTATGTGTTCTGAGACGTATCCGCCAGTTTTTCTCACCCCCCCCCCCCCTAGCTGCTAACTCTGTACAAGGGCCTTATCCGTCCATGTATGGAGTATGCTTCACATGTCTGGGGGAGTTCCACTCATACTGCTCTTCTAGACAGGGTGGAATCAAAAGCTTTTTGTCTCATCAACTCCTCTCCTCTAACTGACTGCCTTCAGCCTCTCTCTCATTGCCGCAATGTTGCATCTCTAGCTGTCTTCTACCGCTATTTTCATGCTAACTGCTCTTCTTATCTTGCTAACTGCATGCTTCCTCTCCTCCTGCAGCCTCGCTGCACAAGACTTTCTTCTTTCTCTCACCCCTATTATGTCCATCTCTCTAACGCAAGAGTTAACCAGTATTCTCAATCATTCATCCCTTTCTCTGGTAAACTCTGGAACTCCCTGCCTGCTTCTGTATTTCCACCTTCCTATGACTTGAACTCCTTCAAGAGGGAGGTTTCAAGACACTTATTCATCAATTTTTGACCACTGCTTTGACCCTTTTATGGGACTGGCATTTCATTGGGCATTTTTTTTTTATTGGATTTTTGTTGCCCTTGGCCAGTGTCCTTCCTAAATAAAAAAAAAAAAAAAGGGAGAGAAGACACCAGGCAGGCAAGATTAGGTATGAAACTTGGTTGTATAAATGTGAGAGGATGGGGCATTGGTGATTTTGAAGATATATATAGGGAGTTGAATGAATGGAGTTTGGACTTGATAGACACACCTGAGAGATGTAGTGCGAATGGAAGGGAGTGAGTGTGTGATGGTAGGAAAGGGACACAGTAAGCAGAAGTTAGGAGGAGGCGTAACCTTGCTCCACAGAAAGGTGAGGAGCCTGAAAGTAGAAGAGCTTGATGTAGGAGACAGTGCAGAAGGTGAGGATGTGTTAGCTGCTCGAGTGGAGTGTAGGAATGAGCATGGTAGACCTAAGAGAGTAGTTGTAGTTTTAGTGTACATGACAGTGGAAGGTGAGAGAGCAGTTATGGAGGATAGCAAAAAGTACTGTATATTGAAGAAGATTGCAAGAGATCATGATGAAGAAAGAGCGATTATTATGGGAGACATGAATACATACACAGGTATTTTAGGTGAACAAATGAATAGGAATGGTGAGATGCTTGATGAGTTTGTAAATGAGATGGACCTAGAAAACCTGAATGAGACCCTAGCAGAAGGACAAATGACTTGGTGGGCTAGGAACCAGGAGTCTGCAAGTGACTACATGCTAGTGAATGGGAGAATGCGTGAAATTATGGACCACATGTGGATAGATGAAGATGGAATGATTGACATTTGTAAATGAAATGGACCTAGAAAACCTGAATGAGACCCTGGCAAAAGGACAAATGACTTGGTGGGCTAGGAACCAGGAGTCTGCGATTGACTACATGCTAGTGAATGGGAGAATGCGTGAGATTGTGGACCACATGTGGATAGATGAGGATGGAATGATTGACATTATCTCGGACCATAACATGCTGGTACTAGAATGTAAATTGAATGGAAGAGATGGAACAAGTGCCAAGGCTAAGAAGAGAAAGTGGAGACTGAAGGATGTAGGATGGGAGGATTTCCAGGTAGACTTGAGTGAGAAAAACTGGGAGGATGAAAATTTGAATGGTGTGGAAGAAATGAATGATAGGTTTGTGGAGAATGTAAGAAACGCAATAGCAAGCCAGATAGAGTATGTAAGAACAAGTAACAGGAAGCGTGCATGTAAGTCATTGTAGAGTGACGAAATTAGGAATGCTAGAAAGGAAAGAAAGAGACTAAATAGGGTGTGCAGGCAGTTGAGAAAGAGGAGGAGAGAGTGAGGAGGCTGAGAGTGAGTACCAAAAAGTACAGCATATGTGAGTCAACAGCAAGTGACAAAGTGAAAAATAATGAATGCTAAAGTTAAGTGTGAGAAAAGTGTGATTCAATCCCTAAGAGAGAAAGGTGTTGAAGGTGGCCAGGAATGGTACAGATTCCTGAGGGGTGAGGGAATGCCTGACAATGAGAATGTGGAGAGTCTGAAGGTGAATGGAACATTGGTGACAGATAGGGAAGAAATGAGAAGGGCAATAAAAGAGTTCTGGGAAGAGATTGGAGGTGTGGGTGAGGTACATGATGTGAGAGAAGGGTATGTGACTCTGGATAGGAAGGATGCAGAGGAGTTGAATAAAAGAATCAGCAGGGAGGAAGTAGAGAAATGTGTGAATAGACAGAATAATGGGAAGGCAGCAGGGCCAGATGAAATACCTTATGAGATGTACAAAAATGGAGGGGAAGTTGTGATTGATAGAATGACTGAGTTATTTAACCAGGTGTGGGAGGAGAGAGTGCTGAGAATGTGGAATGAATGCAGGGTGACTCTACTGCATAAGGGAGGATACAAGAGTAAAAATGAGTCGGAAAATTACAGGCCGATTGCATTAGTGAACACAGTAGGTAAAGTTTTCAGTGCAGTGTTGAATGAGAGATTGTGTAAGTGGATTGAGAGAGCTGGAGTGTTAGGAGCGGAACAGAATGGGTTTCATGTGGACAGAAAAGCAGAATGAAATTATTGAAAGAAAGAAGAAGGATGGTAGTAAACTGTACTTGGGTTTTCTAGACATAGAGAAAGCTTATGATAGGGTGAATAGAGAAATGCTAGGTAGAGTCTTAGAAAAGATTGGGTTGAGTGCAAAGATAGTTAACATAATGTAAAGTATGTATGTGGACAAAAGAGCTAGATACAGACTAGGAAGTATAGAAACAGATTGGGTAAAGAGCAAGAGAGGAGTTAGGCAAGATTGTATTTTGTCACCAACCCTTTTTAGCTTGTATACTGAGGAATTAGCAGCCACACTGAGAAGAATGAATGTGGGAGTGAGTGTGAGGAATGATAAGATATGTGTGCTTTTTTCTGCAGATGACATAGTGGTTATGAGTGAATTGGCAGATGAGTTTCAAAGTTTGTTTGATGTTATAGATGGGTATGGAAGGGGGACTTTGGTGTGAGATTGTGAACAGGTCAGAGATGAGAGAAATTCAGTGTGGAGACTGGAAGGAAATGTGTTGTGACAGACAGATGAATACAAGTACTTGGGAATGTGGATGAGTCTGAATGGCTGTGTAAAGGCAAAGAATGAAAAGATAAACATGGTGAACCAGTGGGTGGGTCATCTAGGAAGTGCAGCAAGGATGAGAGGAAGTAAATATGACGTGCTGCAAGAAGTTTGGAAGAGCATGGCTGTTCCGAGCATTAGGTAGGGTACAGATGTAATTGTGTGAAATGAGGATAAATTAGAAAAGTTAGAAGTAGGACAGAATAGAGTAGCAAGGATGGCATTTAATGCACCAAGGTATGCAATGATAGAGGCCTTGAGAGGGGACATGGGTTGGAGTACTTTTAGAGAGAGACATGCAAAAGCAACCTTGAGGTACAAAGCTAGATTAGAGCAAATGAATGATGCGAAACTAGTGAGAAAGGTGTTTCTGTGGAATGTTAGGAGCAGCAGGTGGGAGAAGTGTGTTAAGATGGCAATAAAGAGTGGTTTGGAAAGTAGTTGGGTTTTTCAATGATTTGAGGGGAGGCATGTTGAGAGTGACTAGAATGTGATTGCCAGAAATGGGGAGGGTTTAGAATGGGATGTTAAAAAGTGGAAAAATAAGAAAGACAGGGTGGTGAGGTATGTGGGACTGAATGAATGGAAGAATAAGATGGAACATAAGAATACTTTGGAGTGGTATAGAGGGAAAAAGTCCCCAATGCATGAAAAGTTGTATGATGGAAGCCTTGGCAGTGATCTTCTCTTACAAGTGAATGCGCAGTGCATAGATGTGAATGCAAGGAGTTACAGATGGTCTGAGTCCTGCAGCAAAGTGTGCCAGATGTGTGACATGAGAGATGATGAGACGGTGGAGCATGTGGTGCTGGAGTGTGTAAAGTATGCCAGAGACAGGATTGAGATGATGCAAGTGGTGCTGAGGGAATTGGGACACACTAGAGTGGAGAAGACAGGAATGGAATGGATGGTGTTGTTGCTGGGACTGTGTGGAGAGACAAATGAAAGGATGATTGAGGCAGTGAAGGAGTTCCTGGAGAAAATGTGGCATGCTAGATGTAGGAGCTGGTGATGTGATAGATGATGTATGACTCTGTATGGCATTTTCAGTTGTCGTTCTTTGTTTTCCCTACAGGAGTGCCAATGCACTCCTGTAAAGTGAAGAGTGAAAGGAGATTCATTCAATCTTTAAGGGAGAAAGGTATGGAAGGTGGCCGTGAATGGTACAAGTTCATGAGAGGTGAGAATATGTCAGGCAGTGTTGGTGTGGAGAGTCTAAAAGTGGAGGGTGTAGTTATAACAGAGAAGGATGGAATCAGGGAGGCAATCAAAGGGTTCTGGGAAGCAGTAGGTGGGATAGGTGAGATGTTTAGTGTGAGAGAAGAATGTGTAACACTAGAAAGGAAGAATGCAGATGAATTGGATGAAAGAATCAGTAGAGATGAAGTGGAGAGGTGTGTGAGAAGGCAGAAGAATGGCAAGGCAGCAGGTCCAGATGATATACCTTGTGAGTTCTACAAGAATGGTGGGGAGGTAGCGATAGACAGAATGACTGAGTTATTCAACCGAGTGTGGGATGAAGAGAGAGTGCCAAGAAAGTGGAATGAGAGCCAAGTGTGTCTGTTGCATAAGGGAGGATTTAAGTGTAAGAATGAGCTGAAGAACTACAGGCCAATTGCATTAGTGAATACAATAGGTAAAGTTTTCAGTGTAGTGTTGAATGAGAGACTGTGTAAATGGATTGAGAGAGCTGGAGTGCTGGGTGAAGAACAGAATGGTTTTCGTGTGGATAGGAGAGCTGTTTGTGGTGAATGAAATGATTGAGAAGAAAAAGAAGGATGGGGGTAAATTGTACCTAGGTTTTCTGGATATAGAGAAAGCTTATGATAGAGTGGACAGAGAAATGCTAGGTAGAGTCTTAGAAAAGATTGGATTGAGTGCAAAGATAGTTAACATAGTGCAAAGTATGTACATGGACACAAGAGCTACATACTCGTATAGACTAGGAGACATAGTCAAAGACTGGGTGTAGAGTGAGAGAGGAGTTCGGCAGGGCTGTATATTGTCACCAACCCTTTTTAGCTTGTATACAGAGGAGCTAGCAGCCAGGATGAGAAGAATGAATGTAGGGGTAAGTGTGGGGAACGATAAAGTATGTGTGCTTCTTTATGCAGATGACGTAGTTGTTATGAGTGAATTGGCAGATGAGCTTCAAAGTTTGTTGGATGTTGTGGATGGGTACAGAAAAGACTTTGGAGTAAGGTTTAGGAGTGAGAAAAGCAAGGTAATTGATTGTGAATAGGTCAGAGGATGAAAGTAATGTGGTATTTTGACTTGGAGAGAATGAGTTGAAACAGGTGCAAGATTACAAGTACTTAGGGATGTGGATGAGTCCTAGTCGGTGTGCAAAGGCAAAGAATGAAAAGATACGTATGGTAAAGCAGTGGGTAGGTCAATTAGGAAGCGTGGCAAAGATGAGAGCAAGTAAGTGTGATGTGTTGAGAGAAGTGTGGAAGAGTGTGGCTGTGCCAAGTATAATGTATGGTATGGATGTGATTGCATGGAATGAAAGTGAAATTGATAAGTTAGAAGTGGGCCAGAATAGAGTAGCAAGGATGGCACTGAGTGCACCAAGGTGCACAGCAGTTGAAGCCTTGAGAGGTGATATGGGATGGTGTACCATTAGGGAAAGACTCACAAAAGCCACACTTAGGTACAAGATTAGGCTTGAGAGAATGGATGATTCAAGAATATCAAGGAAGGTGTACCTGTGGAATGAAAATGGAAACAAATGAAGGAAGAGGTGCTTGAGAATGACAGACAGGAATGGATTGCAAGTTGTGTGGGCGATAAGAATGGCTGGTAGGAATCAAAATGAGTGTGAATGGGTGGAAACAAGAGGAGGCAGAATGGGAGCCGAATGGGATGTGTGAAAAAGGAAGAATGAGATAGACAAAGAAGTGAAATGTGTGGAACTGAATGAATGGAAGAATGAGATGGAAAGAAAGAAGACCCTGGAATGGTTCGAGGAGAAAGGGGCCCTGAGGTATGAAAGGTGGTATGATGGAAGCCTGGGCGGTGATCTTCTCTTCCGAGCGAGGGCACAGTGTATGGATGTCAATGCAAAGAGTTACAGGTGGTCTGAATCCCGCAGCAAAGTGTACCAGATGTGTGACATGGGAGAGGATGAGATGGTGGAACATGTGGTGCTGGAGTGTGTGAAGTATGCCAGAGACAGGAATGAGATGATGCAAGTGATGCTGACTGAGTTAGGGCATGATAAGAATGAAAGAGTGGAGAAGACAGGAAAGGAGTGGATGGTGTTGTTGCTGGGACTGTGTAGAGAGGCGAATGAAAGGATGATTGAGGAGATGAAAGAGTTTCTGGAGAGAATGTGGCATGCCAGATGTATGAACAATTAGGATAGAGGATGCTGTTTGTTTCTTTTTTTTTTTTCCCTTCTGCAGGAGTTGCCGATCCAAAGGCCTTGCTCAGGAGTGATCCTGTGCTACCTGTACCATCAAGATCAAATTCAAGAGCTCTTGAGTGCTGTGTGAAGCGCTGGAGTGAGCGCTGGAGTGCTGGGTGAAGAATATAATGGTTTTCGTGTGGACAGGAGAGCTGAGGACAATATGTTTGTGGTGGATGAAATGATTGAGAAGAAAAAGAAGGATGGGGGTAAATTGTACCTAGGTTTTCCGGATATAGAGAAAGCTTATGATAGAGTGAACAGAGAAATGCTAGGTAGAGTCTTAGAAAAGACTGGATTGAATGCAAAGATTGTTAACATAGTGCAAAGTATGTATGCGGACACAAGAGCTAGTGCAAAGATTAACATAGTGCAAAGTATGTATGCGAACACAAGAGCTACATACAGACTAGGAGACATAGAAACAGACTGGGTGAAGAGTGAGAGGGGAGTTAGGCAAGGCTGTATATTGTCACCAACCTTTTTTAGCCTGTATACAGAGGAGTTAGCAGCTAGAATGAGAAGAATGAATGTAGGGGTAAGTGTGGGGAATGATAAAGTATGTGTGCTTCTTTATGCAGATGATGTAGTTGCTATGAGTGAATGTTTGATGTTGTGGATGGGTATGGAAAAGACTTTGGAGCAAGGTTTAGCAGTGAGAAAAACAAGGTAGTGATTGTGAATAGGTCAGAGGATGAAAGTAATGTGGTATGGAGACTTTCAGAGAATGAGTTGAAACAGGTGCAGGAATACAAGTACTTAGGGATGTGGATGAATTCTAGTTGGTGTGCAAAAGCAAAGAATGAAAAGATAAATATGGTAAAGCAGTGGGTAGGTTGATTGGGAAGCACGGCAAGGATGAGAGCAAGTAAGTATGATGTGTTGAGAGAAGTGTGGAAGAGTGTGGCTGTGCCAAGTATAATGTATGGTATGGATGTGATTGCATGGAATGAAAGTGAAATTGATAAGTTAGAAGTGGGCCAGAATAGAATAGCAAGGATGGCACTGAGTGCACCAAGGTACACAGCAGTTGAAGCCTTGAGGTTGATATGGAATGGAGCACCTTTAGGGAAAGACTCACAAAAGCCACACTTAGGTACAAGATTAAGCTTGGGAGAATGGATGATTCAAGAATAACAAGGAAGGTGTACCTGTGGAATGAAAGTGGAAGCAAATGGAGGAAGAGGCATATGTGAATGACAGACAGGAATGGATTGCAAGTTGTGTGGGCGTTAAGAATGGCTGGAAGGAATCAAATTGAACGTGAATGGGTGGTAACAAGAGGAGGCAGAGTGGGAGCTGAATGGGATGTGAGAAAATGGAAGAATGAAGAATGAATGAATGAATGAAGTGAAATTTGTGGGACTGAATGAATGGAAGGATGAGATGGAAAGAGAGAAAACCCTGGAATGGTACAAGGAGAAAGAGGCCCTGAGGTATGAAAGGTGGTGTGATGGAAGCCTGGGCGACAGCACAGTGTATGGATGTGAACACAAGGAGTTATAGATAGTTTGAGTCCAGCAGCAAAGTGTGTCAGATGTGTGGCATGGGAGAGGATGAGACGGTGGTGCTGGAGGGTGTGAAGTATGCCAGAGATAGAAATGAGATGATGCAAGTGATACTGACTGAGTTACAACATGAAAGATTGGAGAAGACAGGAAAGGAGTGGATGGTGTTGTTGCTGAGACTGTTTAGAGAGGCGAATGAAAGAATGATTGAGGCGGTGGAAGAGTTTCTGGAGAGAATGTGGCGTGCCAGATGTAGGAACAATTAGTGTAGAGGATGCTGTTCATTTCTCTTTTTTCCCCTTCTACAGGAGATGCCGATCCAGAGGCCTGGCTTAGCAGTGATCCTGAGCCACCTGTACCATCAAGATCAAGAGCTCCAGTCCAGCGGTGTGTGCAAGTGGCTTTGCCTTGCTCTCTGAGTTTTCTCTGAGTTTTGTGATTATTTTATCTTGCTTGTGTGCTGAAATACCCTGAAGATGGTGATGAGTGCGTGTGGTTCATGCGAGGAGAGTGTGGCGAACAGGCAAAGGGCTGTGGCATGCGAGAGGTGCATGGACTGGTTCCATGTAGCCTGTGTGGGCATGAGGGAGGCCAACATGATGGCGTTGGGGTTTGAGCTTCTGGTGTTCCTATACAGGGAATGCCTGAGCAAGAGCCTGAATGAGCGGAGGAGCTAGGATGAGAAAAAAGAAGAGAGTGGAGCAGAGCACCCAGACAAAAAAAACCTGATGAAAGAGGCAGAAGCACAAACGATGAGGACTGAAGAGAGAAAAGACCAGCAAGAAGTGGTGGAAGTGGCTAGAACAGACAGACGTCCGAAGAAGAAGAGAATGGTAATCAAGAAAGCCCCAGTATGTGTCATTGGAGACAGCATGGTAAGGAAGACTCTCGACTTCATGAGAAGGGAAATTGAATGCACCAGCATGGAAGGTGCTAAGATCCAAGACATCAAGAGGAAAGTCAAGGAAAAAGTGCAAGAAGAGAAGCCTGCTAGTGATTCAAGGAGGAGGCAACAACTTAGTAGAGGCAGGTGCTGAAGAAACAGTAAAGGAAGTGATAGAAGCAGTGAGGGCAGCAGAAGAAAAGATGTGTTTGGCCATGGTGGGGGTCCTGTGGCGCCCACAGGAAGGAGTGCAGTATGAGGTCAGAAGAGAAACAAACCGCAAGATATGCATGGAGCTCATGAAGATCAAGATGGAATGGATGGCAGAGAAGAAGGGCAATGTGAGCTTCCTAGACATGGATGGGATCCTCAACCAGGACAAATTCTACAGGAGAGACAGGGTCCACCTCATCTACAACGGGAATGAGAAGCTAGAACGTTGACTAGCTGAGTGGATGAGGGCAAGGCAGGTGTGTTGTGTGGACGAGGCATGACAAGGAGGACCCACTGATGTCAGCGAACATGGAAGAGAAGAGACTAACCAGGCGAGTAAATGTGTGAAGATTGGCTGTATGAAAGTGAGAGGATGGGGTGTGGGCAAGTTTGAGGACGTATGCAAGGAGCTCAGTGAATGGAGGTTCGACTTAGTCGGGCTCACTGAGACTCACCTGAGAGATGATGTATGAATGGAGGGATGTGAGTATGTTAAGATTGGAAAGGGGCGTAAGACACAGGAAACACTGGGAGGAGGCGTGGCCCTACTCTACAAGAAAGAAAGGGGGCTGAAAGTGGAGGAGATTGATGTGGGGGAGTGTACAAGTAGTGATGATGTGCTTGCAGTCAGAGTAGAATGCATAAATGGTTGTGGCAGACCGGAGAAGGTGGTGCTGGTGATAGCATACATGACTGTCATGGGTGAAAGAGCAGAGAGGGAAAATAGGAGGAAGTATGACATACTTAAGAAAATTGTGAGAGATCATGGAGAGGAGAGAGTGCTAGCTATGGGTGACATGAATGCACATGTGGGAATACTGGGGGAACAGGTGAACAGGAATGGTGAAATGCTTGGGGAGTTTGTTGATGAACTGGAGCTGGAAAATCTGAATGTTACTTTGGCAGAGGGGTGTGTGACTTGGAGTGCAAGAGAGCAGGAATCAGCAATTGACTACATGTTGTTGAATGGAAGAATGTGTGAAATTGTGTTGCATATGTGGATAGATAAGGATGATTTGGTTGATATTGTGTCTGATCACAACATGCTGGTTGTGCAGTGCATATTGCAGGATGGGAATGAAGTGAAAGTGACAAATGAGAGAAAAAAGTGGAAACTGAGAGATGTAGGGTGGGACGACTTTCAGGTTGATCTGAGTGAGAGAAGCTGGGATGCCGAAAGTGTGCATGACATGGGGCATCTGAATGAGAAACTGGTTGAGGACGTGAGGAGTGCTGCTGAGAACCAGATAGGGTTTGTGAGAGCAAGTAGAAGAAAGAATGTATGTAAACCACAGTGGAATGATGAAATCAGAGCAGCTAGGAAGGAGTGAAAGAGAATGAGTAGACAGTGTAGATGGCTGAGGAAAAAGAGGCACGAAAGTGATGAGGCAGAGAATGAGTATCAGAATGCATGGGCAGCGTATGTGAAGCAGCAGTGGTTGACAAGATGAATGATAATGAATGCTAAAGTGAGGAGTGAAAGGAGTGTGATTCAGTCTTTAAGGGAGAAAGGTATGGAAGGTGGCCATGAATGGTACAAGCTCATGAGAGGTGAGAATATGTCAGGCAGTGTTTGTGTGGAGAGTCTAAAAGTGGATGGTGTAGTTATAACAGAGAAGGAGGGAATCAGGGAGGCAATCAAAGAGTTCTGGGAAGAAGTAGGTGGGGTAGGTGAGATGTTTAATGTGAGAGAAGGATGTGTGACATTGGAAAGGAAGGATGCAGTTGAACTGGATGAAAGAAACAGTAGGGAGGAAATGGAGAGGTGTGTGAGATGGCAGAAGAATGGCAAGGTAGCAGGGCTAGATAATATACCATATGAGTTCTACAAGAATGGTGGGGAGGTAGTGATTGATAGAATGACTGAATTATTCAATCAAGTGTTGGATGAAGAGAGAGTGCCAAGAAAGTGGAATGAGAGCCGAGTGTGTCTGTTTTATAAGGGAGGATTTAAGAGTGAGTTGAAAAACTACAGGCCAATTGCATTAGTGAATACAGTAGGTAAAGTTTTCAGTGCAGTGTTGAATGAGAGACTGTGTAAATGGATTGAGAGAGTTGGAGTGTTGGGTGAAGAACAGAATGCATTTCATCTGGATAGGAGAGCTGAGGAGAATATGTTTGTGGTGAATGAAATGATTGAGAAGAAAAAGAAGGATGGGGGTAAATTGTACCCAGGTTTTCTGGATATAGAGAAAGCTTATGATAGAGTGAACAAAGAAATGCTAGGTAGAGTCTTAAAAAAGACTGGAATGAGTGCAAAGATAGTTAACATAGTGCAAAGTATGTATGTGGACACAAGAGCTAGATACAGACTAGGAGACATAGAAACAGACTGCGTGAAGAGTGAGAGAGGAGTTAGGCAGGGCTGTATATTGTCACCAACCCTTTTTAGCCTGTATACAAAGGAGTTAGCAGCTAGAATGAGAAGAATGAATATAGGGGTAAGTATGGGGAAGTATGTGTGCTTCTTTGTGCAGATGACGCAGTTGTTGTGAGTGAATTGGCAGATGAGCTTCAAAATTTGTTGGATGTTGTGGATGGGTATGGAAAAGACTTTGGAGCAAGATTTAGAAGTGAGAAAAGCAAGGTAATGATTGTGAATAGGTCAGAGGATGAAAGTAATGTGGTATTTTGACTTGGAGAGAATGAGTTGAAACAGGTGCAAGAATACAAGTATTTAGGGATGTGGATGAGTCCTAGTGGGTGTGCAAAGGCAAAGAATGAAAAGATACATATGGTAAACCAGTGGGTAGGTCGACTGGGAAGCGCGGCAAGGATGAGAACGAGTAAATATGACGTGTTGAGAGAAGTGTGGAAGAGTGTGGCTGTGCCAAGTATAACGTATGATATGGATGTGATTGCATGGAATGAAAGTGAAATTGATAAGTTAGAAGTGGGCCAAAATAGAGTAGCAAGGATGGCACTGAATGCACCGAGGTACACAGCAGTTGAAGCCTTGAGAGGTGATATAGGATGGAGCACATTTAGGGAAAGACTCACAAAAGCCACACTTAGGTACAAGATTAGGCTTGGGAGAATGTGTAGAGAGAATGTGTAGAGAGGTGAATGAAAGGATGATTGAGGCGATGAAAAAGTTTCTTGAGAAAATGTGGCATGCCTGATGTAAGAACAATTAGTGCAGAGGATGCTGTTCGTTTCTCTTTTTTTCCCTTCTGGAAGAGTTGCTGATTCAAAGGCCTGGCTTAGGAGTGATCCTGAGCCACCTGTACCATCAAGCTGTTTTAGCTAGTGATGAGATATAAAATTTCAAGTTTAGATTATATGAAAAGGACAGTCCGAGTATAGAAGAGGGGCCAGTTGAGTATCATTGAAGAAGAAGGGACAGTTGTCTGGAGTTGATAGATGAAGGAATTGAGTTTTTGAGGCATTTAAGAATACCAAGTTCACTCTGCCCCAAATCAGAATTTTTAGAGAGATCAAAAGTCAAGCGTTCTGTGGCTTCCCTGCATGAAGTGGTTATTCCTGAAGGATTGTACATCTATGAAAAGGCGTGGAAAAGTTCAGGGTGGTATCATCAGCATAGGAGTGGATACAGCAAGAAGTTTGGTTTAGATCATTGATGAATAATAGGAAGAGAGTGGATGACAGGACAGAACCCTGAGGAACACCACTGTTTATAGATTTAAGAGAAGAACAGTGACCGTCTACCATAGCAGCAATAGAACAGTCAGAAAGGAAACTTGAGATGAAGTTACAGAGAGAAGGATAGAAGCTGTGCGAGGGTATTTTGGAAATCAAAGCTTTGATTCAGACCCTATCAAAAACTTTTGATAGGGCAACAGCAAAAGTTTCACCAAAATCTCTAAAAGAGGATGACCAAGACACAGTAAGGAAAGCCATTAGATCACCAGTAGAGCGGCCTTGATGGAACCCATACAGGCAATCAGATGGAAGGTTGTGAAGTGATAGATGTTTTACAACCTTCCTGTAGAGGATAGATTAAAAAAAAAATAGATAGGCAGGAAATTAAAGTAATAGGATGGTAGTTTGAGGCATTAGAATGGCCACCCGTTTTAGGTACAGGCTGAATGTAAAAGGCAAACTTCCAGGAAGAAGGAAAGGTAGATGTTGACAGACAGTTGAAAGAGTTTGACTAAGGTGCAAGCACGGAGGCACAGGAGGGACCCCATCAGGTTCATAAGCCTTCCGAGGGTTAAGATCAGCGATGGCATGAAAAACGTTATTGCAAAGAATAATAATAGGTAGCATGAAGTAGTCAGAGGGTGGAGGAGAGGGAGGAACAAGGCCCTGAATCGTCCAAGGTAGAATTTTTAGCAAAGGTTTGAGCGAAGAGTTCAAATTTAGAGATAGATGTGATAGCATTGGTGCTATCTGGTTGAAATAAAGAAGGAAAAGAAGAAGCAATTATTGGAGATGTTTTTTGGCTAGATGCCAGAGTCTTGAGGGGAGTTAGATCCTGAAATATTTTGATACTTCCTATTAGTGAATAAGGCTTTGGCAAGTTGAAGAACAGACATGGCATGGCTCTGGGCAGAAATATAAAGTGCATGAGAGTCTGGTGATGGAAGGCTTGGTGATGGAAGGCTGGGCCACCTCTCTATCATGTATAACACGATAACAAGCTGTGTTAAACCAAGGTTTGGAAGGTTTAGGTCAAGAAAAAAGAGTGAGGAATGTACGCCTCCATGCCAGACACTATTACCTCTATTATGCACTCGGCACACAGAGACGTGTTTCTGTCACAGAAGCAGTAGTTATTCCAAGGAAAATCAGCAAAATACCTCCTCAGGTCCCCCCCAACAAGCAGAGGCAAAACGCCAGAGGCTTCTCTGCTTAAGGTGATCCTGAAGAGGAATTTGAGTGATAGGATAAGATACAGATATGAGATTGTGATAGGCGGAGCACAATGGAGAAGAGAGGGTAACAGCATAAGCAGAAGGATTAGAGGTTACTAAAAGGTCAAGAATGTTGGGCGTATCTCCAGGACAGTCAGGAATACGAGTAGTGTTGTACCAGTTGCTCTAGGTCGTGGAGGATAGCAAAGTTGAAGGCTAGTACACCAGGATGGTCAGTGAAGGGAGAGGAAAGCCAAAGCTGGTGGTGAACATTGAAATCTCCAAGAATGGAGATCTCTGCAAAAGGTAAGAGAATCTGAGTGCTCCACTTTGGAAGTTAAGTAGTCAAAGAATTTCTTATAGTCAGAGGAATTAGGTGAGAGGTATACAGCACAGATGAATTTACTATGAGAGTGACTCTGTAGTCGTAGCCAGATGGTGGAAACCTTAGAAGATTCAAGAGCGTGGGCACGAAAGTAAGTTAAGTCATTGCGCACATAAACGCAACTTCCAGCTTTTGATTGAAAATGAGGATAGAAAAGTAGGAGGGAACAGAAAAGGGGTTACTGTCAGTTGCCTCAGACACCTGTGTTTCAGTGAGGAAAAGATGAGGTTTAGTAGAGGAGAGGTGGTGTTCTACAGATTGAAAATTAGATCTAAGACCGCGAATGTTGCAGAAGTTAAAGAACAAGAAATTGAGGATGGTGTCAAGACACTTAGGGTTGACAGCAGAAGAGAGGGGACCACAAATGGCCCCAGGTCAGGCTGGGGGCATTTGTGGTCCCGTCCCCAGATGGGGACTACGAGGCTGGTGTAGGAGTCGCCATGAGAATTTTGAGCTGAGTAAAGGGTGTGTGTTTAATTAGGTGCTTGTAGTTTTGTGTGAAGGAAGAGAGTTGTCTTTAGAGGGCATGCTGTAATTGTCACCTTGTATTGTGAGACACAAAGAGAAACGTTCAGTGAGGTCACAGCTGGGTTTAATGATAAGTTCACAGCATCCCTTGATCCAGTGCTTTAGATCTTACTGGCAGTAATTATCATTTCGCCTACTTCCTTCTGGAATGACTAGCTTTCTCAAATAAATTTGCTCTTACTGAACTGACTGCTCCAACACGCACTTTGTGTTCTTTAGTATCAGCATGCAGTTTAACGGTACTTTTCTTGGGCTGCAAAATTTTCTGACACACCTTAGAAAATGCTGATTCTGTTCCACCTTTCGCCTTAGTTAACTATGAGAGCTCCTTCTCCCATGTATCCTGGTACTTTCTCGCAGAATCGTATTGTCCTTTTTACTTACACATTGTGGCGATTTCAGAAGCGTACCGAGTAGTGACTACTGAAGGGTTTGTGACTTGCGAGAGCCCGAGAATAGCATAGCCTTACGCGTACTGTACACGTAACGAAGGCATGGGTTTTGTTGTTAGCTGAGAATAATATGTCATAATATGTCATTACTGACCAAAATTGCATTACGCGGTTTCTTGGCTGCCGAATTTAGAAGTTAATACCAAAATGCTACATTGTCATTTTTCACTGCCAAACACACGTTCTACTGCCAAAACTGGTTAAATTTGGCAGTGAAAAACGCCAATTGGCAATCCTGGAGCGGGGCTGCTGCCTTTCTTTCCCTCCCACAATCTGGCACGGGCCACCAACAAGGAGCACCCGCCCTGCCCCTTCCTCAGGCTCAGGACACCGGCACAAGAAAGAACATGAGAAAAACAACAGGAAGTAGGGATAAAATATATGTGTTGTGATAAATTATGCAAATACTTTTTTTCTTTAGTTATGCCTGACTTTGACCACTTTCCTTATCAGTTTAGTGATGATGAGCTGCATTGCCTCATTAACAGTGATTCGGTTAATATTATTTATTTTTCATTGGCGGCACTTGAGACCATGATGTTTAACACAATTCACTTCTAGAAGTTTAAGGAATCAAACAATGTAGACAATTTTACAATCCAGAAACATGAATTTAAGAAGTCTTACAAGCAATCTTCAATCATTTACTGATCAATGTCTAGTTTATAATTCTGTAAAATTTGATATCATGGGCTTCTCAGAAACGAGAAGAGATAATTACACTGATTCACTGTTTAACATACTAGGTTATAACTTATACACTATTAATAGTGATAGGAAATAGAGGAGGTGTCTGTATATATGTCTCAAACATTTATAATTGTGTTTTATCAGGCTGTAGTATTATGAAATCTTGAGTGTGTTTGTTTAGAACTCAATACTGAAAAAGAAACTTACTTTCTAGCTTCTGTATACAGGCCACCTAAAGGTAATTTACCTGTTTTTCTTCATGCTTTAGAGCAATTACTGAACTTCATTGAGGAAAAGAAGTAAATTAACCATTTACCTTAACCTTAACCTTAACATTAACCTATGTATTCTTATGGATTTTCCCACTAACTACTAAATAAACTTGGGTTGCGGATAGTGGTGCTACACTAATTGATCATATTTGGACAACTCAACCAGGAAATAATACTATGAACAGTATTATATATACTGATATAACTGATCATTTTCCAGTTTTCTCCCCAGTTTCTTATGAACTGTAATTATCAGAAGAATACATGTACAAAAAAAATGTTTTCCCATACAAATATTGATAAATTTATAAACAGGAAATACTATCTGGAAACATATTCTAAATACATATGATCCAAATGAAGCTTTTGAAATATTTTCTAAACTTTATAATGATAACTTTCAACAAAGTTTTCCATTAAAAAAGGTAAAAGTTAATAATAAGTATAGTAGAAGTCCACATATTACTATCGGGTTAAAGACCAGTATTAAAGAAAACAGACTAGAAAAATTGGCTGCAAAATGGCTCTTAACTTATAAATTTAGATATAAAACCTACAGGAATAAATTAGTATGTCTTACTTAGTGCTAAAAATAAATATTATCAAGATGAACTAAAATCTTGCCAAGGTGATGCTAAAACCACTTGGAAAATTATCAGTCACTTATTGGGCAAAGACAATAAGACAATAACAACAAAAATACAAATGAAATAAAATTAAACAATCAATCTGCTCTGGCAGCAACTATTTTCAATGATATCTTTTTAAGTGAAGCAGTGAATCTACATCCTCATCATAGAAGCATACAACACGTCTCACACAAAGAATACTTAAATACTGCTTCAGATTGTTCTGTTTATTTTTTTTTATTTTGTTACCACAAATGAAATTCAGTATTATTTAAAGTCTGAAAAACACTGCTGTATGACATGATGAAGTTTCCCCCAAAATGCTAAAAAAATACAGTACAGCACATTAGTGTTCCAGTTACATCCATAATCAACTTATGTTTTAGACAAGGTTATTTTCCTGAAAAAAAAAAAAAAAATAATAATAATTAAACTTAATAAGGTATTATTAATAAGGTTTTGAAATCTGGCGATAAGGGAAATGAAAACAGACCAATTTCCGCTTCTCATACTCGGCAAAATATTAAAAAAAACAATAGCAAAGAGACTGACTGGATTTTTAGTTTTTCCAACCTAGTATCAAATAACCAATTTGGATTCTGCAAAAAAAATAAATCTACAGAAACAGCAATACTAAAATTCACTAACGAAATATATAATATATATATATATATATATATATATATATATATATATATATATATATATATATATATATATATATATATATATATATAATATGGAAAGAAAGAACCATGTAGTAAGGATATTTCTTGATTTGTCAAGAGCCTTCGATTCTATTGACCATGACATATTATTAGATAAGCTTGAAAATATTGGAGTAAGGGGATTACCACTAAAACTGTATGCTAGCTACGTGTTAGGTAGGAAAAAAGGATGTATTCTGCAATAATACCTTAAGGGTATGCCACAAGGGTCAATATTAGGTCCTATATTATTTCTGGTATACATTAATGACATATGTAATGATAATAATGTTTAGTTATGTTTTATTTGCTAGTGATACAAACCTTCTCCTAACAGAGGTAAATATGATTCAACACACCAAATGCTTCAAGATTTAAATATATTCAAATTCGACCTATTTAATGAAATATTTCATAACGTTGACCATATACAAAAACATTAATGATAACGATCCCTATAATATAATATTTATTATGTTGACCATATATAAAAATATTAATGATAACGATCCCAATAATATAATATTTATTATGTTCATAGTCAAGGTACCCGAGGAAATCATCGTAATTTGATATGTCCAAAAGCAAGAACAACTCTTTATATGTTTTCAATACACTGTGTTGGCCCTAAACTTAGGAATGCATTACCTGATGTCATGAAAAATTGTTGTAATTTCAATACTTTTAAAATTAGACTGAAAAAAAAGTATTTATTCAATATGCTAATTCAGAACTCTAGAGATTAATACTGAATCTTTATTATTCCTTCGTACATTTCTGATTGTGTTCTCATATGAATAACACTTATTATAAGGATGTTGATAATTAAAGTGGTGAAATAATATTGTCAATTATTTCATAGGATAAGATATTTTGCCCTGCCCTCTGCATAAATTGTATTTATATGTATATTATTTCTCTGTCCGCTAGGGAGCCTAAACTCAGCAGGCTAATGCCCTAATATTTGTTATGTTACTTCTATGTATATATGTTATTCTGGGCAATAAACAATTACTCATATTAATCAATTAATTCACTGTCTTCTGTGTCTGCTGCTCCATCTGATGTGACAACTGAGACAACTGCTGTGCTATGAGAATCAGCATGTCTGGCTCTATCTCCGGGGTGGGAGAAGCAACCCTGCCAATGTGGCAACAGCTAGTCCTCCTCTCCCTCGTTTCCTGCCAAGCCGTACGCCATCTTGACCTTGTCCGCGTCCCCGGCGAAACAAGCTACAGGACACAATCCACTCCTGACACCACTGTTATGAAAGTCCGCCCTTTTCTCCCACACCTCACTTCTGCATGGCTCATCGCCGGACCTCACTCTGAACCAGCCGGCCGAGGGCACAGAAAGCCTGGGAGAGGGGAGAGGGGTCTCGCCGACACCTCCTTCCCAAGCCACACGGAGGCCTAGGGAAAGGATTTCACTGGGTCCCTGCAACCTGCTCACGAGGGAAGCATACTGTCCAGCCTGATGAGGAGTCATTCACTGTTGTCACACATCTGGGGAAAGGAGAGAAGACGTAGGCTCTTGCTAGACACTGTTTATTCACTTAACTGCACAACTGCGTCTTATAGTGCCTATCTAGCTCTGGCACACCACAGCAACTCCACATACACTCACTGTCCTGGCACTCAGTCTCATGGCAGAGTAAAGAAGGCACTCGCAATAGTGCGGATCTAAAGAGCGAAGGCAAGTAGGGTCACGCAAAGGCCGTCTCACAGCGCAGGGCCGGTCCGACTCGAGCCGTCAACCTGGGCGACCCGCTCTTCCTCTCGCTACATCCCCCCCTCCCTCTCATCCCGGCTCTTCTCTCGCTCACTCACACCCACACTTTCTCACACACACAGGAGTATATACGTAATACGTAGCAGTATATATATTTTGATCAACTTGAACTTCTCCCAAAGTTTTTATATAAGTTTCCAAGATACAGTATTCATTTACCTCACTGACACTTGTTGGACACAAGCCGAAGAACAACAACCTGCTTCTGTTGTTAGTGAACATCTAAGGCGTTTTTACCAACGCATCAGAATATCAATCATTGTTTGATGTTTCGGCTGGGCTTTTGGTAAACACGACTACTATGCTACCAGACGACTCTCGCTCGCACCGTCTCGGAAAAACTCTCGTACGGATCATAACACAGACAGCAGCCGTGGTGGGAAGTTTGAGTATCAACAAAGCCAGACAACGAGAAGTGAGTCAAGGGACGAGATAATGGACAGCAGCACCGACTCTGATACTTATCTGGAAGCTGAGGAAAACCAGTCTCTTCTATCAGGACCTATGGTGCCTCTATTGGCAGTTGCAAGCGTGGCAGAGATGCAGCCAGAGGCAGATATGGGTGCTGTAGCAGTTGCAGCAGCAGTAGCTTGTGACTTCATGGAAAGGTAATTATTGTTGACCAATACTAATTTTAACTATTTGTATACTAAGGGTTCTCTGGAGATTTGCAAAAAGAAAAAAAAAAATGTTAGATTTACGCTGCTTTGATGCATTAACATTGCAGTCACTGACAATAATGAAAAAAACATTAGAAGTACTGGTATAGGTCTAAGAGTATACTCATACACTTTCTCATGGCTTTCTGATAGGAAACAGAGAGTAGTATTAAATGGGGCAATGTCTGAGTGGAAGGAAGTGGTTAGTGGGGTACCCCAAGGATCAGTGCTAGGACCTCTTCTTTTCTTGGTGTATATTAATTATTTAGATATAGGAATTAGTAGAAAAGTCTCAAAGTTTGCAGATGAGCATGTGCAGTACAGGGTGAAAAGGACAATTACAGAATACAACGAGACCTGGACAGGCTGATAGCATGTGCAGTACAGGGTGAAAAGGACAATTACAGAATACAACGAGACCTGGACAGGCTGATAGCATGGGCAGACAGGTGGCAGATGGAGTTTAATTCTAAAAGTGTCAGATTATGCATTTAGGTAAAGACAACAAACTTTAGCTATGAGATGGAGGGATGTTGGCTAGAGACAGTAGAGGAGGGAAAGGATTAAGGTGTAGTGATAGACAGGTCTATGAAATTTTCAAAGCAATGTTTAGAAGCAAGAAGTAGGGCAAATAGGATCCTGGGTTTTATAAATAGAAATGTTAGTTATAAAAGTAAGGAAGTGGTGCGTAGCTTATATAATTCATATGTTAGGCCCCATTTAGAGTATTGCATACAGGCCTGGTCACCCCATTATAGGCAGGATATTAACATGTTAGAAGCAGTTCAGAGAAGAGTAACTAGGATGATACCAGCATTAAAGCGCCTGGAGTATAGAGATAGATTAAAGGAATTAAACATGTTTTCATTTGAGAGATGTATAAGAGGGGCTATGTTAGAGTTATTTAAAATGTTCTGTGGAATGTTAAAATGTGGAATGAAATCGTCGTGATGCCGCTACACAGAACAGTTACAACAATGGAGCGTCCATGATGTACGCAATGTTCGTGTTATCGCAGCAGCATTTCAAAACAAATATAATTTCTTCGATATATTTGCTTTAATACTGATATCAGTAGCATACAGCAATAAGGTAATCCTTTAATTCTTATTTTTCAGCAAGTATTATACAGAAATATAGCATAAACTATACCAAGTTCACATAACTGGAAGACGAAGTCACAACCACATGAACTGCCACGGACGTCCCTCACTAGACATATGTCTGAACAGTGTCGACGTATCACAAGACGACACAACCATTTATTTTAAGTCTTATGGATAATTCTTTTGAATTCTAATGCCAGGAACAAGTTACTACTTTGATCTTCTTTTCATATAAAACAATTATCATAATCCTTAGAGCCTCAGAATCGTGATTATTAAATGTGAAAGGAATGGCAATACCTTTCAGCCAATCACAGTGCGTGTTTGCTATTCTGGGCAGATTCGCTGCCGTATATCAAACGTCTATCCCAGGCGTTTGGTAAAACCAAGCAAGAACATCAAACACTGTTTGATAGCGTTTGATATTTTGATGGGCAGGTAAAAACGCCTCTGGTATCCTGCTGGTAACATATAAGGTGATGAGATGTCTACATTCAATCTGGTTTCTCTAAAACCAAAATTATAGGAATAATTATCTTTAACAGAGAATGAATGAGTAATTGATTATTTCTAAAGCAAAACATATCCCATAATTTTTCATCATTAATAGAGGCAAAGGGAAACAAATCATTATCTAGTATTACTGGAATCATAGTGGTGGTGGCGGTAGTAATAATAGTACTAGTAGTAGTGGTGGTGGTAGTGGTGGTAGTAGTAGTAAAAGTAGTAGCAGTAGTAGTAGTTGTTGTTGTGAAGTAGTTACAGTAGCAGTACTAGTACACAACTATGATCTTCTTCATACGACCTTAATCCCTCTGTATTGCAGGGTCAGCCGCTCGAGTTATCCTTCTCCATCTGTTTCTTGCACTCCCAGCTTGTTCATATCACTCCTTATTACGTCTTTCCATCTTATTCTCTGTCTCCCAACCCTCCTTCTCCCCCTAACCTCCACCATCATTGCCTTCCTCACTGGTTTATCCTCTTCTCTCCTTATCACGTGTCCAAAATATCTTAGTCGTGCTTCTCGATATTACATATTCCACACATTCTTCTTATATCTTCACTTTGTCTCCTTCCTAACAGTGAAATGCCAGCCATTCATCTCACCATCCTCATCTCCGTTCTCTCCAGAATGCCTTCCTCTTTCTTCTTTAAAGACCATGTCTCTGCACCATACAGAAGTACTGGTCTCAACACACTTCAGTATATCTTCATTCTCAGCTTCAATGGTATTTTCTTATCTAAGGTTATTTCACTCACTTCCTTCCATTTTTCCCATCCAGCTTTTACTCTTTGTCTAACTGCTTTTTCTGTTCCTCCTTCTTCTGCAATTACTGATCCTAGGTATTTGAACTCTCTTGTCTGCTTCAATCTTATGCCATCTTCTGATGTTACATTTATTTCCTCATAATCTTCTCTGTTGCTTACCATTACCTCTGTCTTTTGTGTGCTCACTTTCATTCCCTTTCTCTCCAGGTTGCCTTTCCATAACAAATATCTCTCCTGTAACTCTTCCTCCGTATCCGCAATGATGACTAGGTCGTCGGCGAACAGCAACTCCCACAAGTCCTCATTGTCTCTCACATCCATTGTTATTGTGTCCAACACTATGAGAAAGAGAAAAGGACTCAAAGCTGATCCCTGATGCAGTCCTACTTCAACTGGGAAGTATTCCGTTTCCCCATATCTTGTCTGCACTGTTGTTTTTGCTCCCTCATACATCATTTTCACTAATCTTATTATCTTTTCTGGCACTCCTCTCTTTCTCAAACTCCAGTACGATACTTTCCTAGGCAACCTGTCATACGCCTTCTGCAAGTCCACAAAACACCAATACACCTTTCTGTTTCCTTCTAGATATTTTTCCTGTAACTGTCGCACAATAAATGTAGTACACAACTATGATGTGCTTCACCAATGAGTTTTGCTTTTACTTTCGTGTTAATCGGAGTCGTTCCGTCAAGCCACCCCTCTCCTTGGACGAAAAGCTTCCCCCCACAGCCTGGGAACAGCTGCAGATGGAGTGTGGACTGCTTGGTGTACAGTGGTTCCCAATCTTTTTCATTACATTATCTGTTTACTGACTTTAAAGTTCGTGTTGCCCACATCATCAAGTGTAAGTAGAGTAGTATATGTCTATGATAAAACACCATAAATTGCATAAAAGCTAATCTTAATGATATGTTATTGCAGTAAAACAAGGTAACGGTCTTTTCCACATTTATCTTAAAATTCTTATTATCTACATATTGAAAAGAAGATGCACTTTTAATGAGCTTTCTACGAAGACTGATGTAAAGAAGCAGTGACAATCTGTTGAAAGTGATCACTAGATTGAGAGCCACCGCTACCCGCGTCGGTTATTTCAGGCAAAGTTGCCAACTCATTTTTTTTTTCTAAATCTTAAGATATTCCAATATAAATTCCAAAGTTGAGATTTTCTATAATTTACAGTTGGGTTAGTCCTGAATATATTGCTGCTCCGCGCTCTACGGATGCCCAGTATGGCAAAATGAAGTGTCCAAGCATTCTGATTCGCCAACTTGGGCGGCCCGGGCTGGCGTTTGAGACAAGTAACGTCCCGTTGTCATGAAACAATGTGGTGTGGACAGTGTTTAGGTGAGTCTTCTGCGCATTGACTATCTGCTCCGACCTGCCGAAAGCCTGAAACACTATGGCATGGAAGCTTACAGCGAGATTATGGAGAAGGTATGCGTGCGTAGTGTATAAAGTTACGAGCGACGTATGTATCTGAATGTTGTATATGCAGTAAAAAAAAAAAAAAAAAAAAGTGCGCGGAGCACAATTCGGTGTAAGCGAATATGAAGTAATAAACGTTAATTTGATCCTTAAATAATGATGGCGCCATCAGGGAAAAAGCTCATTTTGGTGTTATTATATTGTTTGTGTTTAAATGGATGAGGAATTTAATGTTTCATATTCCTTACTACTGCAAGTATAGTAAAGAGAGCAAGTCACGCTATAATGAACCTGTTTCTGGTCCTCAACACAACATATTTTTAGCACAAGTCAGGAAATAATTCCAAATTGGCGTTATTGTAGCATAATGATTGTTAAGTGTAAATGGACAGGGGACTGAGTGCTTAATATATCTCTTTCCTGTATGGGTAGTAAAGAGAACGAGTCATGCTACAATGAACATACTTGTGGTAGGTTTTGATTTGAGGGTTGCATGTAAAAAACACCTTCCAGCATAAAATGATCGACAGGTTCACGTGGAGAAGAGATAAAAATGGTGAATAAGAAAGTCTGATTAAGAATAAGATTAAGATTAAGGAAATGTGTGCCATGCCAAGGGATGTCCCACAGAGTTAAATGTAACTCTGGTCAGACCACAATGCTGTGTTAGTTGGGATGAAAATGAGAGATACATGGGTGATATGCATATTGGTGGAAAGTTATTTAAATAGCTGGACAGGAAGGTGTGTAGTAGAGAGGAATGTGAGAAGGCATGTGAAAGACAAAGAAGTTAGGGGACAGTTAGAAAGGGATCAGAGGATAAAGATGCTAAAAGTACTCAGTAATATAATAATTACAATAGCAGCTGAAAGAAGTCTCGGGGATAAGAGTAAAAGGAGTGCATGGTGATAGCTGATATGGAGGTGGCCATAGAAGGGAAGAGGGCCTATGAGAAAATATTACAGAGAAATGTGTCAGAGGAAATTAGAAATCAGAAGAAATTAGAGTATAGGTCTTGGAATATGAAAGTGAAGAAACTCATAAGAGAAAGTAAGATCAGAGTGGATGAGAAGTTTGGTAGGAAGGTGAGTGTAAAAAATCAATGACAATAAGTTGTTTTAGAAGGAAGTGAAGAAAGAGAGGGGGAGAAGAGCATGGGATTGTGAGAATAAAGAGAGGGTATAAAGTTCTTGTAAGCAGTAAGTAAAAAGTGTAAGTTGTGTGGAAAAGACTTCGATTGTCAAATGAATGAGATGACAGGAGAAGCAATAATACCTAGCATGTGCATGGAAGCAGGTATAAGAGAATGAGAAAAATCGTTGTATTATAATTATGATATTATAATTATATTATGATTATAAATAAATGATAACTTAGCTGTAGATCATGTGGCTCAGAGTGGAAAATGGAATATCTGGGACAATCACGAGGTGACCTTAAATTGACTTAATGATCTGCGAGGAAGGCAATGTAGGTGTTTCCTTTAGAGACACCAGCGAAAAATGAAGGAAGGTGTTATCCGATGTGCACACCCATCATCGAACCCTTTGTTGGATATGGACGATTTGCTCTGCTGAAGTCTTGAGATCTATAATTTTTACTTTGTGGCCATGGAGAAATTCAATTATATGTGGCCCAGTGCACGATGGATCTAACTTAGAGTTGCGATCGTGAATTCTAGTGAAAACGATATCAACTTTGATGAAAGAATCTGTTGCTGTGCGATGTTGTTTTTTGCAACATCTCAGTTTGCGATGCAGTGAGACGATAAAAAAATAATTTATGAGTGTACTGAAAATCGCGCAGACGACATTTGACATAGTCATCCATGTTGTAGACAGGGTGCAGAGCACTGTGAAAAAAATTCGTATGGAAGACACTTGTCTTTACTGAACAGCATGAAATCAAGAGACTCGTTGGTAGTAGAATAAATAGCTGAGTTGAGAAAGCAAGCTAGCTGAGGAAGCCATTCATCTCATGAGTGCTTTGCTTCTGTTATGTAACGCAGAACGTCAAGGATATGTTTATTACAACTCTCAACTCTGTTGCTAGAACTGGACAAATGACGGATGACGTTACATTTCTTGTAACAGTTGCTTGCAGGGATAAGCAGAATTATGAAGATCATTTTGCACTATGCAGAAACTATTATGTCATCTAATTAACCTGACACCTGCCTCTTTATTTCCTTGGCTTGGCCAAGCTACCCGCACCATTGTTGTGTTGACATCCCTGGGGCGGGTTCGAGTCTGAACTCGCCTCATGTGTATGATTAAACTCATAAAATATATCAATACTTCTGTTTTTTTTTTTTTTTTCATAAAAATAAGTAAAATATAAATCAGCGTTAAATAGTTTTATGAATTGTTTTGACATTCAAGTGCAAAAGCATAATGGTTTGGGTCTTTCTTAAGCGCTAAACATAGCACGTATAGCGAATTTAGATTTTACTTTTACTCCTAGCTAAAAGTGAATTAAGAAAACTTTTATAATTTTTTATATAAACTTTTAGCTTTAACTTTTAGTTGGGAGTAAGTTTAAAGGTCTTTTAGGGGTTTTTATGTATACGGGTCCAGGAATATAGGTAAATGTAGGACTGAATTCCTGAATCGTGAGTTACCAGCGAGCAAATTGATCTATGAAGTTGTTGCCTTTGGAGGTCTTTGTGACAGCAAAATGATCAGTGTGAACATGAATTTTGTAACCCAATATGAGGTCACAAAAAAGTCGTACCGCCCAGATCACAGCGAGACTTCCACGTTTCGTGACGTCATAATTTTGTTCTACCTCAGTGAGGAGTCTGCCAGCATATGCCACTATGCGATGTTTACCAAGAAAATCTTTCTGCATAAGACATAAGGTTGTGCTTTGCTACGATGTTCATCTCTATTTCAGTTTATTTTATGAGCCTGTGGCAAATCAGTTGCTATATTCACAGTAAATTTCTCTCATATTTACGTAAGGAATACATTCACTGGCCAACAAAGATAGAACCAATAGTAGTGTAGGTAGTGTGTTCCTACCAAGATTCAAACGTAGGCATAAATAATCGTGGAGGTGTTATGTTTAGTGGTAAAATGTGACATCTGCTGGAGTGGCTGATTAAGTCAAGCATGATTATATATATATATATATATATATATATATATATATATATATATATATATATATATATATATATATATATATATATATATATATGACCACACTTTACAGCTCCTCACAAAGCTGCCACACCTGGACTAGTTTCTCCTAAATCATCTCCTGTGTTAATGGGTGCAGGGCTTAATATGGGTTACAATGTCCACTTTTGACTCATGCACCCTTCTTGCTATCAGCATAACACTCAGTTATACAAATGAGGTCGCTAGTCTGCTTTACCCTCCCACAGGCAAGGGAACTACAGCAACAATTAACCCCCACAGCTAAGAAAGGATCAACAACCATGTCTAGGGAGAAGCAGTTATGACGAATAACAACACATGTATGGTCGAGGCATAAAAGCCCCATGGACAATATTATTGCCCTCGTAATGGACCGCCCACTGTCCAATGGCATATCATAGCCTCTAGCCGAGTAGCATCGTTTACAGCCTCCTGGACAGCAGGCCTGATTAGGGTCTGAGAAGGGAGTAAAGTTCACTGCACAGCTAATTATTTAACTGCTCTGTGGCTAAGCAGCCTCAGCCCACAGTGCAATTTAGCTCGAAACAAGAACATAAAGTGACACGAATACTGGCAAGTGGCCCCAAACACACTGGAGAGTAATTCACCTCTCACTGTGTAAGAACTCGGCCCACACACACACACGCAGCCGAGGAGTCACTTCCCTGATATTTAGTGTGTTACAAATTAACTACACTGCTTGTCAGACTAAATAGGAGAGACTCCTATACTACTTAAGTGGGCCGGAGCATACGACCGATAATTACTCACTTATCCCTTTAAAGCAACTGACTTGACTAGCTGTATTCCTACCACCCACTTGCTGCTCTGCACCGCACACTGGCTTATATGAATAAGACACTTTATTTTTGAAAATTCTAATGATTAAACTAAGGAGGCTAGATGAATACTGATTACTTTATTGTCAAAAGGTACTCTTCTACTAAATACTGGGTGAGACTCAAATTGAATGGACAAGGAGAAGTAAGGAAATTTACGTGGGAATATGAGTCATTGCGCAGATAAATATTATATTAGGAGCTTTTGACTGGGTAAGCTATGTGTTAGAGACACGTCGAAGTCTCGTCTCTCTCTCTCTCTCTCTCTCTGTCTGTCGTGGTGAACGGACGTCCATACCTGAGCTGCGCGCTACCACACTGCCTACACCACCTGATCGCTTTGTTTACGTATTTCGCCAGCCAGTCCCTTGCACTGGCTGCTCCAGGTATGCTTATACCCTAACATGTCTACAACGGCAATATAATACTCATGACATGGGAGTAAATATATACGAAATACGTAGCTTGTAACATTTGGATCCGCTCCCCATTACTGTGACGTCATCAACAACAGTGAACGACCCTCACTATTTCAACCTGTGGTTTAGGATTACTTGCGACAATATTCTGTGTTAGTGATATTCCAACAGCAACAAGATGACAAAGACAAGAGGACAGCATAACCAGGCGGCCGGTCAGACAGCCCAGCAGGGTACGTCTACTGGGCCAGCAGCTCCTCCAGTGGTTTCCTCACCTACCCCTTCTGCGCCATCAGTGCTGACCACTACCAACGTGACTAACCCTGTGTGTACCTCACCCGCCGACCTTCTGAGTCTCGTTACCGCTGACACTGTCACCATATCAGAGGAAGGTAAAACTATTGTTAACACCATTGTGAAAGCTGTGCAGATCCTAATTAATCAGAAAGACCAGACAATAGAAAAGATGCAAAATCACATTGTTCAACTTGAAAACAAAATTGCAGAATTAGAAAATGAAATTGAAGAAGTGAATCTGTATGAAAGACGGGATACTCTCATTATTAGTGGGCTAAACTTGCCAGTGGAGGAGCAGAATGAAAACACCACAAAAAAAAAAACAATAAGAACAATTAAAGATAACCTCCACATAAATATTGAAAATAAAGACATAAATGTAGCACATAGGCTTGGCTCAAGGAATACCCAAAACTCCATAAGACCAATCATTGTTAAACTGCACAGTAGACAACAGAAATATGACATAATGAGTGCATGTGTAACAGTTAAGCCAAACTTATATATCAATGAAAGCTTGACACCCAAACGCCGGTTACTATTTAAAAAAATATGGGATATAAGAAAACAACATAGGCAAATCTTTCAACAGTCCTATACACAAGATGGTAGGATATATGTGAAGCTTCGAATTTCTAATCAAAAACATGTCATCACTACTGAAGCAGCACTTACAGACTTTCTAGATAAGTACCCAGGACTGAAAGGAGTAACAACCACTTAGATGTGAAAGTAAATTAATATAACTGCTTGTTTATGTTGAATGATTTCTCCTACTTTTATTACTAAAATTACTACTGCTACTATTAATAACATCAATAATACTATTGCTGCTGCAACTACTACCACTACTACTACTACTACTACTACTACTACTACTACTACTACTACTATCACTAATACTACTACCACCATTGCTATTAATACCACCACTACTACTACTTGCTACTGCTACTACCGCTACCGTTATTATTACTACATTATACTGTTAACACCACTACTACCGCTATTACTCCTGCTACTACAACTACTACTATAATTACTATAGCTAATATTGTTAATACATTAACTTGCACGACTACTACTACTGTTCCTTATACTACTAATCCTCTTACTACTACTACTACTGTTCCTTATACTACTAATCCTCTTACTACTACTACTACTACTACTACTACTACTACTACTACTACTTTTTTTTTTTTTTTTTTTTTTAAATACTACATTAAAATAATACCTCCACCCCATGTTTATTGATGTGTCAATTAGGGGCTCCATTACTTGGAGGTCATTAGCCCCAGCTCTCGCTAATGACTGTGGCATCCAACCATATCTAATACTCTATAATATAAACATTAGTTGTTAACTATAAATTCACTCTACCTCTACTCTATCTACTCTTATGCCACTCTCCACCACTGTAGCCTCGCAGTTGAGGCCTCCTAAGTCTGCAGGTATGGGAGTGGAATGCCTTGTCCCCCTGAGACACAGGAGGGCAGATCTGAGGAGGGAGAATGAGAGACGGCACCTCATCCATGCGACGACATGGCTCCTTGGCTGGTGCTTCTTTTCTGCCATTAGTTCGGCTAGTCTTGAGTAGAAGCACTGAGCCTTGGAGCCCATCCCGCCAGATGTGGTGAAGACCAGAGGTATGAAGCTGCCCTGGTCAACGTGTTGGATTCTCTCCCCATACGCTCGGATCTTCTCCTGCTCATTCTTGCGGTGGGCGGCCTCCAGGGAGAGTTCGTGGTGACAGGCGGCCATCGGGTCAAAGATCCGTATGTCCACGAATGCTTTCTGTCCCCTTGTCCAGAACCCTCGTGCACTGACGTCGACTCGAGCCTCGTTGGTGGTGTTGGCTGTTCTGTAGCGCAGGTGCTCGCCGTCCAGCGGCAGGAGGGTCGGTTCAGTGGAGACATCGTGGCACACCTCCCTGAGCATGCTGGCGGTCAGATCTCTCACCTCATAGTGCCTGATACATACGAATCCCCCCTTTTTGCACGTCATGGTGTGGTTGACGTCATTGGGGGAGCCACACACACAGGTACTGGGGAGTCCTTCCGTACCTCAGAGCAATAGCGTCGACAAATTCTTGTTTGTTGAGGCTGAAGCCCTTCGCTCTGATGGGCAGTGACGTTAGCCAGTTAGAGGCTCCCGTTTCCTGTGCAGTGAGGATTTTTCTCGCTGTGGTTGCAGGCAGGATGTTTATCAGGTCTTCGAGACAGTTTCGTTGATGTTGTTGCCTATCTCTAGATATAATTCGTCCTTGCTCAGTGACTGCACTTTGGGCTATTTCACCATGTGCGTCCTGAGCAATGATCTTCTCTGTGAGGGACCTGGTGAGCTTGAGGGAGTTGAGGTTCTCCACAGTCGCCAACTTCTCAGGGGAGGTGATTCCCATCCTGCCCAGTCTTGGTGGAAGTTCGAGCAGCGCCCTTTCCCCATCTCCGATGGTGTGGGATCTCAGTAACGCTGGGAGGAAGGTGTTCCTTATCGAGACCTCCAGTGGTGCAAGGAGAGGGCTGATGCCTGGGATGGTGCGCATGGCGAATCACCATCGATGCTGCAAGCCGTGGGTGTAGGCGGAGTAGGCTGCATGAGGCTCAGTCCTGGCCATGTCAGACAGGACTTCCACCTCATGTATCCACTCCTTCACCTTTTCTCCTATGTACTCCTTCTTGAACTCCTCTGTTCCGATGACAGCACCCAGATGCCGTTGTCCATCCTTTGTTATTATAACTCCACTGCCACTGAAGCTATCCACTGCACTGTCATAGTGTTCAGGCTTTACAATAAGGACGGACTTAGCGGCATTGGGTGTGTACCCTATGATGGGACCATTGTCGTTCACTAAGCCCCACCATTTTTTCAAGTCTGTTATTTTGCCGGCCCCTGACAGGTCATCCGCGTACGCCACTTGCTTCACACTCGTTTTCTCATATGAGATAACTTGTTGCAGCACTGAAAGTCCGAGGGCGTACATCGCCATGGCCACTGGGTCACCTTGTGTTGTCCCTTCCATGGACTTTAACACCTTAACACTATTACCACTATTACTACATATGTACAAATCCGAGGGGTCACTATATGTGTTTTCTACATATTGTGCCAGAGAGGGACATTTTACTCGAATGTTGTGAAGCATTGTTTTTCTGTTAATAGTGTTGAAAGCGTTTTTGGCGTCCACTAATAACACCGCTTCACAATTGTCTTCACTGAACATTTCCCTCATAGCGTGGATGGCGGCTTCCCCTCCTGCCTGCTGTCCTGCACATACTTGCAGGTTCCCCGCTGCCCTCCTTACGTCGTCCTTGACCACCGTCATGACGCATTTACCCACGATGCGTCTTATCACCTCGCCGATGCCAATTGGTCTGCATCCCGGCTTTTTTGTCCAGCGGGATTAATCGGCATGCGGTGAGAGCCTCGACGTGGTGACAATTTGTGGTGGCAAGCTTCCTCGCCAGTGCTGCCAGGGCGCCGCATAGGTCGTTAGCGGCGCTGCCACAGAGTGCGCCGCTCAACAGGCGACGCCACCCTCTAGCGTCTAGTCCTGAGGGACCAGCACTGCCGTGTGTCTGGAGAGACTTCTTCCAGATCATCTCTCCAGTTTTCACCTCGTAGATGACATCATTGGGCTTGCGGAAAGGCCCCTGCATCCTGAGGCCCTCCTCGTCACTGGGGGGAGGATGTTTTTCCTTCAGCAGGTGGATGGTTTCCCTGGTGAGGGGCAACACTCCACCTGACTGCTGTTCATTAAGTGCCCGCAGAGCCCTGGACACCTGTCCTTGCCGCATATTGCCAGCGAAATTACGGGCTTTGTCTTCCTGCCTTTGTTGGTTTCCTGATGGTCTTGGCAGCCTCTTCTGGATGGCTCGGGCTTCCTCCAGGAGCTCATCCAGTTGGTTGTTCTGCCATAGACCCACTCTTCTTGCGACGGCTTTCACGTTTTCCGCCACCTTCGCATTTCTATGTGTCTTTTGAAAGAAGAGTTTTGGCAGTGTGAAGAATAATTTCATCGCATACGGTGCGAGGGGTGACTCTTGTAAGTAATTGTTGAGGAGGATGACCATCTCTTGTACAAGTTTGTTGGTGGCTGCACACTTTGGTGGATCGAACAGATGACATGTCGACCACCCAACTAATTCTATGTAAGTGTTGTTCACCCACATGGTTGTTTCTTCTTCTGTTAGTCCTTTCCAGACCAAGTTTCTCCTCCCGTTTGTATGTCTCGCGGCGTACACGTTGTGTTGCGGTAGCGATGGGGCGTGTTGTGACGGTGTTGATGGCAGGGCAGCCTCCCCTCCCATCTCTGTCTCCATCGTTCGCTCTTGTTCCTCATCCTGCTGGGATTCCTGGCTGTCCCCTGGCTCCTCCTCCCTCTCACTGCCCTGGTGGTCACGTCCCAGGGGGTTTTGGCATCCATCTCCCTTTCTACAATTTATACACTTTTTGTTTTGTCTCACACATTGACAATTAACACATCTGTGTTCCTCTTTTGTACACTGACAACATCTTCTTTGTGCAGGTGGGTTAGACATTGTATTAATAACATGACATTATTAGAGAGAGAGAGAGAGAGAGAGAGAGAGAGAGAGAGAGAGAGAGAGAGAGAGAGAGAGAGAGAGAGAGAGAGAGAGAGAGAGAGAGAGAGAGAAGTGAAGGAGAGAGGGGAGGGGAAGAGGTAGGAGGGAGGAGGGAGAGAGAAGGGAAGCAGGGGGAGAGGGAGGGTAAAGGGAGGGGTAGGAGGGAAGGGGAATAGGGGAAGGGAAAGTGACAACAGAGAGAGAGAGAAAAAAAAAAAGAGAGAGAGAGAGAGAGAGAGAGAGAGAGAAAGTGAAGGAGGGAAGGAGGGGGGGTAGGGGAAGAGGTAGGAGGGAGGAGGGAGAGAGAAGGGAAGCCGGGGGAGAGGGAGGGGTAGGAGGGAGGGGAAATAGGGGAAGGGAAAGTGACAAAGTGACAACAGAGAGAGAGAGAGAGAGAGAGAGAGAGAGAGAGAGAGAGAGAGAGAGAGAGAGAGAGAGAGAGAGAGAGAGAGAGAGAAGTATGAGGGAGGGGGGCGAGAGAGATAGGGAGAGAGAAGGGAAGGAAGGAGGGAGGGATGGTAGAGGGAGAGGTAGGAGGGAGGAGGAGTAGGGGAGGGGGAGTAGGGGAGGGGGAGGCGACGAGAGAGAGAGAGAGAGAGAGAGAGAGAGAGAGAGAGAGAGAGAGAGAGAGAGAGAGAGAGAGAGAGAGAGAGAGAGAGAGAGAGAGAGAGAGAGAAGGGAAGGAGGGAGAGAGGGAGGGTAGAGGGAGGAGGAACAGGGGAGGGGAAAGTGATAGCAGAGAGAGAGAGAGAGAGAGAGAGAGAGAGATAGAGAGATGAGGGAAGGAGAGAGAGAGAGAGAGAGAGAGAGAGAGAGAGAGAGAGAGAGAGAGAGAGAGAGAGAGAGAGAGAGAGAGAGAGAGAGAGAGAGAAACATTTATGGTAAATATGGGACTTAGATATGTATTACAGGCACTTTACTCAGTATTCCCTATTCCCTACAATGTTTAGCGGCAGTAGTAGTGGCAACAGCAGTCTTAGGAGTACCGTTACAACAGTTAAAGAGTGATAGTATATTACTACTGAAAACTTAATGAAGATCTGTAATTTTGGGTATTCACGTGGTGTGCATGGCTCCAATAAAATTAAACAGAAAGATTTATACCTAGTATTATAACAGAGATATCAGTCTATAATATATAGTAAGATTTATATAGAAATATACGGAGTAGGTGGCACCTGTATCCCCGACGGAGAGTGGATGGGCAGCCGCGCGGGCTGCTTGGAGTTTTCCCTACGCAATTTATCACCTGATAACCCTTCCGACCTAGTTCGACACTTTCAACGGTCGCTCCGTGACGCTCACAACAACCACTGTTTTCAGAATATGATAAATCAATATTTTTCACGTGATTTATACGAGTATTGACACTGATATTACACTGGGCCCATCCTCTCCACTTCACTCATCTCTGTGTCTTTTGTCACAAAATTTCACAAAGTTTTAACCTTAAAAATACACCTTAATCACGGAGCCACACACCCACACGTCTTACCCCTACCAAGCCACTACTGCTACTACTACTACTATAACTACTATTATTGCCACCACTATCACTACTACTATTTATAACTGTTGATATTGATTGTGTCCCTAATATTACAATTATCACATCATTTGATTTGCCTCTTAAGATGGCACTTATTCCATCTGATTCATGAGCCCATCTACTTATTTTCTTTCGCATACCTTATGAGCCATATATCTTTGTTGTTCTATCTTTTTTCTATTATTTGCTTGTTTGTTTGTTTGTTCTTTAGTATTACTTTATGGAAAATTTGTATAATTCATTATATGATGATAATCTCATTAATAACACAACTAACACTTTCAACCTAGAATTAAGTCAAATTAAAAAAAATTGCAGGACATCAAGACATCAACTGTTTATCTAAGTATTACAACTTTGAAGAATACACTTCAGCTTTAAACCCATTAGCTAACAACTACATCAGTGTTATACATATTAACATTAGATCTTTACAGAAAAACTTTGATATACTGAAGTCTTTTCTAAATTGTTTACCTAAACCACCTGAAGTCATTGCAGTTACAGAAACATGGCTACAGCAAAACACTAAACACCTTTATTTTTTGGAGGGTTATGAGTCATTCCACTTAACAAGGACTGTCAGAGAACATGGAGGGATCACTGTTTTTACTAAAAATCATATGAAAGCAGAACCACTAATGCTATATTCTTTCATTAATGAAAACATTGAAATCTGCACTTCTAAGCTAGAATTAGGGAACACTAAGTATATCATTTCAGTAATTTACAGGCCCAACAGCAAACACATAGCTGTCAATGAATTTACTAACATCATGAATGAGTTATTAAATAACGACATATTCAGACATAATAAATCAATCATTATAGGTGACTTCAACATTAACTTACTAGAACACTCATCTCACCTCCCTACCAATTTGTTTCTGAATTCCTTACAATCACTTAATTTTTTCCCTCATATATCCAGACCTACAAGATTTCCTGATAGTTCTGCCCTTGGCCAACCTTCACTGCTAGATCACATCTGGACTAATTTCCTACCTCGCTTTCTATCAGGTATCATTCACTTTTCAATATCAGATCACCTTCCTATATTCATAAATATCAACATTGAAGCCTTTCCAAATACTAAACATAAGATAACATACAGAGTTATTAATGCCAATAATAATAACAAATTTACTAGTGAATTAGAAGGCATAAACTGGGAAGAACTACTTGTCCTGCCAAATACAAATGAAAATTTTAACCTTTTCCACAATATAGTTAATGAATGCTACAATATATGCTTTCCTATCAAAACCAAATTTATAACAGCTAAAAGACTTCATAATGCATGGTTATCTAGTGGAATACTTAACTCAATCAAACATAAATGTAAATTATTTAAAATGTATAAATTAGGAATAGTTTCACATCACATTTTTAAGCAGTACAGAAATCAGCTCACTCAAGTTGTTCGATCTGCCAAAACCAACTATTATCGCCAAATCTTCATAAACTTTAAAAATAATACGAAGAAAATTTGGCAAGCAATAAATGAACTAAAAGGTAACTTTCAAAATAAAGACACAATCAAGACATTGCAATATGATAATAAAGTACTAAGTGATCCTTTAGACATCTCACATGCCTTCAGTAATTATTTTTCTAAAATTGCACCTGATCTGGAGAGCAAACTTCCTCACTCAAATAAAAATCCATTAGATTACCTCAAAGAAAATTATTCAAATTCCATGGTAGTTCCCATTATCACTACATATGAAATTAATTCAGTAATTAAGTCTTTTAAAAACAAAACCTCTGATATAAATGATATATCGGCTACCATCATCAAAAGTAACTCTAATCTTTTATCAGTCCCTTTAACAATACTTTTTAGTCAGTCTGTAACAAATGGAATTTTCCCTGACAAGTTGAAAACTGCAAAAATTACCCCCATTTATAAATCTGGCCCTCATGATGACCCCAAAAATTATAGACCAATTTCTCAACTTACAATATTTTCCAAAATATTTGAGACATTAATGAAAAAACATTTAATTAATTACTTAGAACACAAAAATATTCTTAATCCTTCGCAGTATGGTTTTAGACAAAATTGTAGCACTTTTAAAGCATTGAATAAATTTTCTAATGACATATTTACAGCTATTGACAAGAAGTTTTCTGTTTTATCAGTATTCATTGATTTTGCTAAGGCATTTGACACAATAAACCATAAAGTTCTCCTTAGTAAAATGCACCACTATGGAATTCGCGGCCCTATTTTTTCATGGTTTACAGATTACTTAACAAACAGGCATCAATACACTTCCTTTAGTTATGCAAAATCATCTTCAACCTTAATTACTCTCGGTGTACCACAAGGTAGTGTGCTTGGACCTCTATTATTTCTCCTCTACATCAATGATATTTCTGATATTTTTTCTGACTCTAAAAGCATTCTATTTGCCGATGATATGACAGTTTATCTAATAGGAACAGATCCGAATCAACTTGTTTTTAGTGCTAACAATGAACTTAAAAAATTATATCAATGGTGCCTTTGCAATAGGCTCACAATAAACACTGACAAAACTTACTTTATGCTATTCACTGGTAAAACTATGCTGGATTTACCTAATGTACGAATAAATAACAGAATAATTACTAAAATCGATAAATTCAAGTTCCTTGGTGTTACTTATGATAGCTCTTTAAATTTTAAGTACCATATAGATAATATTACACTAAAAATATCGAGACATATTGCATTACTTTATCAAATCAGAGATTTTATGCCACCGTATGTCCTAAAATCCATCTACTTTGCTCACATTCACAAATTGCTAACATACTGTAACCCTATTTGGTCCACTACTTACCCTACATTCCTAACTCCTTTAAAATTACAGCTCAAGAAAGTTGTCAGAATTATAACTAACAGCACCTACCTTGAACACACTGACCCTCTTTTCAAACAGACCAAACTTTTAAAACTTAATGATATAACAAAGCTTGCTATAGCCACACACATGTATAACAATAAACATTATATTCACAGCATTCTTCCATCACATGATTATAGTACGCGCCACCGTGATCATCTTACTTTACCAATACACCGCCTTTCTAAGTTTCAGCATTCAACTAATTATCTAGGACCTGTTATATGGAATACTATTCCTCGCAAAATTCAAGAAGCATCATCTCTCAATGCATTTAAAACTAGACATATCTTGTCTAGCTACTAATTTATGTTCTGCTAAATCATATGTACCAAGTGTTGTTCTAATTTTACTATTGATGATTTGTAAAATATACATTGTGTCAGTTAGTTGTGATTGCTATTATTATTATTATTATTATTATTATTATTATTATTATTATTATTATTATTATTACTATTATTATCATTATCAATTTTATTGTTATTATTGATTATATTAGTTATTATTTGTTATGATCATTATTAATATCTATACTATTGTTATTATTATCAATAATATTAACATTATTATTGTCATTATTATTATTATTATTATTATTATTATTATTATTATTATTATTATTATTATTATTATTATTATCACTATTATTATTACTATTATTATTATTGTTATCATTTCTATTTTCATTATGATTATTACCATTAATATTATTAGTATTACAATTATTATTATTATTATTATTATTATTATTATTATTATTATTATTATTATTTTAATTATTATTATCATTATTATTATTTTAATTATTTTAATTATTTAAATTCACTTCGGAAAAAAACATTTCGTTCGTTGTAGCTAACGTTTTAGTTACTATTATTATAAAAATAGTTCTTATTCCACCAGTCAGTATAATCTATTTATACTCTGATAAGTACTTGCCTGAAAAGTTCTACTTTATATAGGCAAGCTTGGTTTAACTGTAAAGATTTGATATACTCATATATACCAGTATGTAAAATGACTTGGCTATAAATAAATGTTTCAAATGTTTCAAATGTTTCTCTCTCTCTCTCTCTCTCTCTCTCTCTCTCTCTCTCTCTCTCTCTCTCTTCATTCGTGTTACATCGCCTCATCTCCCTGCATGCATTAATATATATATATATATATATATATATATATATATATATATATATATATATATATATATATATATATATATATATATATATATATATATATATATATATATATATATATATATATATATATATATATATATATATATTATTATTATTATTATTATTATTATTATTATTATTATTATTATATATTATTATTATTATTATTATTATTATTATTATTATTATTATTATTATTATTATTATTATTTCAGTAGTGGTATGAGCCCACCCAATGTTATTTCCTCACTACAACAGCGAAAGTTTAAGCCAAGATTTACCCTGTCCCCATTCATCTTCAGCATTTCTACCAGCAAGAGGTTGAACAGCTGTTATCTTAAAGCATCATCCAACCTTCAACCTCTCCAATTTTATTTTATTTTATTTATTTATTTTTTTTAATGTAGGAAGGACACTGGCCAAGGGCAACAAAAATCAATAAAAAATATGCCCACTGAAATGCCAGTCCCATAAAAGGGTCAAAGCAGTGGTCAAAAATTGATGAATAAGTGTCTTGAAACCTCCCTCTTGAAGGAATTCAAGTCATAGGAAGGTGGAAATACAGAAGCAGGCAGGGAGTTCCAGAGTTTACCAGAGAAAGGGATGAATGATTGAGAATACTGGTTAACTCTTGCGTTAGAGAGGTGGACAGAATAGGGGTGAGAGAAAGAAGAAAGTCTTGTGCAGCGAGGCCGCGGGAGGAGGGGAGGCATGCAGTTAGCAAGATCAGAAGAGCAGTTAGCATGAAAATAGCAGTAGAAGACAGCTAGATATGCAACATTGCGGCGGTGAGAGAGAGGCTGAAGACAGTCAGTTAGAGGAGAGGAGTTGATGAGACGAAAAGCTTTTGATTCCACCCTGTCTAGAAGAGCAATATGAGTGGAACCCCCCAGACATGTGAAGCATACTCCATACATGGACGGATAAGGCCCTTGTACAGAGCTAGCAGCTGGGGGGGTGAGAAAAACTGGCGGAGACGTCTCAGAACACCTAACTTCATAGAAGCTGTTTTAGCAAGAGATGAGATGTGAAGTTTCCAGTTCAGATTATAAGTAAAGGACAGACCGAGGATGTTCAGTGTAGAAGAGGGGGACAGTTGAGTGTCATTGAAGAAGAGGGGATAGTTGTCTGGAAGGTTGTGTCGAGTTGATAGATGGAGGAATTGAGTTTTTGAGGCATTGAACAATACCAAGTTTGCTCTGCCCCAATCAGAAATTTTAGAAAGATCAGAAGTCAAGCGTTCTGTGGCTTCCCTGCGTGAAATGTTTACCTCCTGAAGGGTTAGACGTCTATGAAAAGACGTGGAAAAGTGCAGGGTGGTATCATCAGCGTAGGAGTGGATAGAACAAGAAGTTTGGTTTAGAAGATCATTAATGAATAATAAGAAGAGAGTGGGTGACAGAACAGAACCCTGAGAAACACCACTGTTAATAGATTTAGGAGAAGAACAGTGACCGTCTACCACAGCAGCAATAGAACGGTCAGAAAGGAAACTTGAGATGAAGTTACAGAGAGAAGGATAGAAACCGTAGGAGGGCAGTTTGGAAATCAAAGCTTTGTGCTGTGTGATGGTTAGGAAGGCTGATGGTACGTATCAAATGGCTATTGACTACAGGTTGCTAAACTCCATCACAGTTTTTCATGTTGAATATTCTTTCATTATTGAGATGGAACTCCATAAGTTTTCCGGCTCAAAATTTTTCTCTTAACTAGATTTGTGTAAAATATATTATCTGGCTCTACTTTCTGCGAAAGCTCTTTCATTAACTGCTTTTCCCACCCATTTAGAGTTAATGGAGTTCACCCGGATGCTTTTTGGTCTGTCTACAGCCCCAAGCTAAAACGATAACTATCATCTCCTCCATGACACCTCCTGCCACCAAAAAAGTACTATGAATCTTCTTAGGAATGATATGCTTTTTACAAAGCTTTTATTCCCCAGGCTTCAGAGCTCACCTAAGCCCTCTCCGACGTGCTGAAGAAGCCTGTATGTGAACCACTTACGAGGACCGAAAATCTGCTCTCCTGGTTCGACCAACTGATGAAAGCCCTCTCTTCTGGACCCATTCTATGTCTTCCAGATCCGACCCAGTCATTCTTTCTGTGAACTGATGCCTCCAGCCATGGACTTGGTGCTGTACTTCTACAGTATCATGAGGATCGTCCACATCCAATTACCTATGCCAGCTGAAAGCTTCTGGATCGGGAGCGGCGGTACTCTACAATCAAGAGGAATGCCTAGCCATCGTGCTCGGTATAAATAAGTTTGATTTCTATCTCCAGGTTAAGGAATTCATCCTCGAAGTTGACCATAAGCCTTTGATCTATCTTGAACGATTTAGGGGCCGGAATGATAGGGTGTTGCAATGGGCTTTGAGTCTTCAGCCATACAAATTCAATATTGTTCATGTTGCCAGGTCTGACAATAAACGAGCTGACCTTAGTCAGCTAGTTCTAAAGGCACTTAACTGATCTTTACCTGTATGCCTTCGGTTTTGGTAGTTGGTGTTCTTCATCTTCTGCTATGCAGCAGATGGTTTGGTGGGCGCACGTGTGAGGAAACCAGCAACTACCTTGTTCAGTACATCAAGTGGCGCCACCAGCCGGCCAATGAAGTGCCACCTGTCAGTGAGGCTTCACCAACCAGCGCCATTTACCTGCCCTCTTCCCTTTGGTGAAGGAAGTCCAACGGAACAGACGAGGAAGCCTCGTGTCATCAGCTCTCTTTCTGGCGAGCGATCTTGTTTACACACGCCGATAAGAAAGCTCCAACATTTTCCAAGATATCTGGAGTACCAGAACCTCCACGGACTCCAGCTAACACGGTAAGTCACCTAAGAGCATAGCCAACCAGCAGGACTAGCTTTGGGAATACTGAGTATTTTGACTTAGCCGGAATAGCCAAGATAAATCATACCGTTGGCCCTAAAATCCTCCCTCGACTCCGTTTTCAACTGCTGTGCATGCGCAGTAGGGACCTGACGTCACAACACGTCACACACCACGTCATGGATACAACAGTAGTAAAGGCACAGCTCGACTCTAAAGAGCGAGCGTACAAAACAGCACTAGACGTAGTAGTGAAGCAAATGAGTGAGAGGATAAATAAACTCAAGTTAACAGTAATTGATCTAACAACGAGCTTGGAATATACGCAGCGGGAAGTTGATGACCTCAGATCAACGACCAGGGGCTACGAGAAAGACAAGCAAGACACCAGAATCAAGATGGACAAGCTCAATGAAGAAATTAATACCTCTAAGCAAAAATTGCAGGTCCTTGAAGACCGCTGTAATTACCAAGAGGACTACAGCAGACGAAATAACGTCCGAATCATTGGTGTGAAGGAGCGAAGCGGAGGTGAGACCTGGGAGCAGACGGCATCGACGGTGACTTCTCTATGTGTGGACAAGCTTCAGCTTCCAGGACTGGTGTTTGAGAGGTCCCATAGGGTGGGACAGCGCCGAAATGCTAGACCCCGTCCCATCGTGGCACGCTTCACTCATTGCTGTGATGGGGACGCAGTAATGAGGAATGCCAGAAAGCTTCGGGGCACCAACATCTACATTGATGATGACTTGTGTGCTGCTTCTCCGTCCCCACCCCCCAAAAAAAAAAAACGCCCAGATATCCCAACTGAAGGAAGCCAGAGCACAGGGAAAAGTGGCATACTTCCGGCACACAAGACTTATAATTAAAGAAAAAATGAATGGACAATAAGACTCGGAGGAAATTGCCGCTGCTCGTGGCGGTGTTGGAGATGAACATGCTACTGCTGCTGCTGCCCAGAGTGAGACACGGGAGACGGGGCTCGGGCCTGCTGTTGCTGCCGCTTCACCCGTGAGTGCTGGCAGTGGGTCGGCGGGTGCACGGGATGATGCACGAGATGACGCCTTCCTCCCACCCCCTACCCACATCGCAGCGTATGGACACTCATCCCCAGCGTAACCAAGTAAAGAAAAATCTACGAAGTTCAGCGAAAAAAATATGACAGGTAGGGAGAACAGTGAATAAGCCACTTTCCACATAACAATGTCTGCTTGTTACTTACTGTTTCATTCAGTTAATAATGATGAGTTTCACAGGCTCATTAACAGTGACAGTGAATCTAAATTACCGGTCGATTTGCACTCTTAATACGATGTTTTTTTTTAACACACTTAACACGGAACAAGATGATCACTTATAGAAATAATCCGTTACTACTTTACCAAGACAACAGGTCATATAAATGTTCCACTTATGTGTATACAGATGATATCAATATGAATATATATAATTCTAGTTATCTTTCAATCTTGGGCATGAATATTAGAAGCATCCCTAACAATCTACAAGTATTTCGTGACTAGTGTTTGAATAATATAGATATTAAGTTTGATATTTTAAGATTTTCTGAAACAAGACTGGATAAGGATATTACATCATTGTATAATATGACAGGATATAGATTATACACGATGAATAGGGACAGATATGGTTGGGGTGTTTGCATGTATGCTGGTGATATCTTTAATTCTAAGGTGTTACCTGAATGTTGTAATATGAAATCACATTTCGAATGCATTTGTGTAGAAATACTTGATGGTAATAAGATTTTTTTAGCTTCTGTTTATAGGCCGCCAAAGGGCAATGTGTCTAATTTTCTTAATAGTTTAAATGTGGTATTTGACTATACTAAAGATAGGAATTTTTCTGGTGCTTTTTTTTTTTTGGTGACTGGAATCTTGATTTGCTTAAAACTGGAGTTGTGGATTTTGTGAATACAATGTATTTTCATGTGTGCTATCCGCTCACTACCCAACCAACTAGAGTAACGGACAATAGTACTACTTTAATAGATCATATATGGGCTTCCAACATGCAGAACAATATAGACAATTGTATTATATACACGGATGTGGCCGATCATTTTCCAATCTATTCTCCCTTCAAAAGAACAACGTTCATAATCATCAAAGATTTATAAATAAAAGAATCTTCTCTGAGGAAAACATTAACGTTTTTGAAAGAGATAGCTGATACTAACTGGAGACAAATCATTAAATGAATAGATCAAATCAATCAAATGAATAGACTCAGCAGAGGCTTTTGATAAATTTTACAATGTATGTAGTGATATTTTTCTAAGATATTTTCCCTTTCGGAAAATTAAGCTTACTAATAAACTTGGTAAAAGTCCACATATCACTATTGGATTAAGGAATAGCATAAAAGAAAAGCACAGACTTGAGAGGCTAGCATCAAAATGGCGCTTGACGTATGGGTAAACATATAAAATATGCAGAAATGAACTAGTAACTCTCTTGCGCGATGCAAAAAACAAGTATTGTCAAGATCATCTTTAATTTTCTTAAAGAAATGTTAAGACAACTTGGAAAACAATAAATCAGATACTTAAGAGGAGAAACTGCGATGATAATATGGAAACAAGGCTAAAAAACAATAGTGACACTACAACAACCGTCTTGAATAATCACTTCTTGAAAACTGAGGAAGCTTCACCACGAAACTGAGTTAGTTAATTCTCATAAATAATACCTTAATAATACAGTTAATTCTCATGAACAATACCTTATTAATACAACAAATATTTCGCTCTATTTGTATCATGTTAATACTGTTGAAGTCCAACAGTATCTAAAGAGTCTGAAGAACACAGCTGCGTGATATGACGACATTCCACCACGTGTACTCCAGTGTACTGCACAGTATATTGATGCTGCACTGTCTCAATCAACTTATGTTTCAAGCAAGAATATTTTCCAAATAAGTTAAAAATAGCGAAAGTAATACCCATACACAAAGCTAGTACAAAAGATAATGAAAATAACTACAGACTAATATCTATTTTGCCTTTAATAAACAAAGTATTCGAGAAAGCAATTGGTGCATAATGGTCTAATGACCAATATGGTTTTCGTATAAAATAAGTCAACGGAAAAAGCTATACTAAACTTCGCAACAAAAGTGCTAAAGAGCTTAGAAAATAAATTACATGTTATTGGAATATTTCTTGACCTGAGCAAGGCTTCCGACTCTCTTAACTACAAAATAGAATATTGGAATAAGGGGAGAAGTATATAAATTGTTTGTAAGCTATTTGACAGATAGAAAACAAGCAATTTACTGTGATAACAATTGATCAGAACTGAAAAATATCGACAAAGGAGTCCCATAAGGTTAAATTTTTGGGCCTCTGTTGTTTTTGGTATACATTAATGACATTTCAAATGCCAGTGATAAATCCAATTACGTATTGTTTGCAGACGACACTAATCTCCTCATGACAGATAAAACATTGGATAAATTACATACAAAAGTGAATAGTGAACTAGAAAAGATATCAAGTTGGGTCTTAGCAAATTATTTATCTGTTAATATTAAAAAAGACTTGTTATATACTATTTCAAAGTCGTTCGGTTTTTTTCATAATTTCGGTCCAGTATCTTTAAGAGGGTGTGAACTACAACGAGTTACTAGTATTAAATTCTTAGGTGTTATTATAGATAGAAATTTAAATTGGAAGGATCATATACAGTCTGCACAAATTTATCAAAAACATATGGAATTATATATCAAGTTAAACGCAACCTTACAGTCGAGGCATTACGAAGTATTTATTATTTCCTTTGTTATTCCTGTATTACCTATTGTGTTGCTATATGGGGATGTTCTGGCCTACATTTATAAGAAATATTTTTGTATCTCAAAAGAAACTGATCAGAATTTGCTTTTTAAAAGGAAATACTATTCCACTGATATGCTGTTTAACGAACTATGGTTGTTAAAATTTGATTTAGTCAAGAAATATTTTATGCTATTTAGTATTTTTATTGATTTCAAATAGCAACGACCATAATACAAGAATATTTAAAGTTTGTCATCATGGTCAAGGCACAAGGGGAAATAATATTGAATTTGATTTTTACCTCAGTCACGTACAACACTATATAAATTCTCCATACATTGCGTAGGGCCACAATGCCGGAATGCATTGCCATGTGACTTAAAAACAATTAATAATTTCAATACATTTAAAGTTAAATAAAAAAAAAATATTGGTATGATTTACAGAGGCAAATTTTGAGATAAATTTATGCATGTTTTACTGTTAGGATACGATTTTCTTATGAATAATTAGATATCCTAGGTATGTTCACATATTAATAAGGAATATTTAAAATGTATTGCCGCGGTCGATATACTACAAAAAAAGCCCTGTCCACACTATCGAGCATGCTCGACGGGCAAACAGTGATACCAGATCACAATAGGTAGTGAGAATGAGGGTTGATGACGTCAGAAGCGGGAAAACCACAGGCAGGGATCTGGCAACAAACTGCTACCAGATGTAGTTTAGCCCACAATATCTACTCCTTCACCGGGCAAAGACTGGCGGGCAAAGTTGCAAACTTGTGAGTGGTGTCAAATACAGGTTCGTGGTTCAGTTTCACTCTGAACCTGAAGAGTGGGGTGTGGGACCTGTCTCAACATGCCGAACTCCGTCGAGAGGAAGAAAATAGCCTTGTGTGGGATAATTCTTGGCGTGTGTATGAAAAAGCAAAAACAAACCAGAGCTCAGAGGCGTGTGTGGTGCAAGGAATGGTTGAGGAGAAAAGGAGAGTTGGGAAGCCATGCAACTATATATCGCGAACTCCACGACAAGCATGAAGGTGGTTTTATCCAGTATATGAGAATGGATGTAAATAGTTTCCACACACTATTAGCAAAAGTGGAGCCATATATAACAAAACAAGATACCCACTTGAGGCAGAGCATATATGCAGAGGCTCGTCTGGAAGCAACCCTCAGGTTCTTACCATCGATGTTCTTACATAGCGCTACAGTACTCCACCAGGATATCCAAGCAGAGTTTGTCTCTCATCATACCGGAAACATGCTAAGCAATATACACAGCACTCAGAGATGATTACTTGAAAGTGAGTGCTTTTTTAACTTAACTAGAAAACATGTAAAGGGATTATCTTCATTGATTATAAAAAAAAAACTCATAATTCAAACTTTATTGAGCTTAGTACATAGTATATTGTCCATTATGTATGATTATTTTATATCTAATAAAGGCCCATCTGTGTGTATATGAAATAATATCAGTAGATAGTGCTATTTCTATCAATTACATATGTAATTCGGCATATATGTATATGCATACATGTGTGTCTGCTCCCGCATATATGTATACATACGTGTGTGTGCGTGTGTGTGTGTGTGTGTGTGTGTGTGTGTGTGTATGCGCGTGCGTACGTGCGTTTGTGTGTGATCACACTATGATGTCCAGTTATTTTTAGGGGCCCGGAACATAATCCACACTTTACAATGTCCAGTTATTTTTAGGGGGCTGGAACATAATTCACAATCAAAATTAGAAATGCAATATGTGAAAACCCATCTAGATTATGAGTTACTCTTTCCATTGAGGAAGTTGAAAGTTACCAAGTTTAGCTAGAAAAATAACGTCATATATTAATTTTTCTGCCAAAATTTTGGTTTCACCCGTCAGTTGTCGCAGGTCGTTTGCAATTACCTTTGCAAAATCGGTGAACTCATCGGCAGTGTCTTGTGTAGACGACAATTCCCTCATTTGATGGAGGGCTTTCCTAATTATCATCTGCATCGTCATGCGTCCTTTCGGTTGATCGATTGGAAGTAGAGAGCGTAGAAGTATCACGTCTTGTCAAATTTGTAGCCATAGACCATGCAGACTGAGACATTGTTGGTTCTCTTGGTGCAACAGAAGTTGAAGCTTCGCCCACTAGCAGTGGATTGTTGAAAATCTATAATGATGATAAAAGGAAACTTTACTACGTGTGTAATAATTATATGTAGCTATAAACACGCACACATACGATCACGAGAGAGAGAGAGAGAGAGAGAGAGAGAGAGAGAGAGAGAGAGAGAGAGAGAGAGAGAGAGAGAGAGAGAGAGAGAGAGAGAAGGAGGGGTAGGAGGGAGAGAGACAAGGAGGTAGAGGGAGATAGAGAGAGGGAGGGGGTAGAGGGAGAAAGGAGGGGAGGGAGAAGGAGGGAGGATGCGAAAGAGAGAGAACGGGAGGGTGTTAAATATACATTTGTAAGTGAATAATAGTATGCCTTTCATGAAAATTTGGTCATGTCTTTATAATATTTAGTTAACTTGACAGACACCTGCAACGCCTGAGGATTGGATGAGTGTGGCACATGGCTTTCGGAGAAGATTGAATTTCCCAAACTGTTTAGGAGCTATTGACGGGAAGCATGTGTCGATAAGACCTCCACGTGATAGTAGTTCATATTTTTACAACTACAAAGGCAACCACAGCATTGTACTTCTTGCCATATGTGACGCAAATTGTGAATTTATATATGTGGACATAGACACAAATGGTAGAGTATCAGATGGAAGAGTGTGGGATAAGTGTTCTTTCAGTCTCATTGCAAATAATACTGCTGGTTTGCCAGAATATGCAATGGTTGGAAGTAGTAGTCTGCCATTTCCATATGTTTTTGTGGCAGATGACGCATTTCCATTGCACCGACACATTATGAAACCTTTTTCACATAGGAGTCAGGATACAAGAGAGCGTATTTTCTCGTAGCGGCTCTCCAGGGCAAGGTGAACCGTGGAAAATGCATTTGGTATTTTGGCCAACAGATTCCGTGTGTTTCTCTCATCAATTGATCTACCTCCATCAAAGATTGAAACTATTGTTTTAGCATGCACCTCTTTGCATAACTTTCTGATAAAAGACCATGTGAGCCACTACACGCTTGAAGGATCTTTAGATGTTGAAGATCTGTCAGTAGGACAAATTATTCTTGGAACATGGTGACAAACTCCTGAGTTACCAGGACCACAGAGAGTGATCTGTAATGACATGGCTGATGCTAAGAGTGTGTGTGAACAGTTTATGGAATAATTTAATGGTGAAGGGACAGTGTCATGGCAAAACTTGTGCTAAATGTCTATATACCTAGGTGTATATCAAGTTGAGCATTGTCTCTGAATGTAATACTTATTGAACTTTGTATTCATGTACATATGTGCACATTTGAAACAAAAGACTTTGCTTTCTTTATGTAAAAACAAAATTATCAAGTCTATTTATTATTGTTATTTCTCATAATGAAAATAGAAGTATCTATAAGGTTTTATATCCCTTTCCTTTCATTCACCATCCTTATGAATTCATCATCACATCCTGTATGTCTCAAGTTGAAATGCCTGTTGGAGAGAGAGAGAGAGAGAGAGAGAGAGAGAGAGAGAGAGAGAGAGAGAGAGAGAGAGAGAGACCGTATATGTACTTACCTCATCATAACGTTCTTCCACAGCTTCCTCGTTATTCGTGTCAGGATCGATGTTTGACTGAGATGTCCTCATTGTGTCACCATCAATGAGAAAAGAAAGGTCATCAAAGCACCATAACTTGGGGTCATCAAAGCACCATAACTTGGGGCTGAACACGTCGTCCGTCCCAGCTCCTGACTTGCGAGAGTTTTCTATCTGTCGCATTTCACGCCTGTACTGATTTCGCAAAGTATCTAGTTTCTTTTTTATATCCGCAATGGTAACGGATGCATACTTCTTTTATATTTCCCTTGTTATTGCTGTAAGGGCTACTGCACGTTTATTTCGGTCCTTATAATCAGCACTTTTTATGTTCCACAAGCAAGGTTTTTGCCGGTACATATCAATTATCCATGTTGTATCTTGCTTGGACAACTGAAAGTTTGTTCCTTCATTTACACTTGTAGAAGGACCACCAGACATGCTGATATGCACAGAACACTTTGAATGTGAGACAGATTCCTACATAGTTCCGAGGAAACCTTTAGTGTTTCGCATCATACCAGTCGAAACAGTTTCTGGTGTTTCCTTCAAGCTCACTCACAGGCAGTTGCCCGCTCGTTTGCCCGCAGTTTCCTCGCTTCTGACGTCACCTTCGTGCCTGCCACTCACCCTCCTTACTTATGTATTGGAACGGGATCTGGTATCACTGTTTGCCCGTCGAGCATGCTCGATAGTGTGGTAAACACATGCATATCTTCTGTCCGCCAGGGATCAGATGCTCAGCGGACTAATGCCATAATTGTTCATTGTACATATTTATTGTAAAACCTATTTATGGTAATAAACTCAATCAATTAAAAAAAGCTCCGACAGACAGCTCTCAGCTCTCCATCTGACAACACTTCGTGGATAAGCTGTCCCCCCATCCTACCTGAAAGCACCTCTGAAGGCTTGGGCTCCTTTCTAGAGTGCCCTTCGACACTACCCGTCCTGCCAGCTCCGCTTCTCCAGCTCCTGCCTGTCTTTCGGAGAGTGTGTGTGTTACTGCTGATAGTACTCGTCCTGCTAGCTACGCTTCTCCAGCTCCTGCCTGTTATCCGGAGAATGTGTGCTGCCACCAAGGACATTCTATCCACCAGGCTGCTGCATTGGGAGCGATGGGATCACATACCTCTTTTTTTTTTATGTAGAAAGGACACTGGCCATGGGCAACAAAAATATAATAAGAAAAAATGCTCACTGAAATGCCAGTCCCATAAAAGGGTCAAAGCAGTGGTCAAAAATTGATGAATAAGTATCTTGAAACCTCCCTCTTGAAGGAATTCAAGTCATAGGAAGGTGGAAATACAGAAGCAGGCAGGGAGTTCCAGTTTTTTTTTTTTTTTTTTATGTAGGAAGGATACTGGCCAAGGGCAACAAAAATCTAATAAAAAAAAATGCCCACTGAAATGCCAGTCCCATAAAAGGGTCAAAGCAGTGGTCAAAAATTGGTGGATAAGTGTCTTGAAACCTCCCTCTTGAAGGAATTCAAGTCATAGGAAGGTGGAAATACAGAAGCAGGCAGGGAGTTCCAGAGTTTACCAGAGAAAGGAATGAATGATTGAGAATACTGGTTAACTCTTGCGTTAGAGAGGTGGACAGGATAGGGGTGAGAGAAAGAAGAAAGTCTTGTGCAGCGAGGCCGCGGAAGGAGGGGAGGCATGCAGTTAGCGAGATCAGAAGAGCAGTTGGCATGAAAATAGCGGTAGAAGACAGCTAGATATGCAACATTGCGGCGGTGAGAGAGAGGCTGAAGACAGTCAGTTAGAGAAGAGGAGTTGATGAGACGAAAAGCTTTTGATTCCATCCTGTCTAGAAGAGCAGTATGAGTGGAACCTCCCCAGACATGTGAAGCATATTCCATACATGGATGGATAAGGCCCTTGTACTGAGTTAGCAGCTGGGGGGGGTTTGAGAAAAACTGGCGGAGACGTCTCAGAACACCTAACTTCATAAAAGCTGTTCTAGCTAGAGATGAGATGTGAAGCTTCCATACTTGGTGAAAGAGGTTGAGTTGTTTGGGGTTCCATTCCCCCATTTTTGCTAATCTTGAGATAATATAATTTGGGTGATGTCTTTGCTGTTTCATCCTTCTCAACAGCTTTTCTTTTATTCAAAAGGTTTACTAGGCCATGTGAAAATAAAAAAAAATCTGAAAATATTTCCTGCTTAACACACTGCATTATTCATCATTTTATAACTCTTTAATTATTCGATATAATGAAATCACATGTATATCATGTAAAAGCCCCCCCCAACAAAAAAAAAAAAATGTAGTCTATAACGAAATATAACACACAATTGCACATACTTTGTCTAGGACACACTAGACTGGTAAAGTGATGGTGAACGACTGGCGCACACAGTGTGCTCACCTTTAAATGCAATTTACTCATTTGATTACTTTTGGCGCTTGACCCCTTGTCGCAGCCAGCTACTCAAATGAATAAAAGGTAAGTTAGATGGAAAAAAAAATGAATATGGAAAATCAAGTACAAGGATAAATATATGAATAAATAGATAAATAAATAAATAAATAAACGACAATGATGCCGTTGTCTTCATAACGAAGCGGATTTTACGATAACGTAGTAGGTTTCAATGAAAATAACGAATTTTCACGATAACGAAGCGGATTTCACTATAACGAGGCGAGCTTCACGATAACGAAGCGGGAATCATCGTAACGAAGCGAGTTTCACGGTAACGAAGCAGGAATCGCCATAACGAAGCGGATTTCACGATAATGAAGCGAGATTCACGATAACGAAGCGGATTTCACGATATCGAAACGAGTGTCTCCTCACTATAACGAAGCGATGTTGAAGTAAGTTTTCCTCGGCACGGATGAATCTTTTCTCCCCTTGAGGAGCTATCACAGGCCTGCGGGAGTGTGTGGGGACAGTGGCGGTGCAACCCTCCAGCCCCTCACACTGAACAAAAGGTCATCAGAAAGAAAATTTCGACAGCTCACCAGACACTGCCATAGAAGGCGCACTCTTCACACCAAAAGAGGCTCCTCGCATGGCAGTGTTTGAGACACTGTGGAGGGTTTTCTCCTTTACGGTTAGGTCCTGAACGCAGAATTTTGAACCACTACACACAATTCACCACTGTCGCGGAAGGAGGGACCCTTATCCCCCCTTCAGGACCCCTCTGATGGCAGAATCTGGTGGATGGTACGCAGTGTTCTCTTGTTAATGATGGCCTTTTGTTGGGTGTGAGGGGCTGGAAGTGGACGATCATATCTGAATGAGGAGGTAAAGGAGGAGAGGGACTTGCTGTCCGATCTCCTCCAGTACACTCCCCCTGTCCTCCATGGGATGGAACAAATTTTGGTTTCAGTTTCCGACAAGACGTTTAATTTTGCGTTAAACAATAAATCATCGTCAGTACATGAAAAATGAGTTTGGCTGACACGTGCAAGAAAATCGGTTAATCATTGAGGTGACGGGAGGGACCTTGTACAGGTAACTCTAAGTTCCCTGCGTGAACTGAGTGTCTCCCATTATCAGGGCTGGCATTAACCGCCCCCACCCCCCAAAAAAACCACCTCTTCAATTTTTTCGTTTAAAAAAATGTTTTACATATCAGAATTTAGTTCTATATCATACTGATAAATAAGATCTACATATGTACAGATACATAACAAAATGTAAAATTAATCAAGCCTGACCTGTTCATTCCCTGTACAATATAAGTTAACACAGGCTTTGTCCAACTGAACCTGTATCAACATGACCTAAACAAGTGTCTGTTCTTCATGAACAGAAAGTGTTATAATCTTTCAAGATCTAACTCCCTTCGAGACTTCTGTTATCTAGCCAAAAACATCTCCATACTTCTTCATGATAATATTTCAAGACAGAAAATTACTATGTAGTATAACGAAACACCCTACGCTCATCTTACCCACAAAAGCTTAGCTCAGAGAATACAGGAGTTTTGGAAGTAGTTAATTTGAAATTTTAAGTATCTCAGACACGCCTTCTTAGGCGCCCTTAAGGGGGGCATGAAGTAGCTGAAGGGGATGTAAGAAAATAAACAAGAATTATCTATTAATGTTCATGTGGCCCAATTTATTTATTTAATTTTTTTTCCTACTCCCAGAATACGTCACTTTTGATTACATGTCCAGTAACAGGAGGAGGGACGAGCTGGTCGTCTGCCCGCCATAGGAACCTTAGCACATCCCTGTCCGCGGGAGACACCTTCACCTGGTGGAACAAAACTTTGATGGCAGCCATGATAGCGATTCTCCCTTGACGGAACCTGATGAGGACTTCTATTAGTTTGTTGTTCAGGTTCGGTCCTTGCATGACATGGCTGTTCAGCAATATCGATTTGTATTCAGCCGCACAATCAAAGACTATCCTCAGCTTTTTTTGGTTTCTTGGCGTTTACTACCGGATGATGTGGTAGATACCAGGTCCTTCCAGTTTTACCACCATCTTCTACTCGTTCAGCAAAACCTGAACTGATCATACGTTGCATCTCTTGTCGGTACCGTTGCCTGAGCCCAGGATTCCTTATGAGGCGACTCCTTAAACTCAGAAGGAGGTGTTCAGTAAGCACCTTATTATTTGGTCGTCTTGGCGGAATGGGATTGGCAGCTGGTAACCACCTGTACAATCGATTGTGACCACAAAGTCATCACCTTCTTGTCTTCTACTGAGATTTTCTTTTCGTCATCGTAGGCTGAGTCCTGTTCCCACAACCGTTTTACTTGTTCCTCTAAACCAGTCGAGTCCTGTGTAGTCAATGTAGCCAAGTGTAGTCAATCGCCACTTATTCTGGGTCTGTCCTTAACACAGGGCCATTAATTGTCCATCCTAAGGGGGTCCGTACTGCGAAGAGTTCTCCATCTCCACCCTTTCTTATCTCTAAGGGCACAAAGGTATTAGGTGTGTCTAGTCCTATTATAACATCTACCGCTTGTGGGAGTTGTTCTTGTACTGTAATTCCTTGGAGATGTGTTACGTCACTGATGTTCCTGGAGGTTGCAGCCGAAGATCTCTGTAATTCTGGTAGTGCTTCAATCATTAGCACATTGGGAACAATGATAGATCGGACACCCTTTATACCCACACTCATTATCTTGAGCCAAGTATCTTCTGTGTCGAGTTCATTCCCCTTCTCGGAGATTGTACTGAGGGAAAGCTTAATCCTTTCCCCTTTTTTCTTGTAGCTGTCTAGCGATCTTACGTGTACAAAAAGTATGGACACTACCTGTATCTAAGAAAGCTCCCATTATGATGGAGGATTGGTTTCTGTTGTTTACATTCTACTCTAACCTTCAGAATGGGTAGAGCCACCGTCGTCTCACTCTCACTCCTTTGTCAGCTATAATCCATTTCTCTTATTCCGACATGGTTATTATCTATTGTTCCTCCGGCTGTCCTCGTTAACCCATTTATAGGGATTTATTATCCTAAGGAAAGGCCTTTGCTTCTCTGCTTCTTCGTTGACGTTTGTGTCAAGTTCAGGTTCAGTCTTCGATGTCTCAGGGATATGGTTTGTCGTCAGTGTCACAGTTGATGTGTCAGTCAATGATTTATCTCTCCTCTGACGTTTGGGGGCAGGATATGTGTTTTCGAGCATATCGGTTGGGCCAGCTCTCTTCATGTTACTGAGGAAGGATACTTGTTCTCTGCCCCGAAGGGTTCGTTCTTGTCCCACTCCTACCTTGGTTTGTGAAACCTGTCTTCGACCTGTTATGTCGGAATCAGTATCGGAATCAGTGTAAGAGCCATGAGTGGGTTCTATGGCACCCATTCGCCCCACATCTCTTTGCTGTATGACACTCATAAGCCATGTGATTCAGGCTGAAACATGAGAAGCAGAGACGCTTTCCTTTGACAAACGAGAGACATTGTTCATTGCTCATAGCGAGAAACTGTTGACACTCTGTGAGAGAGTGTAGTCCTTGAAGACATGCTGGGCACGATCTGTCTTGCTCATTCGGGGTAAGCGAGCTTGTTGTGAGACCCAGGGTTCTCTTCCTTTGTTGGCCTTGAGATGGCGGTAATATTCCCGAGGTTCGTTCTCGGTCCTTTGTTACTGGCACTGGGTCATGCTCATTGATGGCTTCTGCACTAGTCGTGTCACAAACAAATTGTATCATCCAATGTATCTCAGGCCTTTCTTTGTGTTTTCCTTTGTAGGCCATCCGTTGTATGATAAAATCTTCTCGGCAACCGAGAATCAATCTCCTTTACCTGATTTAGCATGGTCAAATTATAAAAACATTCCTCCAGTTCATCAGTGTTAGGATCTTCGATCTTCGTACATGCCCAGACCTTACCTCTAATCTGTCCGGTGTAAGCAGAAACTAGTGTCTCTAGTTTGGCGATAGCAGGCATACCCATGACTTCAACATGCCGTTGGAAAACTTGCTTAAACTCCCAAAATTCAAAACAGGTTCCTTCACCAAATGTGGGTGTCACTCTCTTTGAGAGTTGTAAGCCTCTAAGGATCTTGGCAAATTCATCATTCTGTGACCCTTCATCAGCCTCCGTTGTCTTGTTGAGCCCTATGTGCTCCCCCTGGTGAAGCATTCCCGACAAGACATCAGGTGCAGGTACGGAGGATTCTTTATCCTCCCCCTGGTTTACCTGCTCCCCCTGATTTACTTGATCCGGTTCAGACTCAACTTCTACGAGTTTCAGAGGTGATGTTCTTTGGGCCACCTTATCGATCCCTTTGCCGGATTCCCCTTGTTTCACCTTGTCCTTGGTCAGGAGAGTCATTACTGATTGCTGTATCCTTTGGACTGCGTCAAAAACAGAATCCACCTTGTGCTCCAAACCTGGTGATGTTGAAGAGAGGGTGGTGGTGTTACCCTCCTCACCACTCTTGAGTGAGCCATTGTCATCAAACATCGCCTTTCTTCCGAAGTGTCTCCGCTTCTTCTTGACGATCCATGCTGGCCAGCTACGTTGCGCAAACTTACCTATTTCGCCTCAGCGCTGATGTATGTACTCCACGATGGAGTCACCACACAGTGTTTTGCCTGCGCGAGGACACTGTTACCGCCGAGCGGATGAAAGTTGTTGTTGAGCAAGCAATACTAAATAATATGATCTGTGTTATGAGAGTTGAAGTAAACTAGTATATGAAGCTGGGTAACACTAAAGAAACTAATTAGAGTAGAGATTAAGGAAACTGAATTTATTATAATAGTTAATCACAGTAGTGAAGATGTGTGAGAGGAACTAGCTGTGGAGAGCTTAGCTGGAGAGAGGTAGTGAGGGTTGTGTTTGCGTGGTAAAGTTGATGACATGGCGCGAAGGGTAGAAAAGACACAGAGGAATCTCCGTAGAGGAATGAGTCACCCGGGAACTATTGCTGAACTAAGGGTAAGACGGACAGGCGTGAAGCGCCGATGGCCAGCAGGAACGAAGCCCGGAGGGACAGATTCCTTTGTACCGCCACTGAGTTAGGGTGTGACTACTCCAGGAAAGATCGGACCTCTACAATACAGACGCAGGTATTGCTTGGTGACAGGCCTCGTTAAGACCCCAAACACGTGAGTTCCACATCTGTTTTAAGAGGGGTTTATTGCTATAATTAGCATAATCCATGATTAGTGATGTATTATGTTGATACAGTATGTAATGGTTAGTAGTGTTACGCATGTCTTATGTTTATTATGTATGTCTTCAGGTTTGACCGAATGTAATAAACGATTCGCGTCACCGTGTGGGTCTAAAATCCTTTAGCTGCCTACGGGCAGCTACAGACACAGTCACCACACAGTGTCTCGCCAGCGCGAGGGCACAGTCACTACAGTGTCTCGCCAGCGCGAGGACACAGTCACTACACAGTCCGCCTGCATAATCCTATCCCATAAGGCTGAGACTGTTAAGTTATCAATATATATTTGTCTTTATGAGAATTTGCTCGTGTTCCCAGGTTTTGACCGATTCAATCAATACATCGAGTCAGCGTGAAACGGGTCTCATTATCCAGCACTGATCGCCCCAAGAAAGTGGCAATAACAGTCAAGACATGAAGGGTCGGCCGCCGTGGACGGACTGTGGATCCCTAGGAGGACGAGAGCAGAGCGGCGGGACTGTGAGTTAGCAAGGCGCGGTGCTAGGAGGACGGCAGTGCGAGTGGTTGCCCGCTGGTGGTGAGTGGTAGCTGTGACGGAGACCGGTGCCACTTCTGGCCAGCGGGAACTGGTGAAACGGTCGACCAGTGCTCTATAATTTTTCGTACATCTTAGAAATAACACTGATGTGATCGTATCTCTATCGTGCATGTAGCTAACATCCATTAGTCATAGTAGTATATACCTCATCAACTATGCTATCGCCATCACTATCTCTTTCGGTAAATATCACATGTTTGAAGAGGTAGCTGTTGAAAATTATGGTTTATTTTAATAATAATAATAATAATAATATCAGGTTTATTTATCAAGAGGCAGCAGACAATACAGTGATAGTCGCTGAAGGGATCTTGATTTACATGGTATACATATATATATATATATATATATATATATATATATATATATATATATATATATATATATGGTATATATATTTACATGGCAGCAGCTTCACCGCTTTTACAGTGTGGACATGATTGAACTGCATACGATATACTTTTTTGGCAGAAGCTGCACCATTTACATAGCTTTCACCATTTTCATAGTGTGGACATGATTGAACTGCATACGATATAGATCTTTGGCAGGAGCTTCGCTACAGAATAACAAACACCTACTGGGGGATCGAACATGGGACCTTCCGCCTCCCAGTCAGGAGCGCTACCCGTTACGCCATAGATGTGTGTGTGTGTAACGCAAAACATTAGTGCACACTACTGTTAGAAAAAAAAAAAGAAAAAAAAATGTTACACATATGAAAGTTTCCATAAATGACAATAAAAAAAAAGAATTTCATTGCAGGGGGGGGCACATAAGTTTACTATATCAACACGTGCCACACCAGCCAGCCCAAACTACTAGTATCGTATGGCATTGCTAATGCCAATATCCTTATGTTTTGTGTCAAGTTATTATAGAAAGCTATGTTATTAAGATATGATTATTACTTAACTATTGCAGAGAGAGAGAGAGAGAGAGAGAGAGAGAGAGAGAGAGAGAATGCACTATCAGATCGGCACGTTACCATGATGATAGTGCACACACACACACACACACACACACTCTCTCTCTCTCTCTCTCTCTCTCTCTCTCTCTCTCTCTCTCTCTCTCTCTCTCTCATGTAATCTTTTAAAGAGTAGGAGATAAAAATGTTGAAAATAAACAACAGATTCTCACTATAAACCGTCTCACTGCCCTAAGACAGTTTTCAGAGAGAGAGAGAGAGAGAGAGAGAGAGAGAGAGAGAGAGAGAGAGAGAGAGATAGTAGAAATCATCTTGTGTCTGGCAGCGTCGTCCATACTCCCCCCCCAGCTTAGACAGAGTGGCGCCGAGACAGCACAATTATTGAGCTAGCAGAAAGCACTAAAATTATTGTCATGGAGCGTTTCACTTAGGAGTCTGAGTTTGTTCTTAATGAATTATAAGAGATGCTGCATGTCAATAGATTTTTTTTTTTGTTCAAAGGTTCATTGGGCCATGTGAAAGTTTCAAAATCTGAAAATGTTTCCTTCTTAACACACTGTATTATTCATAATTTTATAACTCTTTAATTATTCAATGTAACGAAATCAGAAGTATATAACATAATAGCCAAGAAAATGTAGTCTATAACGAGATATAACACACAATTGCATACACTCTGTACGGGACACACTAGACAGGCAAAGCAAAGCGATAGTGAACGACTGATGCACGCACTGTGCTTACGTTTAAATGCAATTTATCCGTTTGTTTACTTTTGGCGCTTCTCCCTTGCAGCCAGGTATATATATATATATATATATATATATATATATATATATATATATATATATATATATATATATATATATATATATATATATATATATATATGTATATATATATATATATATATATATATATATATATATATATATATATATATATATATATATATATATATATATATATATATATATATATATATATATATATATATATATATATATATATATATATATATATATATATATATATATATATATATATATATATATATATATATATATATATATATATATATATATATATATATATAATTGTGTGTGTGTGTGTGTGTGTGTGTGTGTGTGTGTGTGTGTGTGTAGGTTGTTGCTCCAGAATAGCGGAGCTCTCAGTTTCTAGTTCATCTGTAAGCTGCAGCGCAAGTACTCATCGTGAGTTGACTGTACTGTGGCGTCCAAGAAAGCTTAATTAGTAGACCCGGTGTCTCAGTAATGAGTACACTGCGCAGTGCTGGTGCCATAGTCGTGAATAGACTGTGCACTGCTGCGCCAGGTGTCGGTTGTGCACTGCGGTTTACCATATTTGAAATGCAAGATTTAACGCGCATATTAACACTGACTGATGCAAGGAGCTACTAATCGAGTACATAAAAATAGAATGTGGCATCTCTCACCCAAGTCCCTGCTGACACGTCCCTTACTCTGATGTGAGTGCTCACACTCAGATAACTCTCAACCACCGTAGGTTGCAAATCTCTTCTACGCTACTGTGGTGCCCACAGCCACTCCACCATCCACCCAACAATCACTGAGGGTGCAAGTACAGCACTTCGGAAGGATGATTTGCAAAAGAGGAAAACGATACCACGCACTGCTGAGTTGGTAAGTTTAGCAGTGTGCCGTCTGAATATTGCTTAGAGCCCTAATGAGATGTCTTCGTTAAGGTCCGTCCACACCACTCGCCACTCCCACGAGTGAAGACTGACATCCGCTGTCCGTCTGTACATATGTATGAAGTTCGATGGAGACAGTTTATGAACACGAACACACAGTGTTACACCGTAGCGTGATATGTCAATGAGGATCGTTGCCGCCTATACAAGCAGTGGAGAAAATACGTGTCGTATGTTAAAAATTCCTGACAAAGGGTGTGTTCGTGACTACATACTGTATTCGTAACGCGGCACAGAACCAACGGCTCGCGAATATGCCGTAGTACTACCGTGGTTCACAGGCAAACGGTGTGTTGAACGTGTAATGGTGTAATAATATGTAATGCAGGATTTCAGTTAAACAAACATGGGTGAAATTGCGCGCTGCCCACCTAGAGGAATCAAACAAACAACACGAGGGAAGCTGCGCACTGTCCAATTGTAGGATTCCAATCAAACAAATGACATGGGTGAAGCTGCGCGCTACCCACTTGGAGGAATCAAACAACACGGTTAAAGCTGCGCGCTGCCTACTTGGAGGATTTCAATCAAACAAACAACACCGGTGAAGCTGTGCGCTGCCCATTTGTAAGATTCAAACAAACAACACGGGTGAAACTGCACGTTGCCCACTTGGAGGATTCCATTCAAACAAATAACACGTGTGAAGCTGCGCGCTGTCGACTTCGAGGAATCAAACAACACGGGTGAAGCTGTGCGCTGCCCACTTGGAGGATTCCAATTAAATGGGTATGTAGGATCCAGACCTGATTTTTTTTTTCTTTTAAAATTTTCTGCATTGTTTCCGCTTCTTTTGATATATGCAACGTTTTGATAATTTTTTCCCTTATATAATGAGGTCTTCTGTCATGAAATTCCACGGTTTCACCTGCCGCGAGACATGTATGATATTTTTTTTTCCCCTATTTTCCTATATTTTCTGGTAAGCCCGTTTTTAACTTTAGTTTCTCATGAAAATCTACGGTTCTCTCTCTGCGTACAACATTAGAGGAAATTTTTAGGCCTAACTATATTTCTTAGATTTATATACGAAAAATAAAAATATGTAATTATTTCTTTTCGTAAAATCCAGCAAGTAATCAATGTATCTGCATCAGATATCTTTTGGATTAATATTTTATTTATTTTGAGAAGTTAAACACTAATTTTTACCTAGAAATATGGCGAAATATAACAAAATTCTTTCCTTCCCCTTCCCCTCGGTAATTAAGCGTGGAATCATGAATCGGTTTAGTATAAAACCAATCGGAGTAACCAAATGAAAACCATGTCTGCTTTTTCAACATATTCTGGTATATATATATATATATATATATATATATATATATATATATATATATATATATATATATATATATATATATATATATATATATATATATATATATATATATATATATATATATATATATATATATATATATATATATATATATATATATATATATATATATATATATATATATATATATATATAAATTTTCTTTTTCTTTTTCTTTTTATGTAGAAAGGACACTGGCCAAGGGCAACAAAAATCCAATGAAAAAATGCCCACTGAAATGCCAGTCCCGTAAAAGGGTCAAAGCAGTGGTCAAAAATTGATGAATAAATGTCTTGGAACCTCCCTCTTGAAGAAATTCAAGTCATAAGAAGGTGGAAATACTGAAGCAGGCAGGGAGTTCCAGAGTTTACCAGAGAAAGGGATGAATGATTGAGAATACTGGTTAACTCTTGCGTTAGAGAGGTGGACAGAATAGGGGTGAGAGAAAGAAAGTCTTGTGCAGCGAGGCCGCGGGAGGAGGGGAGGCATGCAGTTAGCAAGATCAGAAGAGCAGTTAGCATGAAAATAGCGGTAGAAGACATCTAGAGATGCAACATTGCGGCGGTGAGAGAGAGGCTGAAGACAGTCAGTTAGAGGAGAGGAGTTGATGAGACGAAAACCTTTTGATTCCACCCTATCTAGAAGAGCAGTATGAGTGGAACCCCCCCCCCAGACATGTGAAGCATACTCCATACATGGACGGATAAGGCCCTTGTACAGAGTTAGCAGCTGGGGGGATGAGAAAAACTGGCGGAGACGTCTCAGAACAACTAACTTCGTAGAAGCTGTTTTAGTTAGAGATGAGATGCGGTTTCCAGTTCAGATTATAAGTAAAGGACAGACCAAGGATGTTCAGTGTAGAAGAGGGGGGCAGTTGAGTGTCATTGAAGAAGAGGGGATAGTTGTCTGGAAGGATGCGTCGAGTTGATAGATGGAGGAATTGAGTTTTTGAGGCATTGAACAATACCAAGTTTGCTCTGCCCCAATCAGAAATTTTAGAAAGATCAGAAGTCAAGCGTTTTGTGGCTCCCCTGCGTGAAATGTTTACCTCCTGAAGGGTTGGACGTCTATGAAAAGACGTGGAAAAGTGCAGGGTGGTATCATCAGCGTAGGAGTGGATAGGACAAGAAGTTTGGGTTAGAAGATCATTAATGAATAATAAGAAGAGAGTGGGTGACAGGACAGAACCCTGAGAAACACCACTGTTAATAGATTTAAGAGAAGAACAGTGACCGTCTACCACAGCAGGAATAGAACGGTCAGAAAAGAAACTTGAGATGAAGTTACAGAGAGAAGGAGAGAAGCCGTAGGAAAGTAGTTTGGAAATCAAAGCTTTGTGCCAGACTCTATCAAAAGCTTTTGATATTTCCAAGGCAACAGCAAAATTTTCATCAAAATCTCTAAAAGAGGATGACCAAGACTCAGTAAGGAAAGCCAGAAGATCACCAGTAGAGCAGCTTTAACGGAACCCATACTGGCGATCAGCTATTAGGTTGTGAAGTGATGGATGTTTAAGAATCTTCCTGTTGAGGATAGATTCAAAAACTTTAGATAGGCACGAAATTAAAGCAATAGGAGGATAGTTTGAGGGACTAGAACGGTCACCCTTTTTAGGAACAGGTTGAATGTAGGCAAACTTCCAGCAAGAAGGAAAGGTAGATGTTGACAGACAGAGCTGAAAGAGTTTGACTAGACAAGGTGCAAGCACGGAGGCACAGTTTCGGAGAACAATAGGAAGGACCCCATCAGGTCCATAAGCCTTCCGAGGGTTTAGGCCAGCGAGGGCATGGAAAACATCATTGCGAAGAATTTTAAAAGGTGGCATGAAGTAGTCAGAGGGTGGAGGAGAGGGAGGAACAAGCCCAGAATCGTCCAAGGTAAAGTTTTTAACAAAAGTTTGAGCGAAGAGTTCAGTTTTAGAAATAGATGTGGTACCAGTGATGCCATCTGTTTGAAATAAAGGAGGGAAAGAAGAAGAAGCAAAGTTATTGGAGATATTTTTGGCTAGATGCCAGAAATCACGAGGGGAGTTAGATCTTGAAAGGTTTTGACATTTTCTGTTAATGAAGGAGTTTTTGGCTAGTTGGAGAACAGACTTGGCATGGTTCCGGGCAGAAATATAAAGTGCATGAGATTCTGGTGATGGAAGGCTTAAGTACCCTTTGTGGGCCACCTCTCTATGATGTATAGCACGAGAACAATCTGTGTTAAACCAAGGTTTAGAAGGTTTAGGACGAGAAAATGAGTGAGGAATGACACTATCACCTCTGTTATGCGCTCAGCACACAAAGACAGGTCTCTGACACGGAAGCAGTAGTCATTCCAAGGAAAATCAGCAAAATACCTCCTCAGGTCCCCCCAACTAGCAGAGGCAAAACGCCAGATGCACTTTCGCTTAGGGGGGATCCTGAGGAGGGATTGGAGTCATAGGACAAGATAAAGATATGAGATTGTGATCGGAGGAGCCCAACGGAGAAGAAAGGGTGACAGCATAAGCAGAAGGATTAGAGGTCAGAAAAAGAATGTTGGGCGTATCTCCAAGACGATCAGGAATACGAGTAGGGTGTTGCACCAATTGCTCTAGTTCATGGAGGATAGCAAAGTTGTAGGCTAGTTCACCAGGATGGTCAGTGAAGGGAGAGGAAAGCCAAAGCTGGTGGTGAACATTGAAGTCTCCAAGAATGGAGATCTCTGCAAAATGGAAGAAGGTCAGAATGTGCTCCACTTTGGAAGTTAAGTAGTCAAAGAATTTCTTATAATCAGAGGAGTTAGGTGAGAGGTATACAGCACAGATAAATTTAGTATGAGAGTGACTCTTTAGTCGTAGCCAGATGGTGGAAAACTCGGAAGATTCAAGAGCATGGGCACGAGAGCAGGTTAAGTCATTGCGCACATAAACGCAGCATCCAGCTTTGGATCGAAAATGAGGATACAGAAAGTAGGAGAGAACAGAAAAGGGGCTACTGTCAGTTGCCTCAGACACCTGAGTTTCAGTGAGGAAAAGAAGATGAGGTTTAGAAGAGGAGAGGTGGTGTTCTACAGATTGAAAATTAGATCTTAGACCGCGAATGTTGCAGAAGTTAATGAAGAAAAAGTTGTGTCAAGACACTTAGGGTCGTCGACAGAAAGGCAGTCCGACCTGGGGACATTTATGGTCCCCTCCCCAGATGGGGACTCCGAGGCTGGTGTAGGAGTCACCATGATGATTTTAAGCTTTTTGAGTGAAGGGTGTGTGTGTTATTAGGTGCTTGTAGTTTTGTGTGGAGGAAGAGAGTTGTCTTTAGAGGGCAGGCTGTGACTGCCCCCTTGTGTTGTGAGACACAAAGGGAAACGTTTAGTGAGGTCACAGCTGGGTTTAATGATAAGTTCACAGCACCCCCTGAACAGTGATTTAGACCTCACTGAGAGTAATTATCGTTTCGGCAGGTGTCTACTACCTCCTCCTCCTATGTGTGAAGTATACTCCATACATGGACGGATAAGACCCATGTAGAGAGCTAGCAGCTAGAAGGGGGAGAAAAACTGGCGGGGAACGTCTCAGAACAACTAACTTCATAGAAACTGTTCTAGTTAGAGATTAGATGTGAAGTTTCCAGTTTAGATGATAAGTAAAGGACAGACCAAGGATGTTCAGTGTAGAAGAAAGGGGACAGTTGAGTGTTATTGAAGGAAAGGGGATAGTTAACCTTCCAGACATGTCGAATTGATAGATGGACAATATAAGTTTTTGAGGCACTGAACAATACTAAGTTTGCTCTGCCCCAATCAGAAATTTTAGAGAGATCAGAAAGCAGGCGTTCTGTGGCTTCCCTGCAGAAAGTGTTTACTTCCTGAAGGGATGTACTTCTACGAAAAGACGTAGAAAAGTCCAGGCTGGTACCTTCAGCATAGGAGTGGATAGAAGTTTGGTTTAGAAGATCATTGATGAATAATTGGAAGAGAGTAGATGACAAGACAGAAACCTGAGGAACACCACCATTAATTGATAGATTTAAGAGAACAGTGACCATCTACCACAACAGCAATAAAACGGTCAGAAATGAAACTTGGGATGAAATTACAGAGAGAAGGATAGAAGCCATATGAGGGTAGTTTTGAAATCAAAGGTTTCTGCCAGACTCTATCAAAAGCTCTTGATATGTCTAAGGCAATAGCAAAATTTTCACCAAAATCTCTAAAAGAGGATGACCAAAACTCAGTAAGGAAAGCCAAAAGATCACCAGTAGAGCGGCCTTTACGGAAGCCACACTGGCGATCAGATAGAAGGTTGTGAAGTGATAGTTGTTTAAGAATCTTCCTGTTGAGGATAGATTAAAAAAAACTTTAGATAGGCAGAAAATTAAAGCAATAGGACGGTAGTTTGAGAGATTAGAATGGTCACCCTTTTTAGGAACAGGCTGAATGTAGGTAAACTTTAAGCAAGAAGGAAAGGTAGATGCTGACAGATAGAATTGGAGGAGTTTGACTAGGCAAGGTGCAAGCACGGAGGCACAGGATCCTGAGGAGGGACCCCATCAGATCCATAAGCCTTCCGATGGTTTGGGCCAGCGAGAGCATGGAAAACATCATTGGGAAGAATTTTAATAGATAGCATGAAGTAGTCAGAGGGTGGAAGAGAGGGAAGAACAAGCCCTGAATCATCCAAGGTAGAGTTTTTAGCAAAGGTTTGAGCAAAGAGTTCATTTAGAGATATATGTGATAGCAGTGGTGCCATCTACTTGAAATAAAGGAAGGAAAGAGGAAGAAAAGTTAATGGAGATGTTTTTGACTAGATTCCAGAAGTCACAAGGGGCGTTAGATTTTGACACTCTATTCATGAAGGATTTTTTGGCTAGATGGAGAACCGGTCGGAAATATAAGGGACATGAGATTCTGGCCCACTTTTTGTTGGCCATCTTTGTATTATGTATAGCACGAGAACAAGCTGTTAGACAAAGGTTTGGAGGGTTTAGGTCAAGAAAAAGAGTGAGGAATGTACACTTCCATGCCAGACACTATCGCCTCTGTTATGGGCTCGGTACACAGAAATGAGTCTCTGACAGGGAAGCAGTAACCATTCCAAGGAAAATCAGCAAAATACCTTCTCAGGTCCCCCCAACTAGCAGAGGCAAAACGCCAGAGGCACCTCCGCTTAGGATCCTGAGGAGGGATTGAAGTCATAGGACAAGATACAGATATGAGATTGTGATCGGAGGAGCCCAACAGAGAAGATGGAGTAACAACATAAGCAGAAGGATTAGAGGTTAGGAAAATGTCAAGAATGTTGGGTGTATCTCCAAGACGGTCAGGAATACGAGTAGGGTGTTGCACCAATTGCTTTAGGTCATGGAAGATGGCAAAGTTAAAGGCTAGTTCACCAGGATGGTCAGTAAAGGAAGAGGAAAGCCAAAGCTGGTGGTGAACATTGAAGTCTCCAAGAATGGAGATCTCCACATGATATTGCTGCACAAGACTCTTCTTTCTCTCACCCCTATTCTGTCCACCTCTCTAATGCAAGAGTTAACCAGTATTCTCAATCATTCGTTCCTCTCTGGTAAACTCTGAAACTCCCTGCCTGCTTCTGCATTTTCACCTTTCTATGACTTGAGCTCTTCCAAGAGGAAGGTTTCAAGATACTTATCCTGTAATTTTTGACTACCGCATTCGACTCTGTTTGGGAACTGGCACCTCAGTGAGCCTTTTATTTATTGCAGTTTTGTTGCCCTTGGCCGGTGTCCCTTACATAAAATAAATAAAATAAAGCAATGTAGAACAGTATAAACACACAGTAAATGATTTGCTTACCTTATCTAATATGTACAAGATATATACAGGACTATGCTGTTCTTTAATGATGAGCTCTCTGGCCATCCTGAGGTTCCCACAGTGATGTGCCATCTCAGGTAGGAGGAGTACTCAATGAGAACGTCAATATAAGTCTGTAGGGTTGACAGCTTCACCTTGCGGATGGCCATCTCCTCTTCCATTTCCTCCTCCTCATCATCCACCACAGGCGCCACTATGCCTGCCTCAGTCAAGAGATCATAACCTAGGTCCTGGTCCACCTCATCCAGTCATGTGCTGACATCATGAATGGAGGTGGCTACCTCCCCAGCACGCTGTAAAAAACGGTGCCTCCATGCCTCTTTATCCTCGTTCTTTTAAGAATTTGCGAGGACTGAGATTTTGATATCTTGTCCAGATGCTAAAAAGTTATAAATAGCCAAAAGAATGTTGTAATTCTTGATGTTTGCCAAGATACGCCCTCTCTTTTTGTCAACCTCGGCGTCTGTCTCGTCTTTGACAACCAAGACCTCGTCTAAGTAACGGAGGCGAGTAAATCACCCTGATCTTGCCATCAGCACTTAACAAGCTTCTCCTCGCTTGAGTGTGCTGGAGCGTTGTCAAGGATTAGAATTGATCATACATCATCAGAAGAAATCTTCAGCACTTCCTCTTGATGTTTCCAAACTGCAGGCACAAGATACGAGAAAAAACAATCAGTAAATATTGCAGAATTAAACCACGCTTTCTTGGAGTTGTAATAAGCTACTAACAGGTCACGCTCAAAATTTAGTCCCTTAAATACCCTTGTTTTTTTCGACTTGCCCACCACAGCCAGCTTGAGTCACTGTGTACCAAGAGTATTGGCCCCAAACAGGATCAACTGCCTCTCCTTGCTTGACTTTTTGCTTTTGGTTTTCTCCTTGCCCCTGTGTACTTGTATATTCTTGGGTATTAGGGTAGCCCTTAGGAATAGGTAATTTTTCGAAAGTTAAAATTTTGCTGCTCACATTCCCTAATTCTGTTCCAATCAAAAAAAACTCTAAAGACAACCCTCTAAAGACAAGCCCTCTAAAGACAACTCTCTTCCTCCACACAAAACTACAAGCACCTAATAACACACACCCTTCACTCAAAAATTTCAAAATTATCATGGCGATGCCTACACCAACCTCGGAGTCCCCATCTAGGGAGGGGACTATAAATGTCCCCATGTCGGACTGCCTTTCTGTCGACGACCCTAAGTGTCTTGACAACCCCCTCAACTTTTTCTTCAACTTTTTCTTCATTTACTTTTGCAACATTCGCGGTCTAAGATCTAATTTTCAATCTGTAGAACACCACCTCTCCTCTTCTAAACCTCATCTTCTTTTCCTCACTGAAACTCAGGTGTCTGAGGCAACTGACAGTAGCCCCTTTTCTGTTCCCTCCTACTTTCTCTATCCTCATTTTCGATCCAAAGCTGGATGTTGCGTTTATGTGCGCAATGACTTAACCTGCTCTCGTGCCCACGCTCTCGAATCTTCTGAGTTTTCCACCATCTGGCTACGACTACAGAGTCACTCTCAAACTAGATTTATCTGTGCTGTATACCTCTCACCTAACTCCTCTGACTATAAGAAATTCTTTGACTACTTAACTTCCAAAGTGCAGCATATTCTGACCCTCTTCCCTTTTGCAGAGATCTCCATTCTTGGAGACTTCAATGTTCACCACCAGCTTTGGCTTTCCTCTCCCTTCACTGACCATCCTGGTGAACTAGCCTTCAACTTTGCTATCCTCCACGACCTAGAGCAATTGGTGCAACACCCTACTCGTATTCCTGACCGTCTTAGAGATACGCCCAACATTCTTGACCTTTTCCTGTCCTCTAATCCTTCTGCTTTTGCTGTCACCCTTTCTTTTCCGTTGGGCTCCTCCGATCACAATCTCATATCTGTATCTTGTCCTATCGCTCTCCACTTAAGCGAAGATACCTCTGGCGTTTTGCCTCTGCTAGTTGAGGGGACCTGAGGAGGTATTTTGCTGATTTTCCTTGCAATGACTACTGCTTTCGTGTCAGAGATCCGTCTTTGTGTGCTGAGCGTATAACAGAGGTGATAGTGTCTGGCATGGAGGCGTACATTCCTCACTCTTTTTCTCGACCTAAACCTTCCAAACCTTGGTTTAACACAGCTTGTTCTCGTGCTATACATGATAGAGAGGTGGTCCACAAAAGGGACTTAAGCCTTCCATCATTAGAATGTCATGCACTTTATATTTCTGCCCGGAACCATGCCAAGTCTGTTCTCCAACTAGCCAAAAAACTCCTTCATTAACAGAAAGTGTCAAAACCTTTCAAGATCTAACTACCCTCGTGACTTCTGGCATCTAACCAAAAAATATCTCCAATAACTTTGCTTCTTCTTCTTTCCCTCCTTTATTTCAAACAGATGGCATCACTGCTACCACATCTATTTCTAAAACTGAACTCTCCGCTCAAACTTTTGTTAAAAACTCTACCTTGGACGATTTTGGGTTTGCTCCTCCCCCTCCTCCACCCTCTGACTACTTCATGCTGCCTATTAAAATTCTTTGCAATGATGTTTTCCATGCCCTTGCTGGCCTAAACCCTCGGAAGGCTTATGGACCTGATGGGGTCCCTCCTATTGTTCTCCGAAACTGTGCCTCCGTGCTTGCACCTTGCCTAGTCAAACTCTTTCAGCTCTGTCTGTCAACATCTACCTTTCCTTCTTGCTGGAAGTTTGCCTACATTCAGCTTGTTCCTAAAAAGGGTGACCGTTCTAATCCCTCAAACTACCGTCCTATTTCTTTAATTTCCTGCCTATATAAAGTTTTTGAATCTATCCTCAACAGGAAGATTCTCAAACATCCATCACTTCACAACCTTCTATCTGATCGCCAGTATGAGTTCCGTCAAGGCCGCTCTACTGGTGATCTGGCTTTCCTTACGGAGTCTTGGTTATCCTCTTTTAGAGATTTTGGTGAAACTTTTGCTGTTGCCTTGGACATATCAAAAGCTTTTGATAGAGTCTGCCAGAAATCTTTGATTTCTAAACTATCCTCCTACAGCTTCTATCCTTCTCTCTGTAACTTCATCTCAAGTTTCCTTTCTGACCGTTCTATTGCTGCTGTGGTAGACGGTCACTGTTCTTCTCCTAAATCTATTAACAGTGGTGTTCCTCATAGTTCTGTCCTGTCACCCCATCTCTTATTATTCATTAATGATCTTCTAAACCAAACTTCTTGTCCTATCCACTCCTATGCTGATGATACCACCCTGCACTTTTCCACGTCTTTTCATAGACGTCCAACCCTTCAGGAGGTAAACGCAGGGAAGCCACAGAACGATTGACTTCTGATCTTTCAAAAATTTCATATATATATATATATATATATATATATATATATATATATATATATATATATATATATATATATATATATATATATATATATATATATATATATATATATATATATATATATATATATGGGTTAATAAAGCACACATCTTCTATAAGGGAAACGCATTATGTACAACAATAATTTCTATAGAATCAGAAAAACAATATGAACACTGAGCACTGAATATTGAACATTATTTTTGAATAAGGGAGGATTTGGTGGCAGTTGGGTATGTTTTACGGTTTTTGATAACGATCTATAAAACAAATTGCTTTTCAGTTTCATAATTTATGAAATGTTATTGTAATACTGAATGAACTTGACACCTCTTTCTGCAACGGCATTCACAGCAACTATCTTCTCAAGTTTTTCAAGTCCACTTTTGTAATCATGTTGAAGGGTCTTTGTTGAGGAAATCGGTGCTGATAAAAAGTCTTTTGAGGAAAGATTTTGTACCAGGAGTTACAAAAGACGAAAACTCGATGTTTGTATAGGAAGAAAATTCATTTTGGTGTCTCTTCCAGCGTAACTTTAACCGTATTCGCCTTAACTTCTGTTGGGACATTGTCATCAAATACGGATAGAACCAGTTTCGGGAGCTAAGTACCAGAGATGGTTGGAAATTTTTTTGCAGTAGCCTTACTGATTTGTGGATAAATATCCTGATAATTTATAAAAGGAAATCATGATAAGGTGCTGTAATTAGTTTTGATGACAGAAACCAGGGTTGAACGTACACTCGAGCAAGAAAAATACATATTCTTTTTATGGAGTTCTCAGGAGATAATTAAAATTGATTTTGAAACAGGTATATCTTGCATGCATAAATTGCTTTAGACATCCGCCTAGCATGATTTAAAGTTCCTAGCGTACGAGACAATATCCCGTTCTTCGGAATACTGCCAAGAAAATCATCGTTAACTCCAACAATTCTCGGTAATCATCTCACTGTTGTTTCTGCGTTGAAAGGTGATATTCAAGAAATCCAAGAATGGTATAGCGGACATCATCATGCACTTCACTGCTACCAGTTATGTAAACCTTCTTGTTGAGGTTCGTCCAGGTCTCTCTAAATCTTTTGAAAAACACTATATCTAAATCAGAAGTTGCACCCGTCAGTGAGTCGATACAACTCAAAAATAACTCAAAAATAAGATGACTACAAGTGAAGTTCAATGGGTCGCGATTAAACGATTTTTCTAGATTTCTACAGGCAGCATTTACTTGACCTGACCTGTTTTACTTGCTGTCGTATCAGAGCAAAATGCCAGAATTTTGTCGGTTATACCCCACTTCTCCACTGCTTTACAAACAGGCTTATTGTTCTCCTGAAGATGCTGGAATTTCAGGGACTCCCAACAATTGCTCCTCGCCAGTCTATCAACCTTTTCAACGCCTGCGAGTGCTGAGAGCAACTTTCCATCCCATTGCAACAGAAATTCTTGACAGTCGTTTAAGTTAAATTTGGGCTGTATTTCTATGTATCTCGCTTCTCTGAATTTTTTCTAAGGCGTTGAAAGAAGTGCGATTTATTACCAAGTTTTCAGTATCACGCCCGAAAATCTCTGCATCAGCCATTAATATGTAAACTCCATTTCTGTCAGTGATTTTCCATCTATCAAAAACTTCAGAGAGACGGGGAGTAAAAAAAAAAAAAAAAAAAAAAAAAAAAAAAAACAATGCGCCTCGAGTTGCTGGAACTGTTGCTGCTGCTGCTGTTGTTGCTGTTGTTGAACGATGACAGAGGAATTTTCACTGTCGTCATCACCACCACTGTTTTGGCTGCTTGATGTTGAATCATCGGTATGTGATGTAGCGAACTGATGAACAACAAAATTTTGTTCCATTTCCTCATGACTTTTTTTTTTTTTTTTTTTTTTTTTCCCGACAATTGCCATTGTAGTGCTCTTTCTTGTATTTTAGTTTTTTATCTACACCAACCATAAAGCCCAGGCGTTTTTTTTTTTTGGGGGGGGGGCGCTGAAACATTAAGAACTTATCCTCTTCAATTTTCATCTGTCCCAAAGCATCTGCATGAGCTATGTCATAGAGATAGTCCATTATTTCCACAAAATGTTTTTTTTTTTTTCCTTGCCTGCAGTTCTAGTCAAATTTTTCTGTAAATCTTTCCATTCATCATAGAGTTTGAGTACCTTTTCAACGCAGTGGTCAGTTCTTTTGGTAGGAATTCGTGCTTTATGCCAAAAATGGAAATTTTTCCTTACCTGAAGATGATGCCATTTTACTAGTCTAGGAAGAACACGTCACAGAAGCCACTTCGTACCTACACAAACAGTTCTGAAAGAAAAAAAGGAAGAATTAATCATCAAGGGCATCATATTAGGTTACAAAATAAGTATACAAAGCACATAGCATTACAAAAACGAAGAAGTTATAAACATGGTTTTACAACTTTGTCAGGGCTATCAACACAACAGAGGAAGATCTATATTATAATGCCACAACAAAATGAACGAGTGCTTACAAGTTATTACAAATAAATTAACTTTTATTTACAAATGCAGACGTCATATTAATTCACTGTTTATCATTAACATAAATTTCTTAATATTTTATTTTTCTACACTGCAGTTAGGTGCAGTGCAATTCTTTCAACGGACGAACACAACTCACAACCTTATTCACGGCTGTCCGCCGACTGGATGAAGGCGAAAAATAGGTATTTACCTGCGCTGTCCCCAGTTTTGCAAGTTGCCTTTCCCATTATATTCGTTGTCACTTGTCCTTCTAATACCAAGAAGAAGTCTGGACAAGGTTTTGATAATACCAAGAAGTCTGGACAAGGTTTTGATTTAAGAGAAAATTATATGAGATAAAAAAAAAAAAAAAAAAGAAAACACGAAAATCTCAAAATTTCACGGTCGATTAGAGTTGCCTTGCAGTTGTCCGCCTGAGCTAAAATTTTGCATAGATTGTTTTTTTTTTTTTTTTTTGTTAAATCCTTGTTCACACAGGTAGGGAAATACGAGGGGATATCAGCAAAAAAGATCAGAACAACATGAAATATAACAAACAGGTAAGCCTACTAATTTTTGACCAGAACTTGGTCAGGGAAAGTGTTTCAAATTCATCATTTGCAACAGAGTCGTACACCAACTCTAAGAATTCTTCTTACATGTTGTCTGGGAGAAGGTGCACATTCACAACAAATGGGTTTCTAATAAATTTTGATTCCAATTCAAACAATTCGGGGAAGTAAGACTTCAATCCATCCGCAGAGAAGCTAGATGTGATTGTAGAAGCTGCATCACATCTAATTTTTCAGTGTTTTTACTTTTATCAAGTGTCCCATCAAGGTGTTCAAACATGCTAAGTCTTTAAATTAATTTAATTTTTTTTCGTCAGCCATCAAAGTACCCCAAGTTGAGAACCCCTGTTCTAATATATCAAAAGAGCTATCTACGCTTTAAATATATTTAAGAATTCGCAATAGCTAGAAATACAATGCATTTTTCTCTTACATCCCCTGCGTCACCTCATTAACAGCAAACATATTACCTCTCTCTTTCTAGTTTTACTTACCCATCTTGCTATACCATTACTCTATCCTGCTCACACGGCACGCGCCTCTTCACATATTCCATAAATAATGCTTCCACAACAAGCATTTTCTTTACCTTGTGTGAATTACCCTAAATTACCCTGCCTGGTATGAAAAGCTTACCTGTAAAGATAAAAATAAGCTGGGAAGGATTGTTAAGAAGGCAGGAAAATTAGGTGCACAGACCATATCATTAGATAAGCTCTATCAGACAGGTACAATGAAACAAGTGGACAGGATAATGAAAGATATCACTCATCCGCTACATAACTGTTACACATATCTAAAATCTGGTAGAAGGTTGGTTCTGCCCATGCAGCCTACTGACAGATATAGGAAACCATTTGTACCTAAAAGCATTCTCCTTTTCAATCATCTATCATCACTATAATTTTTAGATTTAAGTATTCATGGTTACTGTATGTGATGGTTCATGATGAGGGCAGAAATAGCCCGATATTGCATGTATACGATAGCCCATGTAATGACTCTTTTCTTAATGTTTTATTGTTTTATTGTTTTACTGATTTTATTTACTTTTTAATGTTATGTATAAGCAACTACTAGGGAGCTATTAAGCCAAAATGAATTTCATTTATATTACATTTTGTATTACAACTTGACGAATAAATTATCTTATCTTATCTTATCTTAAATTACAACTTTATACAATAATTATATAGATAGACAAATAAATACAATAAGAACAATATTGTAAAACGTATCTGTTGGAAAAGACTGAACAAAATAAATAGAATAAATAATAATAATAATAATAATAATAATAATAATAATAATAATAATAATAATAATAATAATAATAATAATAATAATGCCTTGTGAGAATGAACGTTTAACTACATACCTTTAATTAAGACAATGATTACTGCAACTACAGAACAGAAACTAAACTTTTCCCATTGTGAAATTTCTAGTATAAAGCAATAAAAGCATAAAACTTTATACCCAATGAACAGTGCTAGAAAACGCTGCAGTAATTTAAATGGTTATATACATGCATACTCTTAATTTTACCATAATTCTGATATAAAAGATTCTCAAGTAGGCGTAATACAATTTATTTTAATACCGTAATTTCTTGTTTGCAACAATTAAACCAAAAGACCCAGTCAACTATACAAATAAAGACAGACATCTCCATATAGCCTACCATGGTTTAATAAAATCAAGAGACCCATTCAACCATGCAAGTAGAGACAGATGTCTCAATATCATGGTTCAATAAAACAAAAAGACACAGTCAACCATGCAAGTCAAGACCGACGTCTCCATATAGGCTATCATGGTTCATTAAAACCATAAGACGCAGTCAACCATGCAATGCCTATTATGGCTACATGCATATTTCATACAATAAAAAGAATGCCTCTGGTATTGTTTAATAATCTAATAAATAGTATAAAGTATGATAAATCAGCGTTTATTATTGTATTTTATTCAGTAAAAAAGAGTGCTTCTCTGGTGCTGTTTGATAAACTAATAATACTATAAGGTATAATAAATCAGCGCTTTAATTTTCCATGAGTGGCTCCACCGCGTGTGTTAGGATAACGACCCATTCTGTGCAGACGGGATAATGCGCGGGTACACCGGGGTAGGTTCATTTGAGATCTTTCCAGCACTTAGGGTCTGCGCATGCGTGAACAACATGCCAGATATACGATTTAATACCTCACGCGTTCTACCATCACGGAGTGAGCATCTCCTTTCTGCTCTGATGATGAATTTGGTAGATGATATATTCGTCTCATGGTGTCTTGGGACGGTTTGAATACTTACATTATTTTCTTGTTCAGTGCCATTATTCTATCTTTTTTTTTTATTTATTTTTTTTATGATCGTTGCCTCAGTTAGTCTTCTTTTAGTTTGCGATGGATGGCAGCTCCAATAACACAATATGAATCTGAAGGTTTCACCGTAAGTCAAAACAGGTAAATAGGGCATGGTAAACTAATTAAGCCCTAACGGTAGTGATGGTGGTGGTAGTTGCAATAGTAATATTCGTAGTACCACCACCAACACTACTTTGCCATCCCATACAACTTCCTTAAGAATAAAAGATGAAAAGTTTTCTTTCCGAAGGATTTTCAACTAAGTATATATATATATATACATATATATATATATATATATATATATATATATATATATATATATATATATATATATATATATATATATATATATATATATATATATATATATATATATATATATATATATATATATATATATATAATGTATATATATAAACTTTACAGCTCTGAGATGGGGCACTTGAATGTGGTGGTAGTTGTGGCCATGCTGACGGGCTGCGTTATGGCGTCACAGAGTGTTGGAGACCAGTTGGTAGTAAGCACGGAGGATGGGAAGATCTCAGGCTTCAGGGAATATTCAACGAAGGGACGAGCATTCTACTCTTTTCAAGGCATTCCATATGCTAAGCCTCCTGTGGGGCAACTTCGTTTCAAGGTGAGTAGAAGTAATGTAGGATAATTCTATTTTTTTAATGTATTTATTGATGTATTTATTTTTGTAGTCTTTTTACATCCCCACCTGTATAAACAGATGTTACCCAAGAAATAACAAGGCTCTTTGCAATGTACGCAGGAATTGGGAAGATGATTTCCCCCGACTTCTTTACCCGTAGGATCCAGTAGCAAGCGAAGGGTGGACAGGAGTAAGGGATGGAACGATGGTGCCGCCAACATGTTCACAGATACCCTTCTTCGAGCTAACCATGAAGGAAAGAAAGTATAAGGGAGAGGAGGACTGCCTTTTCCTTAACGTTTTCTCTCCAGTGGTGAGTCTTTATCTATGTATTTACGTTTTTCCTCATTGGAGATAGTGACTGGCGTTCACTGATAATGGATGTATAGTTAAACAAAGTGTCAATCAAGCAGATGAAGAAACACCACTTGCAGCAACACTTCATACAAAGTTGTGATCTACGCACTACCCAAGGGGGGGGGGGGTAGAAGCATAATTTATCAAAGCACGCATTGTAGCAAGGAACCTCAGGATGTTGTGAGTTTTATAAATATAACGACGATGATGATGATAATGATGATTTTATTAATTGAAAGTTTCTCTCTCAGCGCTGTCTGTATTTGCCTTGGGAACAATCAGTTCGTTTTGTTGCCGTGTCCTACTGTGGGTGACGTCATTAACCGTGGAGAGATGTAGGATGTGACTGGGACAGAGATTATTCAGAGATCTGAATATGACCACATCCGTATTTTGAAGCTTTTCATTATTTGTTTGAAGAATAGTTAGTAGTGCTCCATATTGTGCTACGTTAATTTAGGATACTGAAAGCCAGGGACTGTACTATAATTTTGTATGCTTTAATCAAAATAATCTTTTATTCTATTTACAAATATCAGTTCCCATTACTTTTTTGTTTATATCAATATATTTCTCAAACTTCATGTCTATTTATATAGACACGGTTTTTCACATAGTTGACGGGTTGGATGGTGATGTCGTGTAGTCTTATTTTGACATCGCTTATCATTTTTTATATTACTTGGCGTGTCGCAATAAAAATGCATGTTTTTTTTTTTTTTCATTAATCATGAGGCTGTGACTTAGGAAATACAACCTTGCGTTCTGTATAGTTTGTTCCGTTTTATCTATTAATAAATCCAGTTCTTGTACTGTGCCACCGTGATGGAACTGTGTGTTGTCGGCGTACTGTATAAGAGTACATTCATTGACGTCAGGAGGAGGTAGAAGGCACCTGCCAAAACGAAAATTACTCCTAGTGACGTCTAAAGCACTGGAACCGGGGGTGCTGTGAACCTATCATTAAACCCAGCTCCCCTTGTGTCTTGCAACACAAGGGAGCAGTCACAGCCTGCCCTCTAAAGACAATTCTCTTCCTTCACACAGAACTACAAGCACCTAATTACACACACACATCCTTCACTCAAAATTCAAAATTATCATGGCGACTCCTACACCAATCTCGGAGTCCCCATCTGGGAAGGGGACCACAAATGTACCCAGGCAGAACTGCACTTCTAGTACGACCCTGAATGTCTTGACACCCCCCCTCAACTTTTTCTTCATTAAATTCTGCAACATTGGGGGTCTTAGATCTAATTTTCAATCTGTAGAACACCACACTACTAATAAACACTAATAAACACTAATAAATCTCATCTTCTTTTTCTCACTGAAAGACAGATGTCTGAGGCAACTGACAGTAGCCCCTTTTCTGTTTCCACCTACTTTCTCTATCTTCATTTTCAGTCCAAAGCTGGATGTTGTGTCTATGTGCGCAACGACTTAACCTGCTATCGTGCTCACGCTCTTGAATCTTCCAAGTTTTCCACCATCTGGCTACGACTACAGAGTCACTCTTAAATGAAATTTATGTGCTATATACCATTCACCTAACTCATCTGACTATAAAGAAATTCTTTGACTACTTAACTTCCGAAGTGGAGCACATTCTGTCTTCCCTTTTGTAGAGATGTACATTCTTGGAGACTTGGAGACTTCAATGTTCACCACCAGCCTTGGTTTTCCTCCCCCTTCACTGACCATCCTGGTGAACTAGCTTTTAACTTTACTATCCTCCACTACCTAGAGCAATTAGTGCAACACACTACTTGTATTCCTGTCTTGGAGATACGCCCAACATTCTTGACCTTTTCCTAACCTCTAATCCTGCTTTTCAACTATCTTGTCCGTTGAGCTCTTTCGATCATAATCTCATATCTATATCTTGTCCTATCGCTCCAGTCCCTCCTCAGGATCCCCCTAGACAGATGTGCCTGTGGCATTTTGCCTCTGCTAACTAGGGGGACCTGAGGAGATATTTTGCTGATTTTCCTTGGAATGACTATTGATTCCGTGTCAGAGAACCGTGTCTGTGTACTGAGCGCATAACAGAGGTGATAATGTCTGGCATGGAGGCATAAATTTCTCACTCTTTTTCTCGACTTAAACATTCCAGACCTTAGTTTAAACTCTTCAATGACGCCTATGTAAGCATCATGAAAAGCCAGTGGCATATACGATGACTAATACGTGTGCGTCATGGTTAGATTCTATTTTAGTTGTTGTTGAGCGTTTCCATATACTGCCTTGCCTTGTCTTGACAGTCTCTGCATTACGTCCTTAAGGTTCTATTACTCCTCCCACCCTCCCTGTTCCCACCAGTCACGTAAATAAGCTACCACATGCCCAACCCTCTATCAAGAATGAGGAAGTCTCATTGGCAGAGCCTAACATCATAGTTTCTCCTATGGTCCTTCCCTTATCTTCCATATCCTCCTATCCTTCTCTTCATCCCATACCCCTTTCCATCAGGAAGGAAAGAAAAGGGGCGGGGTACAGTTCCCCCCTTTCCTTGTTCATTTCTTGCCCTCTTATTCTCCTCTCCTCCCTCCTCCCTACATTCTCTCTCTCTCTCTCTCTCTCTCTCTCTCTCTCTCTCTCTCTCTCTCTCTCTCTCTCTCTCTCTCTCTCTACCCAGTGACAGTGCGGGATGTACGGCTCCCCCCCCCCTCCCTAGTTTATTCCTTGTGACTCACTCAAGTGCGTAAACACACAGCTGCCCACTACACCTGCCGAAACGATAATTACTCCCAGTGAGGTCTAAATCACTGTTCAGGGGGTGCTGTGAACTTATCATTAAACCCAGCTGTGACCTCACTGAACGTTTCCCTTTGTGTCTCACAACACAAGGGGGCAGTCACAGCCTGCCCTCTAAAGACAACTCTCTTCCTCCACACAAAACTACAAGCACCTAATAACACACACACCCTTCACTCAGAAAGTTTAAAATCATCATGGCGACTCCTACACCAGCCTCGGAGTCCCCATCTGGGGAGGGGACCATAAATGTCCCCAGGTCGGACTGCCTTTCTGTCGACGACCCTAAGTGTCTTGACACCCCCCTCAACTTTTTCTTCATTAACTTCTGCAACATTCGCGGTCTAAGATCTAATTTTCAATCTGTAGAACACCACCTCTCCTCTTCTAAACCCCATCTTCTTTTCCTCACTGAAACTCAGGTGTCTGAGGCAACTGACAGTAGCCCCTTTTCTGTTCCCTCCTATTTTCTCTATCCTCAATTTCGATCCAAAGCTGGATGCTGCGTTTATGTGCGCAATGACTTAACCTGCTCTCGTGCCCACGCTCTTGAATCTTCCCGAGTTTTCCACCATCTGGCTACGACTACAGAGTCACTCTCATACTAAATTTATCTGTGCTGTATACCTCTCTCCTAACTCTTCTGACTATAAGAAATTTTTTGACTACTTAACTTCCAAAGTGGAGCACATTCTGACCCTCTTCCCTTTTGCAGAGATCTCCATTCTTAGAGATTTCAATGTTCACCACCAGCTTTGGCTTTCCTCTCCCTTCACTGACCATCCTGGTGAACTAGCCTACAACTTTGCTATCCTCCATGACCTAGGGCAATTGGTGCAACACCCTACTCGTATTCCTGACCGTCTTGGAGATACGCCCAACATTCTTGACCTTTTCCTGACCTCTAATCCTTCTGCTTATGCTGTCACCCTTTCTTCTCCGTTAGGCTCCTCCGATCACAATCTCATATCTTTATCTTGTCCTATCACTCCAATCCCTCCTCAGGATCCCCCTAAGCGAAGATGCCTCTGGCGTTTTGCCTCTGCTAGTTGGGGGGACCTGAGGAGGTATTTTGCTGATTTTCCTTGGAATGACTACTGCTTCCGTGTCAGAGACCCGTCTTTGTGTGCTGAGCGCATAACAGAGGTGATAATGTCTGGCATGGAGGCATACATTCCTCACTCTTTTTCTCGTCCTAAACCTTCTAAACCTTGGTTTAACACAGCTTGTTCTCGTGCTATACATGATAGAGAGGTGGCCCACAAAAGGTACTTAAGCCTTCCATCACCAGAATCTCATGCACTTTATATTTCTGCCCAGAACCATGCCAAGTCTGTTCTCCAACTAGCCAAAAACTCCTTCATTAACAGAAAATGTCAAAACCTTTCAAGATCTAACTCCCCTCGTGATTTCTGGCATCTAGCCAAAAATATCTCCAATAACTTTGCTTCTTCTTCTTTCCCTCCTCTACTTCAACCAGATGGCACCACTGCTATCACATCTATTTTTAAAGCTGAACTCTTTGCTCAAATCTTTGCTAAAAACGCTACCTTGGACGATTCTGGGCTTGTTCCTCCCTCTCCTCCACCCTCTGACTACTTCATGCTGCCTATTAAAATTCTTCGCAATGATGTTTTCCATGCCCTCGCTGGCCTAAACCCTCGGAAGGCTTATGGACCTGATGGGGTCCCTCCTATTGTTCTCCGAAACTGTGCCTCCGTGCTTGCACCTTGCCTAGTCAAACTCTTTCAGCTCTGTCTGTCAACATCTACCTTTCCTTCTTGCTGGAAGTTTGCCTACACTCAACCTGTTCCTAAAAAGGGTGACCGTTCTAACCCCTCAAACTACCGTCCTATTGCTTTAATTTCCTGCCTATCTAAAGTTTTTGAATCTATCCTCAACAGGAAGATTCTTAAACATCTATCACTTCACAACCTTCTATCTGATCGCCAGTATGGGTTCCGTCAAGGCCGCTCTACTGGTGATCTTCTGGCTTTCCTTACTGAGTCTTGGTCATCCTCTTTTAGAGATTTGGTGAAACTTTTGCTGTTGCCTTGGATATATCAAAAGCTTTTGATAGCATCTGGCACAAAGCTTTGATTTCCAAACTACCCTCCTACGGTTTCTATCCTTCTCTCTGTAACTTCATCTCAAGTTTCCTTTCTGACCGTTCTATTACTGCTGTGGTAGACGGTCACTGTTCTTCTCCTAAATCTATTAACAGTGGTGTTCCTCAGGGTTCTGTCCTGTCGCCCACTCTCTTCTTATTATTCATTAATGATCTTCTAAACCAAACTTCTTGTCCTATCCATTCCTACGCTGATGATACCACCCTGCACTTTTCCACGTCTTTTCATAGACGTCCAACCCTTCAGGAGGTAAACATATCACGCAGGGAAGCCACAGAACGCCTGACTTCTGATCTTTCTAAATTTTCTGATTGGGGCAGAGCAAACTTGGTATTGTTCAATGCCTCAAAAACTCAATCCCTCCATCTATCAACTCGACACAACCTTCCAGACAACTATCCCCTCTTCTTCAATGACACTCAACTGTCCCCCTCTTCTACACTAAACATTCTCGGTCTGTCCTTTACTTATAATCTGAACTGGAAACTTCACATCTCATCTCTAGCTAAAACAGCTTCTATGAAGTAAGGTGTTCTGAGACGTCTCCGCCAGTTTTTCTCACCCCCACCAGCTGCTAACTCTGTACAAGGGCCTTATCCGTCCATGTATGGAGTATGCTTCACATGTCTGGGGGGGTTCCACTCATACTGCTCTTCTAGACAGGGGGGAATCAAAAGCTTTTCGTCTCATCAATTCCTCTCCTCTAACTGACTGTCTTCAGCCTCTCTCTTTCCGCCGCAATGTTGCATATCTAGCTGTCTTCTACCGCTATTTTCATGCTAACTACTCTTCTGATCTTGCTAACTGCATGCCTCCCCTCCTTCCGCGGCCTCACTGCACAAGACTTTCTTCTTTCTCTCACCCCTATTCTGTCAACCTCTCTAACGCAAGAGTTAACCAGTATTCTCAGTCATTCATCCCTTTCTCTGGTAAACTCTGGAACTCCCTGCCTGCTTCTGTATTTCCACCTTCCTATGACTTGAATTCCTTCAAGAGGGAGGTTTCAAGACACTTATCCACCAATTTTTGACCACTGTTTTGATCCTTTTATGGGACTGGCATTTTAGTGGGCATTTTTTTTTATTAGATTTTTGTTGCCCTTGGCCAGTGTCCTTCCTACATAAAAAAAAAAAAATCTCTCTTTTTTGATACCTCCGCCCTCCCATCCTCCCCCATTTATTCCTCCTTTACTATCACCATCTCTTCTGTAATTTACTACCTTCCAACCACCTCAAATCGTAAATGTGTGTGTGTGTGTGTGTGTGTGTGTGTGTGTGTGTGTGTGTGTGTGTGTGTGTGTGTGTGTGTGTGTGTGTGTGTGTGTGTGTGTCGCAACTCCTGCCTCATATTTCTATGACAACTGAAGGATTGGCTCTGAGAGAGAGAGAGAGAGAGAGAGAGAGAGAGAGAGAGAGAGAGAGAGAGAGAGAGAACTATAGTATAAGAAATTAGATAAGTGACCGCTCGCAAGCCTACGACGTATTCGTATACGGCGTAGGCAATGCGCGTTTTTAAGCATCCGCAGTGAAGTAGTTAACACAGCCTGTTCTCAAGCTATACATGATAGAGAGGTGGCCTACAAGAGGTACTTGAGCTTTCCACTACCAGAATCTCATGCACTTTTTATTTCTGCTTGGAATCATGCCAAATCTGTTCTCCAATAGCCAAAAACTTCTTCATTAATAGAAAACATCAAAATCGTTGAAGATCTATCTCCCCTTGTGACTTCTGGCACATAGCCAAAAACATCTCCAATAACTTTGCCTCTTCTTCTTTTCCTCCTTTATTTCAACCAGATGGCACCATTCTCTCCTTCTCCTGCTGGCTCCCTGCACAAGACTTTCTTTCTCTCACCCCTATTCTGTCCAGCTCTATAATGCAAGACTTGACCAGTATTCTCAATCATTCATCGCTTTCCCTGGTAAACTCCAGAACTCCCGGCCTGCTTTTGTATTTCCACCTTCCTATGACTTGAACTCCTTCAAGAGGGAGGTCTCAAGAATCTTATCCTTCAAATTTTGACTACTGCTTTAGAACCTATTCGGGGACCAGCATCTCAGTGAGCCTTTATTTTTTTTACCTTTATTTATTTATTTTTTTTTGTATTTTTGTTGCCCTTGGCCGGTGTCCCTCCTACATAAGAAAAAAAAAAGCAAAACATTCTGGTTTATCATTTACGTAGTGCGGTGCTGGGGTGAGTTAGCAACTTTTTTTTTTCATTAAAACTTTTACTTAAAATTTTTCTTTACCTTCAATTTTTCACTTATTAAATACAGAACATGTTCTATAATGTTACTCTACCTTACCTCGAATTCTTTCTTTTGGTTCTTTGGTAACATGGTAATAAGTCAGAGCATTATAAAAATAATTACTTGGTAGCGTTACAATGATTTACTTGCAGGCACTGTTTGTCTCTTCGAAGTATTTCATAGGCGTAGTTCGTTTATTAACAAAAACTGGGAACTGGCAACTGGGAAGAAGAATGACAGCTCATCTTCTCACAAAACAAACAAGACTTATTCAGTTACTATTTCACCATAACTAATTTACAATTTAATTCACATGACCTTAAGGGAACAAGAACAGAGAAAACTTCCTCTACATACTTTCACCTAAGTGATAGGCAATACTGCCTGTTAAAACCACAATTTTTGGACTGATTCCTTCCTCCAAGCCAAAAGAAACGGTGAGGTGGTCCACAGCTCGTCATTCACAATCTACACATCCTGATACCACGATGTCATAGTTATATGTGAAATCTACCCCCCCCCTTAATGCCACAGGTAAGGTCTATCAATTGGCCATCACATAGGGCGCAGCATTACCCTACCTGCCACCTTACGTATACATAAAATCCTCTGAAAGACTTTTAAATTTACTCCCAGCTAAAACTAAATGCTAAAAAGTGTATACAAGAAACTATGAAAGTTTTCTGAAGTCACTTTAACTAAGAGTAAAAGTAAAATCTAAACTCGCTATATGCGCTATGTTTAGCACTTAAGACTCTACCCATTATGTTTTTGTACTTTAATATCAAAACAATACATACAAGTATTTAATGTTAATTTATATTAGACTTTTCGATAAAAAAAAAATCGGGATATTGACATTTTATGAGTTTAATTATGTACACGAGGCAAGTTCAGACTTGAACCCACCCCGGGATGTCAACACAACAATGGTGGGGGCAGCTTGGCCAAGCCAAGGAAAGAGAGAGGCAGGTCTTTCGGGATAACATACAGTTGACATACTAGTTTCTGCTTAGTGCAAAATGATTTAAAAAATTCTGCCTATTCCAGCAAGCAGATGGGGATAGTTGAGTTAGAGTGAATGCAATTAGCTGTATTAAATTCCACACCCTACAAGCAGCTGTGAAATGACTTGGTTAAGCTGGGTTGAATTCAGGAGGATTTGTTAGATTTTACTTTCAGACAAAAAACTATGGGGTATCTGGGTGAGATTAATAAGTTAAATGTAGAAAAATAAATTAAATTCCAGTTACTTGGACAATGTGGTGATGGGTTAAGTTAATTAGACACACACACACACACACACACACACACACACACACACACACTGGCAAAACACAATTTAAAATGGATCTCGGTGTCATGAGCCTCCTCCCTAAGGACGTCAGCACCCGGTAACAAGAACCTTGGTGACGGTAGAAACGGGAGGAAAATTGGAGAGGCCCTCATCAGCATCAGAGGTGGATTCGCGAGAGAGCGTCAGCGATGATATTTTCAGAGCCTTTTATGCGTCGGATGGTCACGTCATAAGGCTAGAGAAGTAACCACCCGAGAAGACGCTGGTTGATAAATTTGTTTCACTGTAGGAATGTCACAGGATTGTGGTGGGGCTTGACGCTGGCGTGCAGGTAGCATTCAAACTTTTGAATTGCTGAGACAAGTGAGAGCAGTTTCTTCTCGATTGTGCTGTAATTCCTCTGGTGGCTGTTGAACTTGGCTGAGTGATAGGCCACCGGATGATAGATTCCGTTCTTCTCCTGTGGGAGGACTGCCCCTGAGGTGATGTCGTTAGCATCGATTTGCAGAGAGAATAGTCGGGAGAAGTCCGGTGCTTGCAGTACCGGCTCTCAAGCTAACAGATTCTTGAGTTGATCGAATGCTCGCTAACAGTCTCTGGTATCTACTCGAATTTGGCAGTTCCACTTGTTAGTCCTGTTAGAGAGGCGGCTGCTTCCGCGAAGTTCGGGCAGAACCAGCGGAAAAAAACTCGCCATCCCAAGGAAGCGCCATATCTCCCTCTTGGAGGCTGGCACCGGTAACTCCAGTAAGGCGGACACGTTGGCGGCTCTTGGACGGACACAGCCATGCCCCACCTGCTGATCCAAGTAGTGATTGTTACTCTGTCAAATGTAGTTTTGGACAATTTTTACTGTCAGCTGTGCCTCCTGCAGTCTGTGGAACACTACAGCATGTTGGTGGATATGTTGCTCGGGTCACGGTTTAACCGGAAAGAAATTAGGTTGTTCCAGCTCAAGTTCCCCTGTAGGATTATATGGGAGTGGTGAGTCTTTAACTCCTTCACGCCCATGACGTACACCTTTACGTCACGGACACGCTCCGTACCAAACACCATGACGTATACATATACGTCATGCGATACCCGTACATATTGCGGAGTGGTTTTTCGTCCTGTAGGCAGTCTATGAGCCTGGTATAGCCTACTGCTGGGAATAAAAAAAGCCACGCCCATCAGCCAATCAATTTGCTTATATGTGGCGTGACTGTCCATCATAAAATATTACTGGCCGGAAGTGCCTCTCCATGCCCAGTTTGCCTAAGGCGATCGATACAAAAGGACGTACTTTAGTGTCTTCTCATTGCCTTGCCATTATTGAAAACTTATTTTTGCTATATTTTGTGATAGTTTTTAGGAATTTACAGCCATGTCGGACAGGGGTGATTCAGACTCTGATACATCATATGTGCCAGAAAGTGAGGGTGAAGATGAGAGTAGTGACAGTGAACTGGAGCTTAGTGATAGTGAATTATGGGAGGATGTTGATTCAGTTGAAGGCAGTGGGTGGCAGTTTCTTGTCGACATCTTTGCTGACGCACAGCCACGTGCACCGCCCGGCTTCACCGATGGTGCTGCCCAAGGGCCCCAGGCTATTCCAGCCCTTACTTTCCATACTCCTGGAGATGATTTTAGTCATTTTATAAATGGCTATGTGATTTCTAATTTGTGTTCATGGGCTAATGAGAGAGCTGATGTTTATTTTGCTGAAAAATCCAACAAAGAAAAAAGTACATGGGCTAAAGTGGAAACCAGTAACAGCAGATGACATGCATGTATTCTTTGGGTTATTGATAGCCATGGGAGTGGTACAACTACCCAATATGAATATGTATTGGTCATACAATGCAGTTTTTGGAGGCCCACGAGTTTGCACAAAGGAAGTGATGAGTACGAATAGTTTTCTCTCCATTCTCTAATTCTTGAGATTTTCATCTGCTGCCACTGTCAAGAAAAATGTACTGTCAACCAGAATTGAACCATTTTTGGACCTCATGAGGGTGCCAAGCAGTTATGCAACCAGGTGAGGATGTAGCTGTTGATGAAGCACTTATTTTGTGGAAAGGTCGTCTTGGATTTAGACAGTTCATAAAAATAAAGAGCTCGTCTTGGCATCAAGGTATTTGTTCTTTGCCCCTCTGGTGACCACTGGGATGGATATTCCTGGAATTCTGCTGTCTATTATGGCAAAGGGGCCTTCAAAATTGATGATCCAGCAGCAGGGAACCTCAGCATTTCAGAAGACAGTCATACATTTGATGAAGGACTTACTAGATCACGGTCGACATGTAGATACCGATAACTGGTACACAAGTCTCAGTCTTAGCAATTATTTGCTGAGCCGTAACGCCACAATGACTGGTGTTGTGAGAAGTGGTAGAGGATCCCCCAAAAGGATGATGGCTGAAAAATTAGAGAGATTTCCACCTTTGATTTACCGTAAGTAAATGACTCTACTACTACTACTACTACTACTACTACTACTACTACTACTACTACTACTACTACTACTACTACCACCACCACTACCCCTACAACTACTACTTATATTCCTAGTACTTTTATTTTCACCACCATCTTTATATCATTACAATGATTTATTTATCATCATTACCATTTCCATTATTATTTCTTATGTTATAATATATCACTATGTTTATTTGCTCATTTTTAAGTGGAAATAGTGGATTAATAACACTTTCCTAGCATTTGCATGCATATTTCTTAAATATTTTTGGACGAGCGTAAGTCTTGTGGGTGGGTGGTATGGGACACATGGGTGACCGTCGCCCGCCTGGGCGTGAAGGAGTTAATGACAAGGGGTGGAAAGACTGCACCACCGGCCAGTAAAAACTGGCAGCAGCTTTAAGTCTGTCTTGTTTCATCTCTGCTGGTGATGTGCATTACAACTGAATGAGGCACCTTGCGTTTAAATTCCTCTAAGGCGATCAAGTTTACTAGCTGGTCATATGTGGTAACTAAAGCTGACTTAAGCCACTTTGCAGCGCTTTGTACTTATCTAATGCGAACTCCAAGTATGTCTCGTGCTGGAGTTTAAGATTCCTAAATTTTTGTCTGTAACCCTATTGTAATGAAATATGCCGCTAGAATACCTTTCTTAACTGAAGCATAATCAATGTTATTTTCTAGATCTCCCAAGATTGTTAAAGCTTTCTCACTGAGTTTACAGTTACAGGAGTGTGGTAATCTCTTTCTTTCCCTTCTCGTTTCTCCTCATGTTCTCTTTGTCTAACCTCATGTTCTTTGTTCCTTCTCATGTTCTCTGTCTCTCCTTCTCATATTCTATCTGTATCTGCAAGGCTTTCATTTTAAATTTTTCTTTTTCTAAAAGGATATTAAGATCTTTAGTCTGACTATCTCAAGTCCTTTACTAGGGCTAGGTTCTTCTCCAAGATGAGTTAAAATGAGTGTCATGAGGTCATCTTTTCGAATGTCATGTTGGAATGGAATCTCGAAACTACTAGCAATGCATTTTAGTTTATCCTTGGTTACTTTGGAGGCTTTAAGTTCTACAGAATGCTTTCCTACAAATTCTGTATGGTCTAGGAATTTCACCATTTTGATGTATTCATTTGAGTAGAAAATGGAAAGATTTGATGTCAAAACTCGACCACAAGTTATTTCCTAAGTTTCACTTGAGTTAAAGTGAAGGGTTACTAACCGCAAAGACGGGATTTGCACCCTTGGGCATGAGTTAACAACCTTTAAGAGAGAGGGGCGCGACACCTGATGAGCCTTTCCATTACAGACATAACTAGCCATAGGTCAGCGAATGATGTACCTCACTTACAACAAACAAGAACTGGCCTAAAATACTCTTTTGAGTTTAGACTGGTCTAGTTACTCGCGAGGAAATTAAGAATTGATTTGGAGCTTCAGTGGCTTCGAATGAGTGACCATGAGTCTCGAAGCAGTATGTGAGGAAGTGGAACTACACTGCACGGAATAATCCCTACCTGAAACCGATACAGCTATTGATGTGAATACGCAGTTAGCCCTTTACTTATTCACCAGGCCTATCGTGAAATATTTAAAAGCAAGGTCACTGTGCACCCACCAGCAGATACTCGTGAGATATACGAAGAAGTGACGAAAACGAGTGTGAATAATGTGGTTATGTTATGTATGTCAGTGGGTATGTATGGCTGAAGACAAGTTAAGTAAAAAACAGTGATTACTTAACTAGCAATTACGTTAACATACAAATCACATACCAATTCATAAGATACTGTCCTGGACAGGCTCCCAACGTATATTACAAGCACGGGTAAAAGTTGGTTGACTAATTAAGGTGTGTCCACACTATCGAGCATGCTCGACGGGCAAACAGTGATACCAGATCCCGTTCCAATACAATAGCAAGGAGGGTGAGTGGCAGGCACGAAGGTGACGTCAGAAGCGAGGAGACTGGGGGCAAACTAGCGGGCAAATGTCTGTGAGTTTGCAGGAAACCCCAGAAACTGTTTCGAGTGGTATGATGCGAAACACTTTGCATGTTTCCGGTATGATGAGAGACAAACTCTGCTTGGATATCCTGGTGGAGTATTGCAGTGCTGTGTATGAACATCCAGATGCTAAGAATCTGAGGGTTGCTTCCAGACGAGCCTCTGCACATATGCTCTGCCTCAAGTGGGTATCTTGTTTTGTTATGTATGGTTCCACTTTTCCTAGGAGTGTGTGGAAACTATTTACATCCATTCTCATATACTGGATAAAACCATCTTCAGGCTTGTCGTGGAGTTCGCGATATATAGTTGCATGACTTCCCAACTCTCCTCTTTTCCTCAACCAGTCCTTGCACCACACACGCCTATGAGCTCTGGCTTGTTTTTTCTTTTTTATATACAATCCAAGAATTATCCCACACAAGGCTATTTTCTTCCTCTCGACTGTGTTCGGCATGGTGAGACAAGTGCCGCACCCGACTCCTTAGCAGGGTCAGAGTGAAACTGAACCATGAACCAGTATTTGACACCACTCATCAGTTTACAACTTTGCCCGCCAGTCTTTTCCCGGTGAAGGAGTAGATATTGTACAGGGCTCAGCTACATCTGGTAGTACTGTTTGTTGCCAGATCCCTGCCTGTGGTTTTCCCGCTTCTGACGTCATCAACCCTCATTCTCATTACTCATTGTGATCTGGTATCACTGTTTGCCCGTCGGGCATGCTCGATAGTTTGGACACACCTTAAGGGTGTGTTGCACATTTTCTTGTAGCATAAGGTAATGAAACGAGTATGAAATAAAACTTACTACCTGAAGCGGGCATAGCGCGTGCAACTTATCTAGGACCCAGTGATCCCGCTTGGGTTCAAACAAGTATGTACTGTTAACATAACATATACAAGCTAATAAGCAATGAAGGAAACCAAAGGTGACGAAACATATACAAGTTAATAAGCAACAAAATTAATATAACATATACCAAATAATAAGCAATAAAGGAAAGTTAATACATACCCATAATACAACAAAGATACAAGTAACTCAGGCATGTATGTAATGAAGATGGTGAATGTACGTGTGTGAGTTTTCGTGTTTGTGTTCGTCACAGCATTAGGGAGGATGGTTCCAACTGCAAGAAGTGAGTGAGGAGGGTGTGGAGGTGGAAGTGAGCCGTCAGCTCGGTAGCTCAATCGAGACGCGAGTCAAGATGTGTTTCCAAAGCTTCAACTTTACCACACCACCACAGTGTGGTTGAGACAGTATTCGAAGCCGATGGTTAGATGGAGAGATTAGTGGTTGGTGAGGCGGGTACGAGGGCCGTAATAATAAAAAATAATAATAATATATATCACGATCCCGGTTATCTTTCCAAGAAAGTGGATGGTACATTGATCCCAGAAAGTTTTAAAGGTCTGGATTTTTAAAGGCCTCGAATTCCTACCCGACCTATCCGAAATCGTCAGCTATTAAACCTCTCACAAAACCCTTACCTTGGCACAACATGCCAGAAATCACCTCAATACCAGATCAATGTTGGGGTAGAAATCACAGTTATCCTATATAATAACAGGATATATTAATAATAATGTTAACTAACAAATAAATTGAGGTAATACACATTAATGGAAATTAGGGAACTATTTTCTACTCTAGACCAACACAGGATAATTCCCACACTCAATCGCAATACGTTTTACCCTACTTCAGGCTCTTATATCGCTTCCCCTGTTGCTTAAAGGTTATACACACAAATATATGGCATTCATATACAGGAGGAGGCAGTAGACACCTGCCGAAATGATAATTACTCCCAGCGAGGTCTAATGCACTGTTCAGGGTTCCTGTGAACTTATCATTAAACCCAGTTGTGACCTCACTGAAAGTTTCCCTTTGTGTCTCACAACACAAGGGGGCAGTCACACCCTGCCCTCTAAAGACAACTTTCTTCCTCCACACAAAACTACAAGCACCTAAAAACACACACACCCTTCACTCAAAAAAATTTAAAATCATCATAGCGACTTGTACACCAGCCTCGGAGTTCCCATCTGGGGAGGGGACCATAAATGTCCCCAGGTCGGACTGCCTTTCTGTCGACGACCCTAAGTATCTTGACACCCCCCACAACTTTTTCTTCATTAACTTCTGCAACATTCGCGGTCTAAGATCTAATTTTCAATCTGTAGAACACCACCTCTCCTCTTCTAAACCTCATCTTCCTTTCCTCACTGAAACTCAGGTGTCTGAGGCAACTGACAGTAGCCCCTTTTCTGTTCCCTCCTACTTTCTCTATCCTCATTTTCGATCCAAAGCTGGATGCTGCGTTTATGTGCGCAATGACAACCTGCTCTCGTGCCCATGCTCTTGAATCTTCCGAGTTTTCCACCATCTGGCTACGACTAAAGAGTCACTCTCAAACTAAATTTATCTGTGCTGTACGAGTACGAGTATACCTCTCACCTAACTCCTCTGACTATAAGAAATTCTTTAACTACTTAACTTCCAAAGTGGAGCACATTCTGACCCTCTTCCCTTTTGCAGAGATCTCCATTCTTGGAGACTTCAATATTCACCACCGGCTTTGGCTTTCCTCTCCCTTCACTGACCATCCTGGTGAACTAGCCTACAACTTTGCTATCCTCCACGAGTAGGGTGCAACACCCTGACCGTCTTGGAGATACGCCCAACATTCTTGACCTTTTCCTGACCTCTAATCCTTCTGCTTATGCTGTCACCCTTTCTTCTCCGTTGGGCTCCTCCGATCACAATTTCATATCTGTATCTTGTCATAGCGCTCCAATCCCTCCACAGGATGCCCCTAATCGAAGGTGCCTCTGGCGTTTTGCCTCTGCTAGTTGGGGGGACCTGAGGAGATATTTTGCTGATTTTTCTTGGAATGACTACTGCTTCCGTATCAGAGACCTGTCTTTGTGTGCTGAGCACATAACAGAGGTGATAGTGTCTGGCATGGAGGCGTACATTCCTCACTCTTTTTCTTGTCCTAAACCTTCTAAACCTTGGTTTAACACAGCTTGTTCTCATCTTATACATGATAGAGAGGTGGTCCACAAAAGGTACTCAAGCCTTCCATCACTAGAATCTCATGCACTTTATATTTCTGCCAGGAACCATGCCAAGTCTGTTCTCCAACTAGCCAAAAACTCCTTCATTAACAGAAAGTGTCAAAACCTTTCAAGATCTAACTCGCCTAGTGCCTTCTGGCATCTAGCCAAAAATATCTCCAATAACTTTGCTTCTTCTTTCCCTCCTCTATTTCAACCAGATGGCACCACTGCTATCATATCTATTTCTAAAGCTGAACTCTTCGCTCAGACCTTTGCAAAAAACTCTGCCTTGGACGATTATGGGCTTGTTCCTCCCTATCCTCCACCCTCTGACTATTTCATGCCACCTATTAAAATTCTTCACAATGATGTTTTCTATGCCCTCGCTGGCCAAAACCCTCGTAAGGCTTGTGGACCTGATGGGATCCCACCTATTGTTCTCCGAAACTGTGCCTCCGTGCTTGCACCTTGCCTAGTCAAACTCTTTCAGCTCTGTCTGTCAACATCTACTTTTCCTTCTTGCTGGAACTTTGCCTACATTCAACCTGTTCCTAAAAAGGGTGACCGTTCTGATCCCTCAAACTACCGTCCTATTGCTTTAATTTCCTGCTTATCTAAAGTTTTTTAATCTTTCCTCAACAGGAAGATTCTTAAACATCTATCACTTCACAACCTTCTATCTGATCGCCAGTTCGGGTTCCGTCAAGGCCGCTCTACTGGTGATCTTCTGGTTTTCCTTACTGAGTCTTGGTCATCCTCTTTTAGAGATTTTGGTGAAACTTTTGCTGTTGCCTTGGACATATCAAAAGGTTTTGATAGAGTCTGGCACAAAGCTTTGATTTCAAAACTACCCTCCTATGGCTTCTATCCTTCTCTCTGTAACTTCATCTCAAGTTTCCTTTCTGACTGTTTTAATGCTGCTGTGGTAGACGGTCACTGTTCTTCTCTTAAATCTATTAACAGTGGTGTTCCTCAGGGTTCTGTCCTGTCACCCACTCTCTTCTTATTATTCATTAATGATCTTCTAAACCAAACTTCTTGTCCTATCCATTCCTACGCTGATGATACCACCCTGCACTTTTCCACGTCTTTTCATAGACGTCCAATCCTTCAGGAGGTAAACATTTCACGCAGGGAAGCCACAGAACGCTTGACTTCTGATCTTTCTAAAATTTCTGATTGGGGCAGAGCAAACTTGGTATTGTTCAATGCCTCAAAAACTCAATTCCTCCATCTATCAACTTGACACAACCTTCCAGATAACTATCCCCTCTTCTTCAATGACACTCAACTGTCCCCCTCTTCTACACTGAACATCCTTGGTCTGTCCTTTACTTATAATCTGAACTGGAAACTTCACATCTCATCTCTAGCTAAAACAGCTTCTATGAAGTTAGGTGTTCTGAGACATCTCTGCCAGTTTTTCTCATCCCCCAGCTGCTAACTCTGTACAAGGGCCTTATCCGTCCATGTATGGAGTATGCTTCACATGTCTGGTGGGGTTCCACTCATACTGCTCTTCTAGACAGGGTGGAATCAAAAGTTTTCATCTCATCAACTCCTCTCCTCTAACAGACTGTTTTCAGCCTCTCTCTTACCGCCGCAATGTTGCATCTCTAGCTGTCTTCTACCGCTATTTTCATGCTAACTGCTCTTCTGATCTTGCTAACTGCATACCTCCCCTCCTCCCGCAGCCTCGCTGCACAAGACTTTCTTCTTTCTCTCACCCCTATTCTGTCAACCTCTCTAACGCAAGAGTTAACCAGTATTCTCAATCATTCATCCCTTTTTCTGGTAAACTCTCGAGCTCCCTGCCTACTTCTGTATTTGCACCTTCCTATGACTTGAATTCCTTCAAGAGGGGGGTTTCAAGACACTTATTCATCAATTTTTGACTACTGCTTTGACCCTTTTATGGGACTGGCATTTCAGTGGGCATTTTTTTTTTTTTTTTTGTTGCCCTTGGCCAGTGTCCTTCCTACATAAAGAAAAAAAAAAAATTTCATCACTTCACAAAGCATTAAAACCCTTTCACTCCTTTACTGGCCACTGGAATATTTTCCCCAGCTGCAGGAATCTCCCCAGACGCTGTCACCGTGTCACCAAATAACAATTCTCATATTTTACCTCCTCAAACCTCACAAGACATCACCACCATAACCATAGTGGACCTATGACACCATACCACCATCAGCAAAGACACCAATAACGCCAAAACACCACCACAACCCCAATCACAAGATGGCTGCCTCTCAGTGTTACATCACCGACACAATTCACCAACCAAATTTCAGCGAACAAGGGCTCTTGGTACCACAAGACTCACCAACCTGATCCTGGATATCAGGGTTATACCATCACATCACTAATACCTCCACACACCCGCTCAATTATCACATCAGCGCCAAAATTTATCCCATGAGAACGCCACCCCTCTGTTTCTCCTCAAGGCCTTTCTGCGTTCTGAAGAATGTGCTGATTCAGGTATGAGAGACAGACATGCATCACCTCTCACCTCAACACATTCCACCTCAAATACACCTTTTCCCTTACATAATACACACACACACACACACACACACACACATATATATATATATATATATATATATATATATATATATATATATATATATATATATATATATATATATATATATATATATATATATATATATATATAAAGAACTTGTATTCAGAAGAGATTAATACTATATGATATAAAGTGAGTAAATACACTCTATACTAACTTATAACTAAGAATAAAGAAATGTTTAGAAGGAAAACGGGTCATGGAGACACTAAGAAAGCATGTTCCTTTTCAGGGTAAACTTGGCCAATAACATGACTTCCCCTTCCCAAAAGAAGCATGAAGCACCTAGTTAGGATGCCTCACGAGTAGATGGGGCGTGATACAAGGCATCAGTAATTGCATTCTCGCTGCCTTTTACATGGTGCATTTCTAGATCATAATACTGTAAGACCAGACACCATCTCATCTGCCTTTCATTGGTGTTTTTCATCCTATGCAGGAAAATCAGGGGATTGTGGTCGGTGAAGACCTGTACAGGCTGCCCCGTCCCTCTGACATATACTTCAAAATGACTCAAACTCAGCACAAGTTCCAAAGTCTCTTTCTCAATAGTGCTGTAAGCCCCCTGATATGGTAGCAGTTTCTTAGAATAATAGCCTATGAGATGTTCCACTCCCTCATGATCCTGCATTAACACACCACCCATACGTTCTCACTGGCATCCACATATAACACTAATAGTTTTTCATAATCAGGCATGCGCAGCACTGGGGCACTGATTAACATTTCCTTAATTTCCACAAAAGCTTCCTCACAATGTTTATCCCAACAAAATTTTGACTTTTTACTCAACAACTTGGTCAGGGTCATGGCAACATCTGTGAAATTTTTACAAAAATGCCTATATTACCCACTGTCCCCTAAGAATCTCAGTATGTCCTTCCTGTTGGTGGGTGGAGGGAGATCTACAATGTCTTTAACCTTGGGTTCCACAGTTCTCACTTCATCTTTCCCTACTTGAAACCTAGGTATTCCACAATAGCTTGCACGAGATGACTTTTCATTAAGTATACAGTGATACTGGCATCATCCAACCTCCTGTAACTGCACATGTTCCTCTCAACTCTCAGCGTATAACAAAATATCTATATACACAGAACATTCCTTCAATCCTTTCAGTACTCTATTCATCAATCTCTGAAAAGAACTTCCACTGTAGCTGATATGTCTTTTGCCTTCTCAGTAAGTCCTACTTGGCAGTACCCTTTTAACAAGCCATTTTTTGTTATGAAGTTTGCATAACCCACATGATTTATACAATCATCAACTCTAGGGATAGGGTAAGCATCAGGTTTTGTCTCCATGTTAACTTTCCTAAAATCCGTACAAAAACGGAAATTCTCTTGACCAGGTTTGGGCACTAATACACATGGTGAGCTCCATGGACTTTCACTGGGTTCAATCAAGTCATGCTCCAACATATACTCCACTTCCTTTCTCATGATTTCCCTTTTCCATGGGTTAACTCTGTAAGGGTGTTGTTTGATGGGTTCAGCATCCCCAACATCTACATCATGTACCACCATATTTGTTTTCTGGGTGCATCAGAGAACAAAGAACTAAATTTTTCAATAACCTCCTTAACCTTTTTCTTCTTTTCTAACTCTACATGTCCTAGTTTATTATTCAAATTCTCTAACACAGCTGAGTTCTCCAGCACCAATCCCTCACACCTACTCAGTTTCATTTCAGACCACTCTTCTTCCACCTCTGTCGTTACTTTCACAACATTTACGCTTTTACTCCTTTTTCTACTTCATTTTCCTTTTCTCCATCCCTTTCATGGAAAGGTTTCAACATATTTATGTGACACATCTGGTTCTTTTCTTCCTCTCATAAGTTTTATACAACATAGTTCACACCACATACTTTTCTCTCAATCTCCCAAGGTCCACTGAATCTGGCTTTGAAAGGGTTACCCTGCAATGGGAAAAGGGACCTTGTCCCCAGGCTGGAAAGATCTGGTCTTTGCCCCTGTCACACCAGCCTTTCATTTAACTCTGACTACCTTCCAAATTTTCTTGTGCAATTTCCCTAGCTCTCATTAATCTATCCTTAAAATCCGACACATATTTCACCACATTAGGAGGCTCCTCTGCCCCTAACCACTTTTCTTTCATCATCCTCAAAGGACCATTCACCTCATGTCCATATAGTAACTCAAATGGGCTGAAACCTGTTGACTCTCGCACACTGTGTCTCAAAGTGAACAAATCAAGTGGCAACGCCTCATCCCACTCAACATTCATCTCCTCTCAATACATCCTGAGAGTATTTTTCAGTCTGGTGAAATCTTTTTACTTAACCCTGGGATTGGGGATGATAGACACTTGATAGCTTATGTTCAATCTTCAGGCCCCTTAGAATCTCTTTGAACATGCAAGAACTTAAATTACTTCCCTGGTCTGACTGCAACACCTTAGGAATTCCCACCCATGAGAAAAATTTCACCAACTCTCTCACAATATCTTTAGAGTTTATACTCCTGATGGAATCGACTCAAGGAACCTGGATGACAAACACATAATAGTTAGCAAATATTGGTTTCCCTTCCTGGTCCTTGGAAAAGGACCTACACAGTCTATCACGACCTTACTGAAAGGTCCCTCAACCACAGGGATAGGGTGAAGGGAGGCAGGGTGAATCACCTCGTTCAGCTTGCCCAGCTTTTGACATAAACCACAAGTTTTACAAAGCTCATTCACTTCACCCGTCACTTTGGGCCAGTAGAAGTGACATAGAATTGTTCCTAGGGTTTTTCTGAGCCCCACCTCAAATACACCTTTTCCTTTACATATACATACATATAAAGAACTTATATTATGAAGAGAATTATACATGATATAAAAATGAGTAGATAAGCTTTATACTAACTTATAACTGTTATAAGAATAAAGATATGTTTCAGAAGGAAAACGGAACACGGGTGATACTAAGAAAATGTGCTCCTTTCCAGGGTAAACTCGGCCAATAACATAACAATAAATAAATAAATAAATAAATAGATAAATAAATAAATATATATATATATATATATATATATATATATATATATATATATATATATATATATATATATATATATATATATATATATATATATATATATATATATATATATATATAAGAGAAAAAACATGCTCGAATAAAATAATCGTTCACAGTTGTGAGAGGAGGCCTTCTTAATGAGGGAAAGAATAACAACATTTGAAACATTTATTCATGGCCATTAAATGTAGTAATTTGTTAATTTTGTATAAGCATAGCTTTTCAAGTAAAGGACATTTATAAAGCGCAAATTTAAGTTAATCATGAAATGAAGAGCATGTAGCTAAAAATAATAATAATAATAATAATAATAATACTTATCCCCTACTGCTCTTTTTACTGTTCTTACATAAGTTGCCTTTGGTTTTTCTCTCCTTGATCCTTCAGGTTTCCAGTGAAATGCTTGGAAGATACTCTTGTTTATCAAGAAGTGTGTACCACTCCTCCATCTCCCTTTCGTCATGAAGAGTATTCATGAAATTGTTGCAGTGTCTGATAGTTGCATTATGGACTCTATCCTAGCATCTTATTCCGATGATGCGTCTCAGAGCCTTGTTCTCAAGTGTGAGGAACTTGTTGGGAATAGTTTAATTGTCGTATCATGACACATATGTCAAGTCAGCTCCAAGGGAATTCTAGAAAGCTGCCTACTCTCATATTCTTATGAAAACTACTGTGAAGGCTCATGGTTTACTTGTGAGATGACTGCGAAAAGGAGCTCAGTTTAATCTTAACACAAGTTACACAACATTTGACTATGTTGGTTAACAATCAGAGCGAGCTCTATCAGATTTTAATACATGCACACTAAAAACGGTACAATACTAATCATGTAGTTAATCCTCAAAAGTAAAGTTCACGAATCAAATAGTTGCAGCGGTTCGCCGCACCCCTATGCACCCCTGCATTCCATTTCCGCCATGTGACAGTAACCTGACACCACTTTCTGACCTGCCTTGCCAGCCGCATGTTCCCCAGCCTCACCTGGGCACCCAGTCTCAGCAGTCGCGTCCACTCAGGCCTTGATTGTGGACGTCAGGCTGGTAGTTCCACTTTTTTTTTTTTTTTTTTGGTACAGTTTTGTTTCATTATATTAATATACAGCAGCAGTTCTACAAGCGTGTTTATCTAGATTCCTAGGTACCACCCTACATCCCATTTACAAGCAACGAGCTATTTTCATATTACTAGTACATAGACAATGATTAATACTGGAACACAGATCAGCTTAAAACCCAATTAAAAAACAATCAACAAATAATGTTAAGTTTAGACTAATATTGTAGGAACTATTTGATCTTAACACTCACCTAAGTTTCTACCAGCTAACACATATTTGCAGAAAAGTTTGCTAAATATAATTATAAATAACTGATAACTTATCTGTGGTTAGAGCCAGCGGGGAGTACTGACGGCCGGGCTGAGTTGGAGTCACTGATGTTCCCAAGCCAGTGGCTGGTTGTGTTTTCATAGCTAAGACAGCTACCTTGAGATTATCCAGTGATTCTGAGCTTCTAGGTTCTAAACTTAGCAAACTTAACCAAGTAAAACTGATAGAGTGACGAGAATACATCTTAATAGGATTTGTTATGGCTTGTGGCTGGCGACTGCAACGTGCGTGAGGCAGGCGGTCTCGCTGCATCCTTGGTTCCTGGCTCGCTACATCAGAAACAGAAACCTTTTGTACGCTTCTATTTTGGTTTTAATTTAATAACTAATACTTAGTTTGTACTAGACTAATCTTAATTATCCTTTGATATAACTTTACACTTTATATACAAATCACAACACAATCCAATAATGCATTGATATTATGCATGATATAAGTGGAAATTTCCACATCGTGGGGCCAGGCGTTACCTGAATCTATATTTTGGTAATATGACCGCCTGTGATTAAATTCCTCCACCTTTCCCGTGACTTTTGGGACGCTACTTGGGGTGGTCTGGTTCGCATTTCAGTATCTGTTCTTACCCGAATCTGGGGCAACCCTCTGGGTCTACTAACCTCAACAGGGTTGATTGAGAGGCCCGGGAGGGCACTTCAGCAGAATTAATTTATTTATTGTTTTGAGAGTTCTTTGTTCTTTTACCAAGATTTCAGCCATTCTAATGATCTCATCAGGATACAATTTTACTATCCTAGCTAAATTAGAACGAATTTGAACGATTCTGCTGTTTTTAGTAGTTTGGTGGATGTTATATATCTTTTCAGGAGATATGCTATGTTTTCTTTGGTATGAATATGATGGTACTTGAAGTACCTTTGTGTCCATAGTATTTTTCTACTGTATTTTTCACATATGAATTCATCCCCAATCCTGCAATACAGTCCTCTTTTATTCTATCCCATTCAGATGAATAATATTCTGGGAGGACAGTATTTCAACTAATTTTCTCCTTCCGAGCTTCTTGTATTAACATTTTTCCTCTTATTGTTATAGGGCTTATTATACCCAAAGGATCAAATAAGAGAGAGATTTGGCTTAGTAAAGATCTTTTAGTCAGATTTTATTCAGGATATTGATGCTGGTGTTGACTTATTCTATCGCCATTCACGTCCCATTCCATACCCATTAAGTTTTGCCTCATGGGTAACTTTGATTCATATCATTCCTTTAGGAGAGTTTGTAGGATTTTTTGAGTTGCCATCCCAACTCTCCAGAAGCATGATTGCGGCTAAACACTCCTTTGTTGCCTTTTCATATAGAGTTACTGCTTCTTCCTCTGTGTCTACTGTTATTTGTAAATTGCCATGTAAAATGCATGACCTATTTCAGGACAATAAGCTTTGTCGAAATCAGCTTTGTCGAACATAACAGAAATGGACTGGAATATGAGCCAAAGAGGACGGATTTAAACCTGTACACATGCAAAGGACTATTCTTGTCACTTGGATCTTTTGCCTGAAGTAGCTTTGTGAAATCTCTGTCTTCTTTTAAACCTACCCTTAGGAATGGTTTCGATATGTCGGCTACCAGGATGTATGTCTTCAGGCGAAATTTCACCAGCATGTCAAGTAAGTTCTCAGTTAATTTCGGTTCTGTCTACAAACAACCATTCAGAATACTTGCTCTCTTGGTAGCCCATAAACTGCAATTGAAGACCACCCTTATTGGGGAGGTGACAGAGTCTTTCTTTACTGCATGAAGAGAGAGGTACTGGTTCCTCTACTCTATAAAATTACTTGCGGTTTGGTTTTTTATGATATTATCATGCTGTTTCAACATGGTTTCGTTTTTCTTGAATTTAGTCCGCAAGTTGTTTACTTGACCCTTGGTACTGATATAATTGGTTGGTAGGGATGGTGAATTTATTCTCCAAGATAGTCTGACCCAATATTGTTTGTCTTTTATATTCTATTGTTTTATTAAAGTAATCTTGGGTCATTTGCTCTTCGACATTTGGAGCGTTAGGATTTTTTTCTATAATATCTCAGTCCCATAACTTATGTATAGGTTCGTTCCTTTCCTCTATGATGTCAGGCAGTCAACTAGGGATAATATGAGCCCCAATACAGGGACTAGATTGGTGTCACAAAGACAGGGTCTACTGTGTGAGTTGGTAGTACACCTTTAATATGAAACAGTAGTCCTACCACAAGATTCCCACCAGCTGTTGTCAACATTGAAATGCCATATTTCCTTAATGTTTTCCCTACAAATTTCCCATAGTAATCTGAACATATTATTAGTTGAACTGGAGCCAACTCATCTGATGTTATGTTTTGGTCCACTAATATTATAGCCCTTGTTTTTTGGAAGTCAGTGGTCTCCTTATAATCTTTAATGGTTAGATTGGTGTTTATGTCTGGAATTACCACTGTTTTAAATTTACCTAACTGTATAATAGGTTTTACTACGTCATAAGTTTGGATATTATTATTATTAGGATCATTAATTGAGCTTGTCCTGTTATTGGTAGGTTTAAAGCTGCTACGGTTTTCCTTACTTATGAAACTTTCCTGTGCTTGGTTTTCATTAGTAATCTTTAACTACTAATCTCTACTTCTGCTACTGGAACTGCTGCAGGAGAAATAGGCTCATTATTGTTGGTTTCATCATGTAAGGGGGTTATTTTAGTTTCATACCATATCATCTCACATAGAACAACATGATGTACGCTTCTCACACATATGGGCATAAGTGCAGGTTAGTTTTACAGTCTTTCATTTGATGTGACTCGCTTAGGCATAATGTTCACTTTCCTAACTCTAACCCTTGGTTAAAGTCTAACCCTTGGTGATTATATACTGGATATGCTGTTCAAAGCAAAACGCACCTTTCTTAATTGTTGGAGTTTCAGGTCTTGCTCCTGTTGTTCCAGAGTGGTTTTTAATTATCAATTACCGCTGGACACTGTTCATTAGTTTCTTACCTTTGTGTAATAGGTAAAGTCATTCTTGGTGAGTTTCTGTGGTTTTCAGGTGAATGCCAAAAGTGAACGTATAAAAACATGTATATATAGATATATGTACAGAGTTCTGGAGAAGAGTGTGACGTGTACGGGACAACGGATGTCCTCTGCGTGATACAGCATTACACCATGGCAAGAGACTGCCGGAGCCGGCACAAGGGACGCTTAGCGCCTTCAAAAAGTGCTGACAGTAGAAATATGGGCGGGTTGACCGCACTCACAGTACATGAATATATTCATAATTATAACTCTCTAATTACATAAATAAGGCAAGAGAAAAGCTACTTATAGCTAAGAGTAATACATGCCAAAATACATTAGGGAGAGATTAATTATGGAGAATACTTAGATACTATAATGTAGGTGCTACCGATTACTTATCGATGGCAATAAAAGGAGTATGGAAAGTTCCATGGTGTGTGTGTGACGTAGGGTGGCGTTATCATATCCGCCTCATCCTTATCCGCCAACACCCACTATCTACACTTATGCATACACTTATATTGCTAATCAGGCAAGGCGTTATAATTACATTACATATTATTATTAATTATGTGACACCGTTACACTGTACTGTTATTAGTATGGGGTGGTCCCTCTGGCTTTTTTATTCACAGTGGTAGAAAAGGTACCTATTGTTTCTGTGTCCCCATAACTTGGCTTGTTTTTATTTACCAGGCAATAGTTCGTTCTGGATTTACTTCCTTTCATTTTATTCATCTATTCATGGTAAGTTTTGTTATTAAAATCTATTTTACTTGGTTTAGATGTCTCGTTATTGCTCAGTGTTCTTACAAATCTCCAGCAATGATTTATCTATTTCCTTAAAGGTGAAATGGCTCTTTTAATATTTCAAGCATAGCATTGCTAGTATTTTCTTTAGTTTCCTAAGTATTATGATGTTTATGAGCCAGACTGCCTCCTCAATGTTATTATTTGACTTCAGGGATTCTAATATGCTATTGACATTTATCCTGAAAAGTTCCAAATCCTTGTAATTATGGTTAGGGGAGGTTAAATCTAGGAGTTTATCACCATAATTGTCTCTCTTAGCAGCTTCATAGCAATGTCATAATTTTCTTCAGTAACAGCTAATTCAGAAATCATTAAGTAGGCAGTACCTTTTAGTTGGCCTAGGAGATAGGAAAATGTATTCATTTTTGCAATATTTTTTACTTTGATGGATTAATCCCTTATACTTATCCCAGAATGAAGGCCACTCAGTTATATTTCCTGAAAACTCTGGCAATGTTATATTAGGTTGGCCTCTCATTGTGGAATTAGGTGTGTTGTTAGATGAGTTACTTCTTAATAGTTATATTTGGTCTTCAAATCTAGTTAATTGCTCACTATAATTTCTTGTCATTCATATTCTGAAGTAATTTTCGTCATAAGCTTCAGAATCTTCCTCATTTAACAATTTTGCTTCTAATTGATTGAAAGTAGTGTGATAGTTACTCCACTTTTCCCTTAATGATTCTGTTACCCTCTGTAATTTGTCTTGGGTTAGTTGGTCACTGCTTATTAGAGATTACCTATTTTAATAGTTCTTCTTAACCAACATTTTTTTTTCTTTTTTTTTTGTCAAGGATTTCCATAAGATTCTGACACGCATTCTTGTGATTTTAATTTTAAGTCGTTCGTATTTGATAATTATTTGAGTAGTCACCGTTTGCCTATCTGCTTTGTTGTGGTCGGTTGCACCTTCAGCTGAACTCAATGGGTGTTTAAATTTATTTTTAGGTTCGGCTTTAGTTTAGTGATTTGTCCTAAATGCACTCAGGGTCTTATCCATAAGTTTTCGGTTTATTAACTCTCTGATGTGGTGAGACACGTATCTCTACCTATTCGGTTCGGTTCCATTGTACATTATCCTTTGTCAAATGAGATATATTCATGTTCTATTTGCACTATAACAACCTCAGAGGAACAGTGGCATTGTATTTGTCTAATTATGCCTTTAGTTTGTTCTATTATGTTTCTGGGGTCCAGTTTACCGGTTTATATCATTACTACCCAGGAACAGTATGGTTAATTCGTGAGGCTACTTTAGCACCTATTTTAATCTTTGACCGTGGTCAAAAGGATCAGCTGTGGCCCCAGGAAGTCAGAAAGTCCTAATTTCACATCCGTGAATTTGCGGGATGGTTTATGGGTGCATTGCTATTCTCGATTCGTGGAACACGAAACATCTCGAACCTTACTCACTCGGGGCACCAGAATAATTTAAGATGTGGGAACTCACTCAAGTTTCTTCCAGCTAACACATTCTTCCAGCTAACACATAGTCACAGAAAACCGCTAGATATAATTATAAATAACTGATAACTTAGCTGTGGTTATAGCTAGCGGGGAGTAGTGACGGCCGGAGTTACTGGTGTTCCCAAGCCAGTGGCCGGTAGTATTTTCATAGCAAAGACAGTTTCCTTGAGATTATCCAATGGTTCCGAGCATCTAAATTCTTCTTAGCTTAGCGAATTTAACTAAGAAAAACTGGTAGAGTAGCGAAAATACGTCTTAATAGGACTTATTATGTTGGCTCGTGGCAGGCAACTGCTACATGAGGCAGGTGGACTCGCTGCCTCCTCAGTTCCCAACTCGCAACGTCAGAAATAAAGCAAAAGTAAAGAAATAAAGAAATAAAAGCCTTTCTTACACTTCTACCTTAATTTTATTTAATTAAATAACTAGCACTTACTTTGTACTAGATTAACTTTAATTACCCTTTAATATAACTTTACAATTTATATATAAATCACAACACAAACCAATAATGCATTGATATTATGCGCGATACAAGTAGAAATTTCCACAATTATAACGTTGAATTTATCTGATAAACAACCACCTCAATACGTAAGTACGAGAAGTTCTACAAAAAACAGACAGTAACACTAGCCAATGCAACTTTCACGTTATAAGTCAGTAAAGTAACTCAGTCATTATTAAAAAAAAACAAAAAAAAAACATGTCATCAGCATTATTCCTCCACCGGTAAGGTGAACAACTAGGAAATATTCAAATTCCGCAAAAATCCTTAGCACCAGTACGTAACATATCAGTCCACAGTAAAAACAATCCCTAATAGCGAACTCTTTGGTCTACTCGCGGAAACCACAACGAGTAGGGCATGCAGATATCTTCAGCTCCACAATTCGTTTTATACAAAAGGATGACTACTGTCTATTCGGTATTGCTCCTATAACACTAGTCAACTTATAGGATGTTCATGCTCGGAAACCATGTACTATAGCTATGTCCTGATGAAAAAAAATTATCAATGATTAGGACATTTTTAAGTAATACGTAATGATGACTTGATGACCGTCATTGTTTGACGCAGGGGGTATGGATTGTCTTATCACGGAGTGTCACGACTAGGGTATTCGAGAATGTGGAGAAAATGTAATTTATTAATGATCTTAAGAGATTCAGATGAGGCCGGGAATTCATTAAGGTGTTTCGAGCTGGTGGGAGGGTATAGTTCCCTATGTTTCTTTATTTCTTCCTTTGATCTCTGGCCTAGACTGCGAGCTGATCTTTCACGTGGATATCAAGGGTTGGTGCCAGTGCGCTGCGTGCTGGTCTTGCTGGTTGATCACGACACCTCCATATGGGAGCTAATTTTTTCTAAAGTAGTATAAAGACACATATTTTTGTTTTGTAATCTCAGCTGAATGAATTTGCATATATTATGAGTTCTTCCGAAGTCCTATTTGAAATTGTTTCTTTAGAGAGGCCGTGTTGGGCAGCATAACTCCTTAATATTTGAAGGGCTCGCTAATTTCAATTTCTTCACAGTCAATAGGTAGCTTCAGAATAGATTGAAATTAACTCTACCTAATTTCAGCTTTCTCTTTATTGATTTGGAGGTTTCCTTCAGTGTGAGACAAGTCCTCATCATCTGCTTATTCAAGTTCACAAAACACATACTCTCCAACCCCGTCAGTTTCTTCCTCTTTATTTTCGACTGTTAATTTCAAGATGTAATTCATGTCGATGGTAAAAAGAAAAGCGAT
>NC_087176.1:18816590-18934090 GCF_035594125.1 Scylla paramamosain
GGACGCTGTGAAGGAATTCGACAGATGTTTGGCTGCCCTGGACACCGTACTCGTACAAGTGGAACTGTTATTTGAGATAAGTGACCCTGCGTTGTTAGAGGCAGATTGAGACAGTGCAGATAATTTCCGCCATGATGCTAGGACTGTCAGAGTACAAGCTGCTCAAAAGTTAGTAGACTTAGATACGCCTGATGAGTTAGAGAGAAAGTCTGCTCATGACAGTGATGGTAACTCTGCATTGTCAACGTGTTCCAGCGTTAAATTTTCCCACCTTGAGTTACCTAAGTTCAGTTGTGAGCTAACCTAGTGGCAGTCACTGGGATCTGTTCGTAGCCATGGCAGATGACACAAATCTTCTGGCAATCAGGAAGTCCAGCTACCAGCAGTTTCTATTGGAAGGTGAAGCGAAGTCTGTCATACAAAGATTGTCACTCACTGCAATAGCTGTAAGCTATTTGAATGAACGGTATGGTAAGCCAGAGAGGATCATCTTTGCTTACGTCCAAGCTCCCCTCAGCTCAAGTATGTGGTCCAAACCTCAAGGACCATCCAAGCTCTTTTCAGCTTAAGTACGCCGTCCAAACCTTAAGGACCTAAGAACTATGTGTCCACCTTGAGTAAGCTAGAGGATGAACCTTTGACCCACATCAGAAATTTGGAAGCTCTGGGTGTTAGTGGTAGTGTATACAGCCTCTTCTTAATCCCAGTGCCTAGTGACATCCAGCTGGTGTGGTCAAAAGAAGGATCTGGCCACGAAAGTGATCTCGCGTAGCCGATGGCGTTTCTCATTAAGGAGATAGAGCGCCGTGAACGCTCTGACTCCCTTAAAGATGTTTCCACTGCAGGGTTTGACAACTGCAGTTTGAGAAAGATGGAAAAAAGGAAGTTCTACTTCTGCTCTTCATACCCTTTCAGAGACAAGTCCAGGCAGGTGTGGATTTTGAAACAATCCACAATCCAGTGAAAAGTGTTTCACCTGCAGAAAGACAAGAAAAATTCATTCTGCAGAGTTGTTTTTTTGTGCTAGAGAAAAATGGCACATATCTAAAGGTTGTAAAGTAAAGTGTTTTAAATGCAAAGGCAGCTATAATATGCTTCTGTGTTTTAAAAGTAATTCTGTACCTAAGGACAGTGAGAAAACTAATGTTGGTCAATCTGCCAAAGAGAGTGAGAGTGAAGTAGGAAATGACACTGTAAGGTCTGTTGATCTCAACTCAAATGTTGGTTCAACTCTTCTCATAAGTCTAAAGTTTCATTGATACAAACGTGTAGTGTCTTTTTGTGTTCCAGCTGATAAACTATATGCCTTTAAGTCTATATAGTTTGCGGATGAGCATATGCATATGTAAGACAGAGTTAACTATTGACATTTTAATAGGACTTGATGCATATTGGAGATTCATAATCCCTAACAAATGTTTGAAGGGTGAAGGACTAGTTGCTCAAGAAGCAGTGTTTGGTTGGGTCCTATCTGGTTCATGTTCACTTGTAACCAAAGAATGGGGCTTTCTCTCAGATACTACGAATTAACAGTTTTAATGAGGCCAATTTGCAAAAATTTTGGGATCTGGAATCTGCTGGCATTTGTTCCACAGAGGACAAATGCCCTGATATATCTAACAATCCTGTTCTGAAATCCCTTTCTAGACGGTCAAGTTCAAAGATGGCAGATATGAGATTGCTCTTCCTTGGAAATCACTTTTTGAGAAAAGTAGCTTGCTAAATAAAAAAAAAAAAAGCTCACCAGAAAGAACTGTAGGAAGACTCTCATTAAAATCACCAAGATCTTTTACAAGCGCCATGAAGTCCCTCTTTCTGTGTACACTGGGGGCATCTTACATCCTGTGCAACCTTAAGTTCCCCTCCCATGCCAATGCCGGAACTGCTGGTGTTTCGGCTTCCCGGAGATGCTTTGTCGCTTCGCTACCCGCTGCCCTCTGTATGGTTTCTCTGGCCATGATCGCCTTTCTTGCCCTACTCCTACTCGTTCCTGTGCTTACTGCAGTGGCCCTAACATCGTTTTTTTTTTTTTTTTTTTTTTTTATCGCAGTTGCCCGACCTATAAGTTCAAGGCTAAGGTCTTTTTATTTTTTAATGTAGAAGGGACACTGGTCAAGGGCAACAAAAATCCAATAAAAAAAAAAAAAAGGCCCACTGGGATGGTGGACCCCGAATACGGTCCAAAGCGGTAGTAAAACATTGTAGCATAATTGTCATGAAACCTCCCTCTTGAAGGAGTTCAAGTCATAGGAAGGTAGAAATATAGAAGCAGGCAGGGAGCTGCAGAGTTTACAAGAGAAAGGGATGAGTAATTGAGAATACTGGTTAACTCTTGCATTAGAGAGGTGGACAGAATAAGGAGAGAAAGAAAGTCTTATGCAGTGAGGCTGCAGGAGGAGGGGGTGGGGGGCATGCAGTTAGGAAGATCAGACTAGCAGTTAGTATTAAAACAGTGGTAGAAGATAGCAAGACATGCAACATTGTAGCGATGAGAAAGAAGCTGAAGGCAGTCAGTTAGAGAAGAGGAGTTAATGAGACGTAAAGCTTTTTGATTCCACTCTGTCTAGAAGAGCGGTATGAGTGGAACCACTCCTGCAAACATGTGAAGCATACTCCATTCATGGATGGATAAGGGCCCTGTACAGAGTTAGCAGCTGAAAGGGTGAGAAAAGCTTCATTGAAGCTGTTTTAACTAGAGATGGGATGTGAAGTTTTCAGTTAAGATTATAAGTATTATTATTATAAGTATTATAAGCATAAGTTTGGACCGAGGATGTTCAGTGTAGAAGAGGGGGACAGTTGAATGTCACTGAAGAAGAGAAGGCAGTTGTGTGGAATGTTGAATCGAGTTGATAGATGGAGGAATTGAGCTTTTGAGGCATTGAACAATACTAAATTTGCTCTGCCCCAATCATAAATTTTAGAAGAGATCAGAAGTCAGGCGTTCTGTAACTTCCCTGACTGAACTGTTTATTTCTTGAAAGTTTGGACGTCTACGAAAAGTTGTGGAAAAGTGCAGGGTGGTATCATCAGCGAAAGAGTTGATAGGACAAGAAATTTGATTTAGAAGATCATTGATGAATAACAGGAAGAGAGTGGGTGACAGGACAGAACCCTAAGGAACACCACTGTTTATAGATTTAAGAGAAAAACAGTGACCGTCTACTACAGTAGCAATTGAACGATCAGAAATGAAACTTGAGATGAAGTTACAGAGAGAATGATAGAAGCCGCTGGAGGGTTGTTTGGAAATTAAAGCTTTGTGCCAGACTCTGTCAAAAGCTTTTGATAAGGCAACAGCAAAAGTTTCACCAAAATCTGTAATGGAGGATTACCAAGACTCAGTAAGGAAAGCTTGAAGATCATCACTAGATCGGCTTTGAGGGAACCCATACTGGCGATCAGATAGATGTTAAAGAATCTTCTTGTTGAAGATGGATTAAAAAAACAATAACTTTAGATAGGCAGGAAATTAAAGTAATAGGAAGGTAGTTTAAGGTAAGGTAAGGTAAGTTGAAAGAGTTTGACAAGGCAAGGTGCAAGCACGGTGGCGCAGTTTCGGAGGACAATAGTAGGGATCCCATTACGTCCATAAACCTTCCAAGGGTTTAGGCTAGTGAGAGAATGGGAAACATCGTTGTTAAGAATTTTAATAGGTAGCATGAAGCAGTCAGAGGCTGGAGGAGAGGGAGGAACAACCCCAGAATCGTCCAAGGTAGAGTTTTTAGCAAAGGTTTGAGCGAAGAGTTCAGCTTTAGAAATAGATGTGATAGCAGTGGTGCCATCTGGTTGAAATAAAAGGGAAAGGAGAAGCAATGTTATTGGATATGTTTTTTGGCTTTGGGTAAGTGTCAGAAATCAAAGGTGAGTTAGATATTAAAAGATTTTGATGCTTTTTATTAATGAAGGAGTTTTTGGCTAGACACTAAGAATCTGCCCTGGCCTGTTTACGTATTTGTCACACCCGCCTTACCCACTCTCATGTCCCACTCTCCTCCTACTCTTTGTCCATCCTGTGACGTCCCTTTTTCTGTTCCCCATGTACTCCTCTTCTTTCCCGTCTCTGCGGCTGCTCGCCTTACTGCCTTCCCCCACCTTTCCTCCCTGCCTCAGGCTCCTTGCCGCGCTGACTTCCTTACTGAGTCTCCTTCCTTTTCTCTCCCTGCCCTTATGTCGTTTCTCCATATCACTAACGTTCTCCATCTGATGTAACATTTCTTACAGCTCCCTTCTGCCCGCTCCTCCTTTACTTCTTTCCTTGCTCCCGCACTTTCTATAATGCCATGACCTTTGTTCTCTGGTACATTGGCCCCCTCTGTATTACCTTACCTTCCCCTCATCCCCGATAACTGTAATCAATAAATAATGAAGTAGAAGAGTTGCCGTCCCTTATGAAATAATCAGATTTCATTCCAAGTAAGCACAAAGTTATTTTTATAACTTAGCGTTCCTTTTAAACTAAGAAAGTGAGCGAGGCAAAGCAAGCAGCCGGCCTTTTTTCCCCTCTCCATTCCCATTCCACTATCTTCCCCCTTGTTAAATGACTCAACTGTCACGTGGCTGAGAGGGAGATGCGTCACTCACTGGCCTTTGTCTCAATCAGTGGTGGCCCAATTATTTCAATGGTCCCTACTGACATCTATGATACTGCTCTCTTTGCTTTTAAGGCAAGTGTATTGACCTTTAGGACACAAATGGTCAGTGTGTGTAGTCATGTTTTTTTGTTGGCGTCTATTTTGTTCGCAGGTGGGCATCCGTCCCCTCTCTTGTTTTGAAATCCCACCGTCTTATTGTCATGTTTTCTTTTGTTAAATGGTATTGGCCCTGTGTGTGCTTTGTGTTGCTGTCTTTGGCCAGATGACTAGTGGTGTAATATCTTGCTGGGCAGGAGGTGGTAGCCTGGTGGTGGGTAGCTTTCAGGGTATTATACCCTTACATTGTTGCATCTTCACTGTCTCTCCCTAGAACGTGAAGTGGCAAGTCCTTTCTCAGCATTTGGGTTCAGTTGGCGTTCATTACATCTTCTTCCCTGTTAAGGAAGGATATATAATGAGCAGAATGATGACCTATTGAGGCTTGATAGCTGTGTGTGACCAGCAGATGCCAGGATTCGTTTTGTTTGCGCCCCTTACTAAGGTATGAAGAAGGTAGCCAAGGGAGAAGCTGATCCGAGATAGTGACAGCTGTGAGAGAGGGGCTGGATCTGGTCGTAACAATATACGACCCTAGGCTACGAAGAAGGTAGCCTAGGGAGAAGCTGATCCGAGGTAGTGACGGCTGTGAGAGAGGGGCTGGATCTGGTCGTAACAATATATATATATATATATATATATATATATATATATATATATATATATATATATATATATATATATATATATATATATATATATATATATATATATATATATATATATATATATATATATATATATATATATATACACACACACACACACACACACACACACACACACACACACACACACACAATCTCTTCTTACAGAAACATTGACTCCTTACACCCTTACAGGTTTTCTGTCAACGGAGGATTCTGTGATGCCAGGGAACTTTGGGCTCAAGGATCAGACATTGGCACTCCACTGGGTGCAGAGGAACATCCGTCATTTTGGAGGGGACCCAGAGCGTGTGACTCTCTTCGGAGAGAGTGCGGGAGGCGCCTCTGTCCACTTTCACTTGCTATCTCCATACTCCCATGGTTAAAAGTTATTTAAATTTTCTGAGATTTCTCTTTTTCATCTATTTTTACCTAGCCTTGAATGCCTATTATGTTACAGATGCTCCATTCATACAGTTCTTCCAAAAAAGATAGAGTAGATTAATGCTCGACTTCTTTCAGTACCTGCCACCATTTTCTCACATTCCATCAGTTTTGCATCTCTAGCTGTTTTCAGCCGTTATTTCATGATAACTGTTCCTCTAATTTTGCAAAATGCATGCCTCGGCTTTTCTGTCTTCATGTGCAAGAATCAAACTCTATGACTTGTACTTTCACTGATATTGTTTCCACTTTGTTAATGCAATTTAGTCAGTATCTTAACTGTCTTATGTTTTACTGCAATACTTATTTTTTTGCTTTTTTGTACCTACCTTCAACTAAACCTTTTAAAGAGAGGAATGTTGAGTTGATCTTGGACTGTATATATTTTTGCATTTTTAAAAAAAAATTATTTAGTCGTTATATATGTTTTATTAGGACCTGATTCCATACGTTAATTAATGAGATTTCAGGCAAATTTGTGCTTCAGTAATAAGATGTTTATTTATTTTTTTTCAAACTAATATGCTCATCTTTTGTTGATAGTTAAATATAAGCTTCAGAAAACCTACAAACGTCATGCTGTGATAACTCATATGTTATAACGAATAGACTAAAGAGTACAAAGCCATCTTCTTGCTCAGCATACGCTTCTGTTCGCTTCATACTTACTATGAAAAAAGTTTAATGAGCCGTGCTACGTTTATATATATTGGTTTAAACTGATAATTTTGTAAGAGGTTTCTGAATATTTTAGCATAATATTTCGTGAAAATACCGTTTTTTTTTTTTTTTAATAAATGGTCCATTACTTATTTAGAGGTAGCTGTACTAAAGCCGTCGAATAGTGTGAATCGCTGAATTTTGCGCACATTGATATCAGATTTTGGTTTTGGCAACTTATCATTCCCTGTCACAGATCTATTTGTTCGTGGCATCATGATGTCAGGAACTTTGCTCAGCCCATGGGCCATGGGTGGCGCCCACAAGGACGTTGCATGGCACACAGCCAGGCTGTTTGGATGCCCAGAGCCTCAGAACAGTAATGGGCTAGAGGCCAGCGAGGCTTTGCTGCGCTGCCTGCAAGGTGTTGACGTCAAGAACCTGACTTTATCTCTAATGGATCATGTGGTGAGAACAAGATTTTAGCAACTGCCTTGATAAACGGCGACTCATCTTATGTAGCATGTAGTTTGTTTCTTATTACGTTACTACATTTACAAAATAATGAAATTTAGTTGTACATTATAATTAACTGAAATTGCTGAATATTGCCAAACATTAAGCTCTCCATAACTTATTAAGTATCAAGCACTTCATTTACTTAATAAATATTTCATCTTGTTATTCATTCCTCAGTCAATTATCTTCAACCCTGTTCTCATGGGACCACGAGTGGACGGGGACTACCTACCTGCAGAGCCAGAGGTGCTGATGGCCAAGGGGAGGCACAAGATCACCGATATCATCTCGGGCATCACTGCTCACGAGGGTGGACTGTTCGCGCTGCGTGAGTAACTTAGTTTTTACTTTATAGAGATGATTTGGCAGGATATATATGATTGAAGAACAAGTATTTTTGCAGTTGAGCTCGATTTTTCTTTTCCTCATTAATTATCAGTTGTGAAACATTGGTGGAATATTGTCCTTTCACACACAGCTTTGTACAGCAGTGACAGACTTCAATCTGACCTAGTAAACAACTTCAGTGAAATGGGACCAGCCTCTTTGGAGATTAATGAAGGAGACAGAGAGCCTTTACTTATATCGCACAAGATATTTGACTACTACGTTGGAGGTGTGAAAGTTGAAAAGGAAAATGCTGATAAGATATGCCAAGTAAGATCCTAATATTAAAAGTTTATTGTCTTTTAACAACGGGATAGGTGACTAGTGGTGATTTTGAGATGAACATGTTTATCATGTGCTAATAGTATGAGGTGCTGACCTGAATGTGTGCCTGGATCACTTGTATATAATCACGATTCGAAACTTTTCTCCTACTTCTTAGATTTTCTGATATATATATATATATATATATATATATATATATATATATATATATATATATATATATATATATATATATATATATATATATATATATATATATATATATATATAAAACACATGCTAATTTAGGCTGGCCACAAACGAGCCACTTTCTGTAGTCAGTAGCAGGTTCAGGAAAACGGTCAAAGTTAGAACACACACACACACACACACACACACACACACACACACACACACATATATATATATATATATATATATATATATATATATATATATATATATATATATATATATATATATATATATATATATATATATATATATATATATATATATATATATATACTGCATGACCTAGAGCAATTGCTGCAATACCCTACTCATATTCCTGACCTCCTGCTTATGCTATTACCCTCTCTTCTTCGTTGGGATCCTCTGATCACAATCTCATATCTGTATTTTGTCCTATCGCTCCAATCCCTCCTCATGATCCCTATAAGTGGAGGTGCATCTGGCGTTTTGCCTCTGCTAGTTGGGGGCACCTGAGGAGGCATTTTGCTGATTTTCCTTGGAATGACTACTGCTTTCGTGTCAGAGACCCATGTCTGTGTGCCGAGTGCATAATAGAGGTGATAGTGTCTGGCATGGATTCCTACATTCCTCACTTATTTTCTCGACTTAAACCTTCCAAACCTTGGTTTAACATAGCATGTTCTTGTGCTTTACTTGACAGAGAGGTGGCCCACAAAAGGTACTTGAACCTTCCATCACCAGAATCTCATGTGCTTTATATTTCTGTTCTCCAATCTACCAAAAACTCTTTCATTAATAGAAAATGTCAAAATCTTTCAAGATCTAACTCCCATCATGACTAGCACTTAGCCAAAAACATCTCTAATAACTTTGCTTCTTCTTTCCCTCCTTTATTTCAACCAGATGACACCACTGCTATCACATCTATCTCTAAAGCTAAACTCTTCGCTCAAACCTTTGCTAAAAACCCTACCTTGGATGGTTCAGGTCTTGTTCTTCCATCACCTCCACCTTCTGTATACTTCATACTACCTATTAAAATTCTTCACAATGATGTTTTCCATGCCCTCGCTGGCCTAAACCCTTGAAGGGTTTATGGATCTTATGGGGTTCCTCCTATTGTTCTCCAAAACTGGCCCTCCATGCTTGAACCTTGCCTAGTCAAGCTCTTTCAAGTCTGTCTGTCAACATCTACTTCTCCTTCTTGCTAGAAGTTTGCCTACATTCATACTGTTCCTAAAAAGGCTGACCGTTCTAATCCCTCATACTACTGTCCTATTACTTTAATTTCCTGCTTATTTAAAGTTTTTGATCGCCAGTATGGGTTCCACCAAGGCCACTCTACTGGTGATCTGGTTTTCCTTACTGAGTCTTGGTCATCTTTTTTTCAAGATTTTTGTGAAATTTTTGCTGTTGCCTTAACATATTTTGATCAAGTCTGGCACAAAGCTTTGATTTCCAGCAGTAGGAGGGTAGCCTCCTACTGCTTCTATCCTCTCTGTAACTTCATCTCAAGGTTCCTTTCTGATCGTTTTATTGCTGCTGTGATAGATGGTCACTGTTCTTCTCAATCTATTAACAGTCGTGTTCCTCAGGGTTCTGTCCTGTCTTCCACTCTCTTGCTATTATTCATCAATGATCTTCTTGTCTTATCAACTGATGATACTACCCTGCACTTTTCCTCATCTTTTTGTAGACGCCCAACCCTTCAGAAAGTACACAGTTCATGTAGGGACGCCACAGAACGCCTGACTTCTGATCTCTCTAAAATTTCTGATGGGGGCAGAGCAAGCTTGGTATTGTTCAATAGCTCAAAAACTCAATTCCTCCATCTATCAACTCAACACAACCTCTCAGTCAAGTATCTTCTCTTCTTCAATGACAGTCATTTGTCCCCCTCTTCTACACTGAACATCCTCGGTCTGCCCTTTATCTATAATTTAAACTGAAAACTTCACATCTCATCTCTAGCTAAAACAACTTGTATGAAGGTAGGTGTTCTGAGACGTCTTTGGCCGTATTTCTCACCCTTCCAGCTGCTAACTTTGTACAGGGGCCTTATCCGTCCATGTACGAAGTATATTTCACATGTTTGAGGGTGGGGGGACGTTCCACTCATATCGCTCTTCTAGACAGGGTGGAATCAAAAGTTTTTCGTCTCATCAACTCCTCTCCTCTAACTGACTGACTTCAACCTCTTTCTCATCGCCTCAATGTTGCATCTTTTGCTATCTTCTACCGCTATTTTCATGTTAATTGCTGCTCTGATCTTGTTAACCGCATACCTCCCTCTCACGGCCTCTCTGCACTTTCTTCTCTCTCTCATCCCTATTCTGTCCACTTCTCTAATGCAAGAGTTAACCAGTATTCTCAGTTATTCATCCGTTTCTTTAGTAAACTCTGGAACTCCCTTCCTGCTTCTGTATTTCCATCTTTCTATGACTTGAATTCCTTCAAGAGGGAGATTTCAAGACACTTAGCCTTTAATTTTTTACTATCGCTTTGGACCCTATTCGGGGACCGGGATGTCAGTAGACCTTTTATTTTTATTGGATTTTTGTTGCCCTTGGCCAGTGTTTCTCATATATATATATATATATATATATATATATATATATATATATATATAAACTTGGTGGGAACGACCCACGGACTTGTCATTTGCTTCTGCTCTCATCCTCTTTGTCTTTCTCCCTTCCTTTCTTTTGCCTCCTTTCATCATTCTTTTCTTCGATACTTATACCCCATATAACAATATATATATATATATATATATATATATATATATATATATATATATATATATATATATATATATATATATATATATATATATATATATATATATATATATATATATATATTATTGTTATTATTATTACGATCACAAATACCTGCCCTTCACACAGCTGCCTCAAACTGACTAGCTTCCTCCAAGTCACCACCTATGTGACTGGGTGCAGGGCTTAATATTGGTTACAAGGTCCTCTTTTGACTCCTGTACTCTTTACCATACTGTCATAACACCAGGTTACTCACACATGCGGTAGTCAGTCTATATCACCCACCAATAGATAAGGAAATGGTCCATCAACTACTAACTCCCACAGCTAGGAAAGAATCACCAGCCACGGTCTAGGGAGAGTCAGTTTCAACAAACGACACATGTAAGGATTATAGTGTTATATAGAAAACCGCCCTCGCAAACAAGACAGAATCCTCCTATTTCTATAGAAGACTATCTCCTACTGCGGCGCAATATCCTAATCAACTTCCGAGAAGATAAGCTCTGCCCCCTTACCCGAATGACGCAGCCCGGTGAAGACAGCTACTCTACTGCTAAGCAGCGTATACTAATCCTCTACGTGCCAGTTCTAAAATGGAACCAGGCATCATAGTAACATGTAACATCCACAATAAACGCGGACAAATGGCCCACAAAACATACTCGTACAGGGGAGTAATTCATCTATCACTACAACGCCAAGTACTTGCCCTACACTGAGAGGAGTCATGTTGTAATTTATGTAGCGAGTGCGTTCCAACTAATTACACTCCTAGACCGGGGCGTGCAGCCGGTAATTATTCAATTATCCCTTTAAAGCAACTGGTCCGTCAAATGATAAAACCCTTGCAGTTTCCTCCAAACTACGCTGTCTGCCTAGATATGTCTATCTCTAATGATGGCTGGAGGGTGACTAACTTGTGGGAACCCCTTGCTCACAGTCCTCAGAAGACTATATGCGGGAGGGAGTGAGGGGGACAGGGCCGCATCCATATATATATATATATATATATATATATATATATATATATATATATATATATATATATATATATATATATATATATATATCGTCAAAGGTAATTATTTTACTAATTAACTGCTGGGTGAGACTCAAGCTGAATGAATAACAGGAAGTAAGGAAAATTATGTAGGGAATGCGAGTGATTCTGTTCGGGTAAATGTTATACTAACTTGCTTTGGGCCAGGCTACCCATCAGAGACCTGCCAAATTCTCGTCCCTAATCTGCCCCTTTTCTTTCTCTTCCTCTCTTCTTCTTTCCTTCGTTCTTACTTTTCTTTTTCCTTCGTTCTTACTTTTCTTTATAATTACACTCACATGATAATATATATATATATATATATATATATATATATATATATATATATATATATATATATATATATATATATATATATATATATATATATATATATATAGAGGCCCCGTAGTTTAGTTACCAGAATTTACAGAAGAAAAGTGTTTTATTCATGCAAGCCATCGCTGAATGAGGCGAGGCGGCTGCGCGGGGTGGGGTGCGCCCCTGTCCCCCTCACCCCCTTCTGCATGATTCATAGTCTTCTGAGGACTGTGAGCAAGGAGTGTCATTTATTTGTGGTAACTACAAAAAGTGGCGAGTTAGTGGTCGGCATGTCCATTTTCCCTGCCATGCCACGTGGTAAGTAATAGATATTGTTATTTCAAATAGTAGTCTGCAGATGAACCTCTTCTGCTACCCACCACCACTGCCACCCACATTTTCATTCACGATACTGTTGGAGATGAAAGTACACTGTTGTTCCCTGAAAAGCGATTGGAGTATAATTACAGCAAGCCATTCTTTTTCTGGCACACATTTTATATGTCGGCGTCTTGTTGTGCTATATGTAGCTTAGTTATTGTCACAAAAAAATTGAACTTTACTTATTACTGAAGTAATAAGAAAAAAAAAAAAATCACGATACTCTTTCAGCTTGCAGTACAATGTGTAAAATACTCCTTGTAATAGTCTCTGGTTAGCATTGAAATATATCCAGCAATTTCTTGGCCGTTATTTGTGCCTGCTTTTTAATAAACGAGTTCATATAGGGGCTACGTCCGCGGCATCCATGATGACAATAATCAGCATGCCACCACCACTCGACTCGTGTACCTGTTGACCATTTTTTGTGGTGACCACTGATCACAAAAAAAATGTCCTGTGTGCAGGCAGCTTAACTACACTCTAATGAAATGAATGGGTTTTTATGAAACCATACTCTTCTATTTTTACAGCTTTTTGGTGACCGTCACTTTAACATTGGCCACGATCTTGTGTCAGCGCTTTACGCCAGGAATGCTGCACCTAAGAAGATGTTTCTGTACTCCTTAGATCACCGAGGACAAAGATCCTTCGACCAGTTTTACGACGTAGATATTGATCAAAAGTGTGAGTATTCCTTTTCATTACAGGAAAAAAAAAAAAAAAAAAAAAAAAACAGACTAACAGTGCACAACTGTTCCTTTACGTAGATGTGACATAAGAGAGCAGCTGAAATGTTAAATAAAAGATATAGCGGGTAGCAGAAATCTTAAACAACTGGGAGCATTCTGAAACTTATCTGATCCTACAAAGAGTGAGTCACCAAAAGATGGTCCTGCATGAGATAAATTAACTAACAAGATTTCTTACAATATATTATATTACATCTATTATACAAACTGATAAATATTTAATTATTTAAATTTCATTCTTTCCAGGGGTGAGTCATGTTGACGATTTGTTCTACCTTTTTACGGGTGGAACAACAGTGTTCACCCCTTTGGAAAGGGATGACGATCTGAGACTAAGGGACATCATCACCAAGCTGTGGGTTAATTTTGCTGCATCAGGGTAAGTTTCTTTATTTTTTTTTTCATTTCTTTTTAGTTATAACACTTTACATTTCTAAGCTATATATATATATATATATATATATATATATATATATATATATATATATATATATATATATATATATATATATATATATATATATATATATATATATATATATATAAGTGAGTGGCAGGACAGAGCCGTGTGGAATATAAGTGAGTGGCAGGACAGAACCATGTTCCACACGGCTCTGTCCTGCCACTCACTTTCTTGTAAATCATAAATTATCTCATCCAAACTTCTTGCCCTATTCACTTGTACTTGATCGCAAATCTCATCTGTTAACAGATGACAAAATTTAAACAATTCATGTAGAGGAGCCTCATATGATTGATTAATTGATTAAAACAGAAAAAAAAAAGAGAGAATAAAAAGGAAGGTACCACAACATTATGGTCATATCATCGCTATAAAATGATGAAATGGCAGTTAGTGATAGTAGTAATATCAAGATTGTTGTATAGGTGTTCGTTCCCAAGGCACTGATCCCACTGAACCAGATAACTGGCGTTGCTCGGTATACACTCAAGACACTGATTACACTGATTCAGGGACAAAGACCCAAAATAGTTTATTATTAGTCTTCCTCACTTGCTTCAAGGTTCTCCCGATACAGGGTTCTGTCTAATATAATACTACAAGTAAAATAATTTAAATTGATAATATTTAAAAAGGAAGCTAAAATCTATTGAGAACACCAGCCTTCTCCTCAAACATGAGATCCTCATGTCCTGGGGAAAGAGCCCTCTCTCCAAGTATCAGCGAGATACAGAAGGTCTTATAGTCCCCACGAAAACGCTCACGCAGGCCCAGCAGACAGAGTCACTACCAGAAAGCAACACACTGAAACGGGTAGTAAACAGTCATCACAGTATGTTGTGTTTCTCATGACATGATGAAATCATCTGTGAGACGTGTGTGACCTGTCTGGAGACTGACCAGTGCAGTCTCTGAGCACGGCCTCGCACATGGATATTATGTCCACAGACAGAGAGCAAAGGATGTTATCTCCCGTATCTTAGTGGTGGCAACTAAAGCCTCCTACCTGCTCTGCCATCTTGCAAAAACTGCTGTTTTTATACTTGAGTACAAGTCATGAAATGGAATGGGGCTGGAAGGAGGAACCAGAGTTGATGCCTGTTTAGCAGGACCTACTCATTCCCCGAAACTACCACATGTACCGGGACCTAGCAGAATCCAAGTGGTAGCCTCTATGTTTGAGAAAGTAAAGCCGCTTAAGAACTGATTAAACAAGAGCATGAAGAGAAGGACTAAATAGTTCTACGGTAGAAAAAGCGCTATGAGAGTTACTGAAAATTGTAAAAGATGAAATAGAGAGTAGAAATAATTCTTAAAGCTAAGATAATGCCAGATAGCTCTGCCTTTAAAACAAGGTTACCCCCTTGACTGAATGAAGGAAAGCTAACATCATATCTGACTCCATCTTCAGACTTTGAACCATCTGTAAGTACAAGGATGGAGTCGGAATGTGTGTTACAGTGTTCCAAAGATAATGCATGGGACTCACAATGCGGTAACAAGTTCTTATTAGGAATAGCAGGGCCGCAGACGGAAACGTAGATGAACTACCAGTAAGCAACTCTAGGTAACCGATGGGGACATACAGAAGGGGAAGGTAGATTCAATGTCACCATGGTAGATGCAACCCTGAAACCAAAAGTTTAAGAGAAACTCGGGTAGGACACATATAGATGAGAAGCTGAGTCACGGGAGACGGACTCTGACACACAAGAAACTCAGGAAGACGATGAACCCGATGCCAACAGTCCAGTGGAAGGACACTAGCATCCACCAGCAAATTAGGCATTGGGTATGAGCGAAAACCACCAGTTGCCAAGCTAACACATGAAGACCAAATCTTTAGAACTATATTCCAACTTTGAAAGAATAAGAGTTCGGAACAAGAGGAGGATATGTCTGTCAGCGCTCCAAGAGGTATGAGCCAAAACTCTTAAGAATTGACTGCTCCTTTATACAAGCTGCCATAATGTAACGAAGATGAGGTACCCAAGTCAGCTATCAAAAATAAGTCTCAGGAAACAAGTTTCTTCCACACTAGAGATTATTTTATCATAGAGATGTTTAATCTAGGTTAGTGTGAACACCACGAAGGCAGCAAAAGAGTATGGCCACAGTCTATGAAGCTGAGAAATATAATTAACGAGTTGCAGCCAACTAAGAAATCCTATTGATTATTAACTGCAACTTCCTCTCACAGAAAAGTAGATTGACAATTCATTGACATATAGGCTACCACAAACTCTATATGGAAACACGCTGACGATACTGTTTATAGCCATGGCGAAATTAAATAGATCGGATGATCTCAACAATTAAGTTGGCGTCTTCAAGACACAGATCATTTATTGCCTCAAGAGCAATATTAGACGTAAATGTCACATACACAGATTGGAACGACAGTCATCGCCACATTTCAGATGGATATGGAGAATTTTTCAGAAAGGTTCGAGAATAGAGTGGATAATACGATAAGAGGGTGCACATAGATTAGTTAACATAAGTGTGTCAAGACAAAACTCAATAGCTGACCTGCGGGGGTCTTCCACCATCAGAAGCATCAGCAGAGGGAATACAAGTTGTGACCAGTACTAGTCCAGAGACCTTTGCGTCACTGAGACTTGTCAGCGTTCCAGAATGAAGGAGCAGAACCATTCTTGCCCCAGAAGCCTGAAACGGCTACAGGGTAGCAATGAGGGAAGTGCAGGAAGGAACTCATTGAGAAAAGCAGGACGGGATAAAGGAGAAAAGTCTTCCATATGCTATAAATCTTTATTTTCTCACCCACCATGGAGCCCAACAAGAGGAAACTTTATGTTGGAGCTCAGACGCATCCAACAGCGACAAGGGTGGTGTGAAAATGTAAGCAGGTAACCAATGAAGTACCTTGGCAAGAGTGGCCCCATGTTGATAGGAGCCACCAGGCACCCCAACACCTTCTTGGCCCTAGCCAACGCATGACCAGCCGATTTTATTTTTATTATATCAGAGCAAACTTGGTATTGTTCAATGCCTCAAAACTCACAGGATGCGATCAAAAGCATTTCGTGTTATCAAATCCTCTTCTCTAACTGTCTTCAGTCTCTCTCTCTCTCTCTCTCTCTCTCTCTCTCTCTCTCTCTCTCTCTCTCTCTCTCTCTCTCTCTCTCTCTCTCTCTCTCTCTCTCTCTCTCTCTCTCTCTCTCTCTCTGCCGCAATGTTGCATCTCTTGCTATATCCTACCGCTGTTTACATGTTGACTGCTCTTATGCTCCTGTTAATTGCATGCCTCCTCACATCCCGTGGCCTCGCAGCACAAGGCTTTCTACTCTTTCTCACTTCTATTCTGCACATCTCTCTAATGCAAGAGCTAAATAGTATTGTCAATCATTATTTATCCCTTTTTCTGGTAAACTCTGTTCTCCACACCTGCTTCTGTATCTCTTCCTTTCTATGACTTGAACTCTTTCAAGGGGGAGGTTTCAAAACTCTTGTCCTCTAAATCTGGATAATTCTTTTGACCTGCTTTTGGGACTGTTACTGTAATGAGTTTTTTTTTTTTCGATTTTTTTTTCTTTTTTTTTTTTTTTGCCTTTGACCAGTGGCCCCATCTTACATAGGAAAAAAAAAGTTGTAAATGGAGCTGTTTACTATTTTTCCTCTCATTGCAGGAATCCTACTCCTGATGATTCTCTTGGGTTTATCTGGCAACCTGCTGCTGATGATTACTTGCAGCATTTATCCCTCACACCAACACCAGTCATGAAGGACGACACCAGGAAAGAGGTAAGACTTGTTCATTTATTTATTTTTCCTTCAAGATACAGATCAAGTTAATGTAAAAAAAAAAAAAAAAGAAAGAGGAAGAAGTATCGTGCTTCTGTGTTGCACAATCTTGCTGCGTGGTTTTGTGGGTTCAAGGGAACGCATTCAAGTTTTTTTTTATAAATTTTACTTAATTTGTATTATTTACATATATTTACATTTAGACGATTATATACGACTTCCGACAACAATGAAAAACTATGAAAATGGTTTCGTCTCTCTTCAGATAAATTCCATTAAATATCTCGAACACTTCATATTACACTTCCGATTCAAATCACTTCACACATTTAATACTCAATGACCTCAATGACCTCGTAACTAATATCCAATAAGGAAACACATCCTACATCTACCCAATCTCTCTCTCTCTCTCTGAATTATAACACCAATATTTTACTCTGACCGCATTACAGCTGCCTGGCTCTACTTACTGGTACTGTAATAGGCGGCTTGCCCATCTTGAGCCTCTCTGGTTTGACAGCTCTGTCTAGTTTATCTCTTTGCTTTTCCCTAGTCCCGCTTTTTCCCTAGTCCATAATATATACGTGATGTTACAACGACCTTTTGTCCCAACAAGGCTTCCGTTGTTAAAAAAAAAATAAAATAAAATAAATAAATGAAATATTTACCAATACTTCGATCATACGGTTTATTTTTCTATAACTTTCAAAAAGGTTAATTTTTGAGTAACTATATTTTCTCGTAAATTGATCATACGATATATTTTTTTCTATACCTTCCGTAAGGTCTACCTACATACTTCGATCATACAATTTATTTTCCCCTAACTTTCAATAAAGTTCATTAGTAATCGCATCTTCTAATTAGGAACAAGGAGGCGGAGTTGCCTATGGTGTGCTGGTATCGTAAGTTTTAGTGACCAACTAGTTTCAAGTGACCAAGTGCGCGCGCAGCCTTATTTTCACTGCCAGACGTATGGTTCATTTACTCCAAGCCACGGCAACGCACATATCTCCCTGGACTTCTCTTCAAGACACTTTTTATGCTCGGAAGAACGATTAGGCGTTGGCCGAGATCCATTAGCTACTATGCCACATCACACAATTGCTTTTTGATATATCAATTCTTTTTACTTTTTTTTTGTTGGAGTTCGAGTATTAGGTATGGATTATTTAGCTTATCAAACCATTTAGTACTATGGATGATTCAGTCTTTAAGATAATAGGGCACTAACCTAGTATTACCTTACCTAATCTAAATGATGTGTATTAATACCCAACCTAACCTAACATTACCTAACCTACATGACATGCATACTGCTGTCGAATGGTACCGGCTGAAAACGTCTGTGCGTTGCCGTGGCTAGGAGTGAATGCCTCGTAAGTCTGGCAGTAAAAAATGGGGCTTCGCGCGCACTTGGTCACTTGAAACTAGCTAGCCATGCCGCTACTACGCCGGGTGTCCGTGCTGTCCATGTCATTTGCTTGTATACTAGTAATTTAGTGATAGCCACCTGGGTATTTCTTCTTGTAATCTGCTGCTTATCTCCGGCTCTGTTAGTTTTGTGATGGCTCACCTTATCTTGTTCCCCTCATTGGTCACGTGTGGTCTCTTATCTATCAGAGTGGTGACCAGTAAGAGGAGAGAGAAACAATCATATTTTCCACGACATTTATATCATAAGCCAGCAAAATCAGTTCTGAATGTTTACAATATTCTAGACATTTGATGCGGTCAGAAATACTTATATACATATATATATATATATATATATATATATATATATATATATATATATATATATATATATATATATATATATATAGATAGATAGATAGATAGATAGATAGATAGATAGATAGATAGATAGATAGATAGATATAAAAGAAGGGAGATCATCAGGTGTTAGCGTGAATTCCTCTAAAAATTGTAAGCAGCAGCCCAAATTTGTAATGCAGTCACTCATATCAGCTTTGGGTAAACTCATGTATCTTTAGTCTCTTAGACGAATAAACAACAATAATACGTATTTCATGGTGTTTAATTACATCACAAGATCAATATGAATTGCTGCAATGGATTTAATAGCCAACTGGACAACATCAGAGTCTCCCATATAAGTAATGACTTCCCGTTATGCATAGACACAAATATTTTAATCTCATTTATATTCTCTGTCACTTTAAGTAGCAAGTTTTGACTTTTTAGTACAAGATGAACAATCGTTAATATTTTAAACATTGCACTTACTAATTGCAAATTTAACATCCTTTTCCTTCCTTGCTTTATGAAAATACAACATTACAGTAGTCAGGACACTGACAGTAGCCCCTTTTCTGTTCCCTCCTACTTTCTCTATCCTCATTTTCGATCCAAAGCTGGATGCTGCGTTTATGTGCGCAATGACTTAACCTGCTCTCGTACCCACGCTCTTGAATCTTCCGAGTTTTCCACCATCTGGCTACGACTACAGAGTCATTCTCATACTAAATTTATCTGTGCTGTATACCTCTCTCCTAACTCCTCTGACTATAAGAAATTCTTTGACTACTTAACTTCCAAAGTGGAGCACATTCTGACCCTCTTCCCTTTGCAGAGATCTCCATTCTTGGAGACTTCAATGTTCACCACCAGCTTTGGCTTTCCTCTCCCTTCACTGACCATCCTGGTGAACTAGCCTACAACTTTGCTATCCTCCATGACCTAGAGCAATTGGTGCAACACCCTACTCGTATTCCTGACCGTCTTGGAGATACGCCCAACATTCTTGACCTTTTCCTGACCTCTAATCCTTCTGCTTATGCTGTCACCCTTTCTTCTCCGTTGGGCTCCTCCGATCAAAATCTCATATCTTTATCTTGTCCTATCACTCCAATCCCTCCTCAGGATCCCCCTAAGCGAAGGTGCCTCTGGCGTTTTGCCTCTGCTAGTTGGGGGTGACCTGAGGAGGTATTTTGCTGATTTTCCTTGGAATGACTACTGCTTCCGTGTCAGAGACCCGTCTTTGTGTGCTGAGCGCATAACAGAGGTGATAGTGTCTGGCATGGAGGCATACATTCCTCACTCTTTTTCTCGTCCTAAACCTTCTAAACCTTGGTTTAACACAGCTTGTTCTCGTGCTATACATGATAGAGAGGTGGCCCACAAAAGGTACTTAAGCCTTCCATCACCAGAATCTCATGCACTTTATATTTCTGCCCGGAACCATGCCAAGTCTGTTCTCCAACTAGCCAAAAACTCCTTCATTAACAGAAAATGTCAAAACCTTTCAAGATCTAACTCCCCTCGTGCTTTCTGGCATCTAGCCAAAAATATCTCCAATAACTTTGCTTCTTCTTCTTTCCCTCCTCTACTTCAACCAGATGGCACCACTGCTATCACATCTATTTCTAAAGCTGAACTCTTTGCTCAAACCTTTGCTAAAAACTCTACCTTCGACGATTCTGGGCTTGTTCCTTCCTCTCCTCCACCCTCTGACTACTTCATGCCACCTATTAAAATTCTTCGTAATGATGTTTTCCATGCCCTCGCTGGTCTAAACCCTTGGAAGGCTTATGGACCTGATGGGGTCCCTCCTATTGTTCTCCGAAACTGTGCCTCCGTGCTTGCACCTTGCCTAGTCAAACTCTTTCAGCTCTGTCTGTCAACATCTACCTTTCCTTCTTGCTGGAAGTTTGCCTACATTCAACCTGTTCCTAAAAAGGGTGATCGCTCTAATCCCTCAAACTACCGTCCTATTGCTTTAATTTCCTGCTTATCTAAAGTTTTTGAATCTATCCTCAACAGGAAGATTCTTAAACATCTATCACTTCACAACCTTCTATCTGATCGCCAGTATGGGTTCCGTCAAGGCCGCTCTACTGGTGATCTTCTGGCTTTCCTTACTGAGTCTTGGTCATCCTCTTTTAGAGACTTTGGTGAAACTTTTGCTGTTGCCTTGGACATATCAAAAGCCTTTGATAGAGTCTGGCACAAAGCTTTGATTTCCAAACTACCCTCCTATGGTTTCTATCCTTCTCTCTGTAACTTCGTCTCAAGTTTCCTTTCTGACCGTTCTATTGCTGCTGTGGTAGACGGTCACTGTTCTTCTCCTAAATCTATTAACAGTGGTGTTCCTCAGGGTTCTGTCCTGTCACCTACTCTCTTCTTATTATTCATTAATGATCTTCTAAACCAAACTTCTTGTCCTATCCACTCCTATGCTGATGATACCACCCTGCACTTTTCCACGTCTTTTCATAGACGTCCAACCCTTCAGGAGGTAAACATATCACGCAGGGAAGCCACAGAACGCCTGACTTCTGATCTTTCTAAAATTTCTGATTGGGGCAGAGCAAACTTGGTATTGTTCAATGCCTCAAAAACTCAATTCCTCCATCTATCAACTCGACACAACTTTCCAGACAACTATCCCCTCTTCTTCAATGACACTCAACTGTCCCCCTCTTCTACACTGAACATCCTCGGTCTGTCCTTTACTTATAATCTGAACTGGAAACTTCACATCTCATCTCTAGCTAAAACAGCTTCTATGAAGTTAGGTGTTCTGAGACGTCTCCGCCAGTTTTTCTCACCCCCCCAGCTGCTAACTCTGTACAAGGGCCTTATCCGTCCATGTATGGAGTATGCTTCACATGTCTGGGGGGTTCCACTCATACTGCTCTTCTAGACAGGGTGGAATCAAAAGCTTTTCGTCTCATCAACTCCTCTCCTCTAACTGACTGTCTTCAGCCCCTCTCTCACCGCCGCAATGTTGCATATCTAGCTGTCTTCTACCGCTATTTTCATGCCAACTGCTCTTCTGATCTTGCTAACTGCATGCCTCCCCTCCTTCCGCGGCCTCGCTGCACAAGACTTTCTTCTTTCTCTCACCCCTATTCTGTCCACCTCTCTAACGCAAGAGTTAACCAGTATTCTCAATCATTCATCCCTTTCTCTGGTAAACTCTGGAACTCCCTGCCTTCTTCTGTATTTCCACCTTCCTATGACTTGAATTCCTTCAAGAGGGAGGTTTCAAGACACTTATCCACCAATTTTTGACCACTGCTTTGACCCTTTTATGGGACTGGCATTTCAGTGGGCATTTTTTTTTATTATATTTTTGTTGCCCTTGGCCAGTGTCCTTCCTACATAAAAAAAAAAAAAAAGGAATGAATTGATCTGAGTTTGCGCTGTCCAATGTTTTTTTTCTTTTTCTTTTCTTCAATTGAGTAATTTTCTTTTCAGTCTCTGATAATTTTGATTATATGTTTCAAAGCCGTTATGTTACAATATGGTTCTTAGCTCTTTGTTATAAGGAAACTACACTCTATTTAACTTGACATGAAATTGGTCTATACTTGACCAAGACTATCTATACCGTGCCATTTCTATTTTTTTTTTTTATCATGGGCTCATATCGTCTTCATATACAAGGTGCAACATTTTCCACTCATCATCCATTTGGATTCAGGTATCACGCTCAGTCATTGTATGTCAGGGAAGTAATCACCTTAAGGTAAAGCTAACAATTTCATAAGGGAACACCATGAGCTGCGTACTTTCGTTTAGACCTGAAGTCTTCTTCATGACTGATCATCACATCTTGCTCAAAATTAGGTGAATATAACTCTTTGAAATATGTTCATTTTGTCGTCGGACTAATAATTTTTCTCATCATGATCATCTTCAGTGAATTATCTTCTGTATCGCTATCCGTAATGTTGTTCAGCAATTTAGTTTCCCTTGTTTCACCTTAAAGCTTTTCTGTAACTCATTTATCTGCGTAGTGGTGTTAGTTCTTTATACATATGTATCTAATATGTAAGCAGTGTTTCATATACCTTGTGATAACACGCCTTATCTTCACACTGCACCACTGATCGTTGTCTGTTCATCCTTAGCTACCAAGCAATATAACATCTATTATAGACACTTTCACTACTTAAATGTTGAAGATACACTTATTTTATTTTATTTATTTTATTTATTTTTTTACGTGAATCGTTATACTTCTACATTATTCACATTACAGTGTGTCATGTATACGTGTATTGCAACATCTCGGTTCCCCTACTACCAATTGCAGTGTCAATGTCTTCCTTGATGACACACAACTAAACTAATATATGTATTCTAGCATTTTTCAGCTTTCTGTGTCACATAATATTTGTGACATTCTTACTCTGGTACGTCTCTAATATCTTTGCATTCCTCCATTAAAGTCACTACACTCTTGACTTATTTACCTCCTTGCAGCTCAAAATTTTACTTTTCGTATTCCCATCAATATCCAGTATTTATATTTACTCACAAATTTTCCTGAAACACGTTTTTACGTTTTTCAACTTAATAATCATATAATAACAAAAACAATAATAATAATAATAATAATAATAATAATAATAATAATAATAATAATAATAATAATAATAATAATCATATAGCAAGCACATATCGAATAATCATATAGCAAGCACATATCGAATAATCATCATGTGGCATGCAATCAAATTTTCTTTTGCATTTTGAATCGATTCTTCTTTGTGGCTTCAATGTTTTATTTTCTTTGTGGCCTTAATGTTTTCTTTTCTTTTTTACTTTAATATTTTCTTTTTCTTTGTGGCTTTAATTTTTCCTTGTGGCTTTAACATTTTATTTTCTTCGTGATTACAACGTATCTTTTTCTTTGTTCTTTGCTGGCCCACTTCTACATAATTACAAATCCTTGTGTATGTATACGCTCAAGCTGGGTACTTGTCGAAACGAAGCATCTGGGACGTTCCCCATCCTTCTGAATCGACTAATCCCCAGACAGGATTTGCAAAAATATCCTTTCCTCTTTCTCCTTTCCTCCCTGAACAAAAATTGACACCTAGATAGAGTAACACATACACTGTCATGCCCTTAGGCCAGCAGTAAGTGTGCAAGTTCGCTAGGTACAAGCTGAGCGTATACAAGATCATCTATCATAATCTAATGCGTCAGTTTCGAGGACTATATAATGCACTATATATTTTCCAACATTCATCTTCATCTAATTCAACTTCTGCATACTCACCATTAATTTAATCACTTCAGTAAGGCACATATGCAGTTTTTACCTACTTCATATTTGATTATCATAATTAAACTCTTTAATATTTTATATTCTTTATTCTCACATTTTCAGCTTCAGTTCTATATATCGATTATTTTTTGATAGCAGTTTCATTATATCTTCATCAATCTGTCTTACACATTTCTCTAACGCATAATAATTTCATTTGTTTCAAAATATGATTCAGTAAACTTTTTTTTTTATGTAGGAGGGACACTGGCCAAGGGTAACAAAAATCCAATAAAAAAAAAAAATGGCCACTCAAATGCCAGTCCCATAAAAGGATCCAAAGCGGTAGTCAAAAATTAAAGACCTCCTCTTCAAGTCATAGGAAGGTGGAAATACAGAAGCAGGCAAGGAGTTCCAGAGTTTACCAAAGGGATGAATGATTGAGAATACTGGTTAACTCTTGCGTTAGAGAGGTGGACAGAATAGGGGCGAGAGAGAGAAGAAAGTCTTGTGCAGCGAGGCCGCGGGAGGAGGGGAGGCATGCAGTTAGCAAAATCAGAAGAGCAGTTAGCATGAAAATAGCGGTAGAAGACAGCTAGAGATGCAACATTGCGGCGATGAGAGAGAGGCTGAAGACAGTCAGTTAGAGGATAGGAGTTGATGAAACAAAAAGCTTTTGATTCCACCCTGTCTAGAAGATCACTATGAGTTGAACACCCCTAGACATGTGAAGCATACTCCATACATGGACGGATAAGGCCCTTGTACAGAGTTAGTAGCTGGGGGGATGAGAAAAACTGGCGGAGACGTCTCAGAACGCCTAATTTCATAGAAGCTGTTTTAGCTAGAGATGAGATGTGAAGTTTCCAGTTCAGATTATAAGTAAAGGACAGACCGAGGATGTTCATTGTAGAAGAGTTGATAGATGTCGAGTTGATAGATGGAGGAATTGAGTTTTTTGAGGCACTGAACAATACCAAGTTTGCTCTGCCCCAATCAGAAATATTAGAAAGATCAGAAGTCAAGCGTTCTGTGGCTTCCCTGCGTGAAATGTTTACCTCCTGAAGGGTTGGACGTCTATGAAAAGACGTGGAAAAGTGCAGGGTGGTATCATCAGCGTAGGAGTGGATAGTACAAGAAGTTTGGTTTAGAAGATCATTAATGAATAATAAGAACAGAGTGGGTGACAGGACATAATCCTGAGGAACACCACTGTTAATAGATTTATGAGAAGAACAGTGATCGTCTACCACAGCTGCAATAGAACGGTCAGAAAGGAAACTTCAAATGAAATTACAGAGAGAAGGATAGAAGCCATAGGAGGGTAGTTTGGAAATCAAAGCTTTGTGCCAGACTCTATCAAAAGCTTTTGATATATCCAAGGCAACAGCAAAAGTTTCACCAAACTCTCTAAAAGAGGATGACCAAGACTCAGTAAGGAAAGCCAGATCACCAGTAGAGCGGCCTTGACGGAACCCATACTGGCGATCAGATAGAAGGTTGTGAAATGATAGATGTTTAAGAATCTTCCTATTGAGGATAGATTCAAAAACTTTAGATAGGCAGGAAATTAAAGCAATAGGACGGTAGTTTGAGTGATTAGAACGGTCACCCTTTTTAGGAACAGGCTGAATGTAGGCAAAGTTCCAGCAAGAAGGAAAAGTAGATGTTGACAGACAGAGCTGAAAGAGTTTGACTAGGTAAGGTGCAAGCACGGAGGCACAGTTTCGGAGAACAATAGGAGGGACCCCATCAGGTCCATAAGCCTTCCGAGGGTTTAGGCCAGGAAGGGCATGGAAAACATCATTGCGAAGAATCTTAATAGGTAGCATGAAGTAGTCAGAGGGTGGAGGAGAGGGAGGAACAAGCCCAGAATCGTCCAAGGTAGAGTTTTTTGCAAAGGTTTGAGCGAAGAGTTCAGCTTTAGAAATAGATGTGATAGCAGTGGTGCCATCTGGTTGAAATAAAGGAGGGAAAGAAGAAGAAGCAAAGTTATTGGAGATATTTTTGGCTAGATGCCAGAAGTCACGAGGGGAGTTAGATCTTGAAAGGTTTTGACATTTTCTGTTAATGAAGGAGTTTTTGGCTAGTTGGAGAACAGACTTGGCATGGTTCCGGGCAGAAATATAAAGTGCATGATATTCTGGTGATTGAAGGCTTAAGTACCTTTTGTGGGCCACCTCTCTATCATGTATAGCATGAGAACAAGCTGTGTTAAACCAAGGTTTGGAAGGTTTAGGTCGAGAAAAAGAGCGAGGAATATACGCCTCCATGCCAGACACTATCACCTGTTATGCGCTCAGCACACAAAAACGGGTCTCTGACACCGAGGCTGGTGTAGGAGTCGCCATGATAATTTTGAAATTTTTTGAGTGAAGAGTGTGTGTGTTATTAGGTGCTTGTAGTTTTGTGTGGAGGAAGAGAGTTGTCTTCAGAGGGCAGGCTGTGACTGCCCCTTTGTGTTGTTAGACACAAAGGGAAACGTTCAGTGAGGCCACAGCTGGGGTTAATGATAAGTTCACATCACCCCCTGAACAGTGCTTTAGACCTCACTGGGAGTAATTATCGTTTCGGCAGGTGTCTATTATATATATATATATATATATATATATATATATATATATATATATATATATATTCTTCAACCAATCATTTATATATTTCTTTTTGTGCTCTCATTTCAATATTATCCACTCTACTCATTTCATCATGTTTTCATGCATTGATCGATATTTCACTATTCACACAATTACCAATATACTCCCTTCACTGCTTCATGCATCAGTTTATATTTCAGCTTACTTACAATTACCAATATACTCCCTTCACTGCTTCATGCATCAGCGTACTCACAATTACTAATATACTCATTGTACTCTTTTTTCACTATTTCAATATACTCACAGTTACTAGTGTATACATTTCAATATTTCTTCATGCATCACTCTATATTTCAACATACAATACTCATAATTATCAATATTTCTTCATGCATCAATATATTTATTTCAGTATATTCACAATTAACAATATACTTATTTCACTATATCTTCGCACATCAATCTATGTTTTAATATACTTACAATTATTAATATTCTCATTTCACCATTTCTTCATGCATCAAACTATATTTCAATATACTCAAAGTTATCAAGATATGTATCAAGACAGTGTTACCTCTCCACTACTATTCCCGGTTTAGATGATATACTTGCCCATTTGATGATACTTGCCACTGCTAGATCAGATGAAGAGCTTGGTGTATTGGTAGCGTGGAGGACCGGTAGTGAGCTTGGTATTGTTGGTAGCGTGGAGGTCGTGGGTAGTAAGATGATATTGTCGATGTGTGCGAGTAAAACACGAATGATGAGAGTTCTTGATTTAATAATAGAGAATGTACACACTTGATACAAGACGAGACATATATACGTAACGAATGATCGTCCTTTCTCTGAAGTGATATGAACTGCTGCTTGTAATGATGACTGAGCAGCGTCTCTAAAAATTGACTGTGACTCGGACGGGAACTGAATGAGCGACCGAGACTGATTGCTCGTAACTAGAGCTGAGTGGAATTGAGCTGGAACTGAGCGGAACTGAGGTGGAAATGGGAGGAACTGAAGACTAGCTACGCATGCAGGCTATATTTATCTCAGAGAAGTGGATCACGAATACAACTTTTGTGATGGATAATGACCAATGAAATGTCAGAAAATGAGGTAAAAGAGCCAATAATAGAGTTCGTTATAGAGCCAATGACCAGGAAGGAAAGACTGAGAGCGAAGGCAGGTATTTTCCCTAAGGACTGGAAGGAACGTGTGAGTTCCCTTGGGAGATAGAAAAGGAGGGGAAAGGTTAAAAATAGAACAGAATGGCTAGCCATGGGCACACGTGGGATGAATATATGAACACATCGCATGTGGGATGGATATATGAAGTGATGAATATACATATAATACACTGATACAGATACTCATTTCATTATTGCTTCATGCATCGATCTATAATCTCAACTTACTGATTTCACTATATCTACATGCATCAATCTATATTCTCAATATACTCATTTTACTTCTCTCTCTCTCTCTCTCTCTCTCTCTCTCTCTCTCTCTCTCTCTCTCTCTCTCTCTCTCTCTCTCTCTCTCTCTCTCTCTCTCTATATATATATATATATATATATTCATTTCACTATATCTTTATACATCAATCTATATTCTCAGCATACTCATTTCACTATATCTTTATACATCAATCTATATTCTCAATATACATATTTCACTATATCTTAATATATCAATCTATATTCTCAGTACATTCATTTCACTATATACTCGTTTTACTATATCTTCGTACGTCAATCTATATTCTCAATATACTCATTTTACTATATATTCATTTCACTATATCTTTATACATCAATCTATATCCTCATATATACATCTATATCATCTATATCCTCACTATAATTCAGTGGTTCTCAAACTATGGGTCGCGAGATAAATTTTGATGGGTCGCAGGGACACAGGAACATTATCATGCTTTCAGTGTTTCAGTGTATTTCATTTACTTAATTGAATTATTCTTCTTTAACCACAAATTACTTTTGTTATGTATGTTCATCTTCCCCCCACCTCCCTCCTCCTGGGCCCCACGTAATGGTGGGGCCCAGGAACAAGCTTAACCCCGAGCATGATGTGAGATGCAGCCTTACTACAATGATTCCACGATTTGACAAACTGGTAAACGAGAAGCAGCACCATGGATCCCATTAATTTAGTTTTGTGAATTAAAAGCAGTGCCATGGATTCTATTAATTTAGTTTTGTGAATTAAAAGCAGTGCCACGGATTCTATTAATTTAGTTTTGTGGATGAAAAGCAGTGCTATAGATTATATTAATTTAGTTTTGTGAAAAGGAAAAACAGTGCCATGGATCCCACTAGTTTAGTTTTGTGAATGAAAAGCGGTACACATTATTATTTTTTTTTCCAAAATAAAGTGTATATATCATTGTACATCTTCTTTCTCTTTACTTTACTCTGGGTCGCGAAGGAATGAAATGTTCCAAATAGGGTCGCTCATGAAAAAGTTTGAGAACCACTGCACTATATCTTCATGCATCAGTCTATATTCTCAATATACTCATTTCACTATATCTATATACATCAATCTACATTCTCATTATAATCATTTCACTATATACTCGTTTTTCTATATTTTCATACATCAATCTATATTCTTAATATACTCATTTCACTACATACTAATTTACTCTATCTCTATGCATCAATCTACATTCTCAATATACTCATTTTACAATATATATTCATTCACTATATTTTCATGTATTATTGTACATTTTCATACACTCACAATTTCCAGTATATTCATCTCACTATTTCTTTATGCATCAATCCATATTTCTCAATAACCTTTTTCATTTCTACCATACATCAATCTATATTTTCAATAGCCTTTTTTCCTTATATATCATGCATCAATCTATATTTTCAATAACCTTCTTTCATATATATCATCCATCAGTCTATATTTTTCCTCTGGTTTTCATGACAAATTTTTCCATCATATTCCATTATTTATGCTCATCCACATATGATATCCGCACTATAATATCATGTATTTTTTGTTAGCTTCAGCCATCAATGTCATTTTGATGTGCTACATTTACCATCTAAATGTAGACAGTACCCACTACAGGAGTCTCTAGTTTCGTAAAAACTTGTTACCCAACACAGCATTCTATTTATTGAAATTGTTATTAACAGCAAGGAAGGACAGTGCTTTTTCAGTGGTGCACTAGCCTCTTTCAGCATTATGCACTTGCATTATATATTATGTAAAACACTTTTGGTTTCAATTCTAACCACTTATCCTTCCATAATCCTCATAATCCTCCTCAAGTCATTATCTCCAAATTTACTGTCTATTCATTTCGAGTTACATAAGTTGCAAAAGTTGTTCCAGTGCCCACTCTCAACTACTCTAAGATAGACAATTCTCACTATTTATGGCATCTAATTTTCACACTACGAACTCACGCTTTTAAAACGTCTTCAACATTATCTCTTTACTATTTTAAAAGCCTACTCCTCCCCTCGTGATATCATCTAATATTTTTTATCACATATCATTGTACTTTGCAGGAAAGCAGATCAGGTTGTTATCGTTTTTCAGTACATTCACTTTTTGTTTGCTACTTTTTGTGAATATACAGTCATGATTTCATATGATTAACATGTATTTATTCTTCCATAATATATATATATATATATATATATATATATATATATATATATATATATATATATATATATATATATATATATATATATATATATATATATATATATATATATATATTTTTTTTTTTCTTACCGTATCCTAAAATTCTTCTCTTTACTCAAATTATCTACAATTTTGTATTTTATCTAATAACACAATTAGAAGCTGTAGTGGTAACTTCAACTATCTCCTCATCAGACTTGCATCTCGTCACCGTGAGTCAGGGTCTAGCCAACAATCCTTCAGTTGCATGAGCTAGCACTATTCCAATAGTGTTACCTGACTCGATGACGTCTGACAGTACTTTACAGTGTTCTCAGTATCCTAATTATCCCCCTTATGCTTTATACTACATGGCTGAGCGCTTTCTTAGTGCTTGACTGAAAAATTTCTTCTGCCCTCACTCCAAACTTTTGCTTTTATTTCCAGTCTTCCAATCAACTCAGTCTATTTATGCCTTATTTAGGCCTGGACAACACACATACGCTTCCACGTTTATCCTGGGTTTGAACAAAACTCGTTAAACACATTGCATTGCATTGGATTTATCACTAAACGTTGCCACTATCGATTTTCTAAATATCAGGCAACGGTAATTTTCATATACCATCAATTTCTCCAAATCAAGTGCTTACATCAGCTGTGAGGACAACTCTTGTATCACCCTTCAGGAATTTTCAACATTATATCAGTCGCTCGCTTCTGTATCAAAACTACAAATACATCGTTCATTTTTTGGCTCGTATGTTTCCTCCATTAAATTTATCGCTTTCTCGCACTTGCTTCTTTCTGTAAAAATGTTCCTCTCATGTATATCGACAATTTCAGCTTAATAAATACTTTCCTTTACGTCTCTGAACAACTAAATTTTTCGGTGTCCAACAGAATCTGCCATTTGTAGGGTTAGATGTTTTATAATGAAATATTGTCCTTACCATCTTCTATACAACTCTCTAGCATCTGTGCTCCCTGCTGTGACTGAATCTACGAGTAACTACTAATATATCACCGTCTAGAAGTCAACAATATTCCCATTTTTATACCAATTATGATGACAACACCTATGACACGCTGCGTACGAGTATTTTTATTTTCTTGATACGTGTGTTTCCCTGTGTGTTGCTCCTCCCCATTTGTTTGTATGCCGCTGGTAAAACAAGTAACTGATGACCATTACAAGAGGCCATAATTCCCTTATCACACAAGCAATACAACTCATCTAACATATTTCAATACGCTTTTAATAAAAGGAAGACAGTTTAAGCAGTCAAGAAAGGTAACCATGAAATGTATGGGAGTGAGAGCATGTATGGCGACAATTTGCGGTCAACACAGACGCAGAATGAATAACTTAACTGATTTTATCCTTTTCTTTCTTTTCTGTTGTGACCAAAATTTCTCACTAATCATTTGGGTATAACACCAAATTTCGCAAGCGACTGAACAAAAAATAATTACAACATCCATTGCAACAAATCATTATAACTATCACATTTGCAACATCCTATTCTTGCAATATCATAAATTTTCCAATATTAGTCTCATATCTATCTTTGTAATAGCAACCTATGCAATATTATATTTGCAACATTATCCGTTGCAATATAAATCCCACGGCTGCCACCAGTATTGTGGTTCTATATTGTACGATCATGCTGCATCCCTAATCTTTAAAACTGGCTTTTGTAGGTTCAAGGGGACGTCTTAAAGTTTTTGTAAATGTTATTTAATTTGTATTATTTACATATATTTACATTCAGACGATCATATACGACTTCCGGCAACAACAAAAAACTAAGAAAATTGTTTCATCTTTCTTCAGATAAATTCTATTAAATATCTCGAACACTTCACATTACACTAACGATTCAAATAATAAATCACATCCTACACGGACCTCGCAACAAATATTCAATAAGGAAACGCATCCTACATATACCCAATCTCTCTCTCTCTCTCTCTCTCTCTCTCTCTCTCTCTCTCTCTCTCTCTCTCTCTCTCTCTCTCTCTCTCTCTCTGTCTCTCTGTCAGTATATAACACCAACATTTTACTCTGATTGCATTACAGCTGTCTTGTTTTACTTTGGTACTGTGTCAGGCGGCTTGCCCATCTTGACCCTCTTTGGTCTGACAGCTCTGTCTAGCTTATCTCTCTATCTGCTTCTCCCTAGTCCCGTCTCCTACAGCTCATAATATACACGTGGTGTTAGAGCGACCTTTTGCCCCATCAAGGCTTCCGTTGCTATAAAATTTCTTTTTTCCAGTACTTCGATCATAAGGTTTATTTTTCCATAACTTTCAATAAGGTTAATTTTCGAGTAACTTTATTTATTTTCTCATACTTTGATCATACGGTTAATTTTCTTATACCTTCCGTAAGGTCCATTTTCAAGAAACTATATTTATCTTCCCATACTTTAATCATACTGTTTATTTTCCCTTAACTTTCAATAATGTTCATTTTCAAGTAATTTGGGTAATCGCATTTTCTAATCAGGAACAAGGAGGCAGCGTATCCTATGGTATGCCGGCTGTCCGTGTTGTCCACGTCATTTGCTTCCGGTGACCTCTGTTTCCCTCGTATACTAGTAATTTAGTGATAGCCACCTGGGTATCTCTTCTTGTAATCTGCTGCTAATCTCCGGCTCTATTAGTTTTGTAATGACTCACAGCATCTTGTTCTCCTTGATAGCCACGTCTCATCTCTTATCTATCAGGATGGTGATAGCTTCTTGGTACCTCCCTTCGTGTTTATCATCTTATTCCTCACTTCCTTCTTCATTCTTGTTTCATCCTTTTTTCTGATACGTTTCATTTTTTTTTTCTTTTTTGCTATATGACAGAAGAAAAAAAAAACTAAAACCCTTCCAGAGCGACGAGCATTATATATTTATATATATATATATATATATATATATATATATATATATATATATATATATATATATATATATATATATATATATATATATATATATATATATATATATATATATATATATATATATATATATATATATATATATATATATATATATATATATATATATTTTTTTTCATTATTTCAATCAGACTTGTGTTAGCCTTCGGTAGCCTTGTCTCAAGCGTATAGCTTGTTTCCTTGAATCTTTTCCCAATAGACGATAAAGAAAAATGTGGCAACTAGCAAAGCTGTGACGTCATCACCCCAGCTCCCGGCCGCTATATAAGCCGGCCCCCCCCCACCCCCCGCGCAGAGGAACATCATATCGTCTCAAGCTCTCGTACACACTACTCCTCCTGTGCGCAGTGTTAGCCCTTCTCATCTTTATGCCCATTTACTGGGTTTTCTCCACTCTGGTTAGTTCTTGACGCTTCTTTTTTGCCACTTCTTCTTGCCGCATGTTCATCTTAGTTGCGACAACTGTGCAGATGCGACAGTTGTGACGGCTACTTGTATTCCGCTATGTTCGCCAGGTGCGACATGTGCGACAGAAGCGACAGTTGTGACAGAAGCGACAGATGCTACAGACAGTTGCATCAGATGCGACAGTTGTGACAGAAGTGACAGATGCAACAGTAGCGACAGATGCGACAGAAGCGACAGATGCGACAGAAGCAACAGAAGCGACAGTTGCAACAGATGCGACAGAAGCGACAGTTGCGACAGAAGCGATAGTTGCGACAGAAGCGACAGTCGCGACAGAAGCGACAAAAGCGACAGTTGCGCCAGAAGCGACAGTTGCGCCAGAAGCGACAGTTGCGCCAGAAGCGACAGTTGCGCCAGAAGCGACAGTTGCGACAGAAGCGACAGTTGCACTGGAAGCGACAGAAGCAACAGAAGTGACAGAAGCAACAGAAGCGACTGTTGCGACAGAAGCGACAGTTGCGACAGAAGCGACAGTTGCGACAGAAGCGACAGTTGCGCCAGAAGCGACAGAAACGACAGTTGCGCTAGAAGCGACAGAAGCGACAGTTGCGACAGAAGCGACAGTTGCGACAGAAGCGACAGTTGTGACAGAAGCAGCAGTTGCGAGAGAAGCGACAGTTGTGACAGAAGCAGCAGTTGCGACAGAAGCGACAGTTGCGCCAGAAGCGATAGAAATGACAGTTGCGCTAGAAGCGACAGAAGCGACAGTTGCGACAGAAGCGACAGTTGCGACAGAAGCGACAGCTGCGACAGAAGCGACAGTTGTGACAGAAGCAACAGTTGCGACAGAAGCGACAGAAGCGACAGTTGCGACAGAAGCGACAGAAGTGACAGAAACGACAGTTGCGACAGAAGCGACAGTTGCGACAGATGCGACAGTTGCGATGGAAGCGACAGAAGCAACAGTTGCGACAGAAGCGACAGTTGCGACAGAAGCGACAGTTCCGACAGAAGCGACAGAAGCGACAGTTGCGACAGTTGCAACAGACGCGACAGAAGCGACAGAAGCGAAAGTTGCGACAGAAGTGACAGTTGCGACAGAAGCGACAGAAGCAACAGTTGCGACAGAAGCGACAGTTGCGACAGATGCGACAGAACCGATAGTTGCGACAGAAGCGACAGTTGTGACATGAAGCGACAGTCTCTATCTTCTGTCTCCCTTGTGAACATGCGGCAGTTGCGGCATTATTTCAAAAGTTGACTTTACAATTGCACTTGACATTTTTACACTTGTGACCAGTGCAGACTACTCATTGCCTCCCCCTACTTACCAAATTGGCTTGGTGTCCGATGGATCACCGACCAGGGCCTTTGGGGTATACCCATCTCAAAGCAAGAAGAACTTCGGGACCTCCTCCACAGGTTTTCCGTGACTCCTACCACATCCCGCAGAGAATGGGAACGTCTCCTAGGAGCACTCAACTTTGTGACACAAATTCTGCCTCGCTCCCGTCACCTCCTACAATCTCTACTCAAACCTCAACTCCTAAGCACTCCCGCCAACAGGGACAGGAAGGTTCCCATCCCCACACGTCTCCGCCGGGCCCTACTACCTTGGCTCATGCAACCTCTCCTTCAAAATACCGAGCCCTTTCATTCCGCTCAAGATCCTGTCCTCCTATGGACGGACGCCTCTCTCTCGGGATGGGGAGGTCACACACACTGGGCTGCCGTCTCCGGGTCTTGGACTCCCCTCGAGGAACACTTACACATCAATCTCCTCGAAGTCAGAGCGGTGCACCACTGTCTCCTTCACCTCGACCTATCCCATCAATGGATACATCTCTTTATAGACAACGCACCAGCCCAATGTGCAATCAACAAGTTATCCTGCAAATCACCCAACCTCCTCAAGGAGGTGACTCACTTGGTCCACCTTCTCCAGCTTCGCTCTCTGAAGATCAAGGCCTTCCGCATTTCCACCCTCCTCAATGCCAAGGCCAACGCCCTCAGCCGTACTTCCCATCCACTCCTCGAATGGGAACTTCCACAGAAGATCTTCCATCAGCTCCAACTTCTCAGAGATCCCCTCGAGATCGACCTCATGGCCACGAGCGAGAACTCGAAGCTACCTCTTTTCATATCCTCCCACCCTCTCCCCCGAGCGTGGGGCCACGATGCTCTAGCCTGGGACTGGAACCAGTGGTCCCAGATCTACATATTCCCCCCGAAGTGGCTCATTCCTCTAGTCGTGTCCAAACTTCAAACCTACAGACACCACGGCCTGATAGTTCTACCGTGGTACCCAGCGGAACCCTGGTTCCCATACGTCCTCAACAGGTCCCTCGACCACTGTACTCTGAACCTGTTGGACCCAACGAAAAATGGACTTCGTGCCTCCGAGAACTGGACCGCATTCCATTTTTTAAGGAAGTTTTTTCAGCTAAATGGGGCGCCACAGTCGCCTCCCGCCTGATCACAGCCCACCGCACCTCAACCGCTCGGCAGGCGCAGTCAGTCTGGAACGCCTTCAAACGCTGGCTTCCCCCAACGCTGACCACCATTTCTTCCCAAACTCTCATGGAGTTTCTCATACACTGTGAGGACAACCGCCGCTTAGACCCTCGGACCATCCTCAACTACCGGTCCCAACTAACTCTCCCTATGTTTCATGCCTTCGACATCAACCTTTCTTCAGACACCTTCTCGCTACTGGCACGCTGCCAGTTGCTACGCAACCCTCCACTCAAGCAAAAAATTCCACAATGGTCCAGACACCGGATCCTCGACACCTTCTCCTCCCCGGACTTTGAAATAGAGTTGGCCTCTCCGGTAAACCTCTTCCTCAAGACGCTCTTCCTTACCGCTCTCGCCTCCGGCAACAGAGCCAGCAAGCTTTCCGCCTCAGTCAGGATGGGCCTTTCCCTCACCGACACCAAAGCAGTGCTCCCAACACACCCCAGTTTTCTTTTCAAAAATCAAAACCCTCAAAATCCCACACCACTGGATATCACTTTTCCGGCGATAGGCAACGCACATTCCTTGTGCCCAGTCACAGCTCTCAGAAATTACCTAGCAGCCACTCAAACGCTTCCTCATGAGGATTTCGACTTCATTCATCCCAAGTCCTCTAAACCTCTCAAAGCCGGCCGCTTATCCTACTGGCTGGCGCAAGCCATTAAGATCGGAGACCCCCAAGCCATACGTCCTGCTGGCCACGATATCCGGAAAGTTGGTCACTCCATTGCCGCCTTCAGGAACTCAACTCCGCGTTCCATTCTGGAGAATGGTTTCTGGCACAACGCATCTGTTTTTGTCCAGAAGTACCTCATCTCCTGCCGACCAACACCCACGAGTTTCGTCGCTGGACGAAGCACCACCTCCTCTTGAAACAAAAAAGGGTGGGGGGAAGAGGTACGGACCAAAGGTCCCCACAGCATCCGAACCTCATGTACAGTTACCAGCCTAGGATTTCCCCAAGATATTTTCTTATTGCACCTAATTGTTTGTAAAGGTTTGGTCAGAAATCGACCTCAAGTTTTCTTGTGTTTCTCATTAAACATATAACCTCATAACAATGTATTTACCTAGCCATGTGTTCTGCTGGTTTTACCTTTCACCTTTTCCCTCATTGACTGCTCCACCTCCCAATGTTCTTCTACCTTGGACGAAGGCAGGGTCTGAAATCACAAGGCTACCGAAGGCTAACACAATTCTGATTGAATTAATGAAAAATAACGCTACTGACCTTCTCGGAAGTAGCAATATTTTTACATTATGTAATGAGGACTTGTGTTAGCCGAGGACCACCTCCTCCCATTACCGCAGTCAAACCTTCGTCCGTCATCACTTCCCTTGATCCGATATGAGGTTCCTCTGGGCGGGGGGGGAGGGGGGCTTATATAGCGGCCGGGAGCTGGGGTGATGACGTCACAGCTTTGCTAGTTGCCACATTTTTCTTTATCGTCTATTGGGAAAAGATTCAAGGAAACAAGCTATACGCTTGAGACAAGGCTACCGAAGGCTAACACAAATCCTCATTAAATAATGTAAAAATATTGCTACTTCCGAGAAGGTCAGTAGCGTTATATATATATATATATATATATATATATATATATATATATATATATATATATATATATATATATATATATATATATATATATATATATATATATATATATATATATATATATATATATATATATATATATATATATATATATAATTCAAAATGATCATGGCGACTCCTACACCAGCCTCGCAGTCCCCATATGTATATGTATATATATATATATATATATATATATATATATATATATATATATATATATATATATATATATATATATATATATATATATATATATATATATATATATATATATATATATATATATATATATATATATATATATATATATATATACAGTAAAATCCCTCTTATCCGGCATCAACGGGACCGCTGACATACCGGACACTTGAATATTGCCGGATAATGGAATAGAAGTGAAATTATGTCCACAATCACCACCCTACACTCACGCATCTTACCATGACAAAGATCAGCTGATCTTAATGAGCAGCTGATCAGATCAGCTGCTCATTAAGATCAGCTGATCTTAAGCTGATCTTAAGTGTAAGCACAACACGCTTCCTCTTTTCTACAACTTTAGGCATGATGAACGTGTCAGGCGATAAACAGTACACACGCGGGACTGAGTCACTGAGTAAACACAGTGCAGTGGGCCGCGGGTGGCGCGAAGCAGTGCGCTCTGGTGGCGAGGGGACAAAGTATGCCTCATGCGGGAATTTTAATAGGTTTTATGAGTACACATTGATTTTTTATTGATTTTAAGGCTTGGGGAAAAATGTGCCAGATACTTGAAGCTGCCGTATACTCGAATGCCGGATGAGAAGGATTTTACTGTATATATATATATATATATATATATATATATATATATATATATATATATATATATATATATATATATATATATATATATATATATATATATATATATATATATATATATATATATATATATATATATATATATATATATATATATATATATATATATATATATATATATATATATATTAATTCAAAATTATCATGGCGACTCCTACACCAGCCTCGCAGTCCCCATATATATATATATATATATATATATATATATATATATATATATATATATATATATATATATATATATATATATATATATATATATATATATATATATATATATATATATATATATATATATATATATATATATATATATATATATATATATATATATATATATATATATATATATATATATATATATATATATATATATATATATATATATATATATATATATATATATATATATATATATATATATATATATATATATATATATATATATATATATATATATATATATATATATATATATATATATATATATATATATATATATATATATATATATATATATATATATATATATATATATATATATATATATATATAAAGAGGAGGCAGTAGGCAGTTGCCGAAAAGATCATTACAATGAGATCTAAAGCACTGGATCAGAGGGTGCTGCATTAAACCCAGCTGTGACCTCACTGAACGTTTCCTTTTCTGTCTCACAATACATGGGGGCAGTCACAGCCTACCCTTGAAAGACAACTCTCTTCCTCCCCACAAAACTAAAAGCACCTGATTACACAATCACCCTTCACTCAAAAATTGAAAATGATCATGGCGGCTCCTACACCAGCCTCGGAGTCCCTATCTTGGGAGGGGACCACAAGTGTCTCCAGGTCGTACTGCTCTTCTGACAACGACCCTAAGTATCTTGACATCCCATTCAACTTTTTCTTCATTAACTTCTGCAACATTCGCGGTCTTGGATCTAATTTTAATCTGTAGAACACCACGTCTCCTCTTCTAAACCTCATCTTCCTTTCCTCACTGAAACAAAGGTGTCTGAGGCAACTGACAGTAGCCCCTTTTCTGTTCCCTCCTATTTTCTCTATCCTCATTTACGATCCAAACCTGGATGTTGCCTTTATGTGCACAATGGCTTAACCTGCTCTCGTGCCCGCGCTCTTGAATCTTCTGAGTTTTCCACCATCTGGCTACGACTACAGAGTCACTCTCATACTAAATTTATCTGTGCTGTATACTTCTCACCTAACTCCTCTGACTATAAGAAATTCTTTGACTACTTAACTTCCAAAGTGGAGGACATTCTGACTCTCTTCCCTTTTGCAGAGATCTCCATTCTTGGAGACTTCAATGTTCACCACCAGCTTTGGCTTTCCTCTCAGTTCACTGAGCATCCTGGTGAACTAGCCTTCAACTTTGCTATCCTCCACGACCTAGAGCAATTGGTGCAACATCCTACTTGTATTCCTGACCGTCTTGGAGATACGCCCAACATTCTTGACCTTTTCCTGACCTCTAATCCTTCTGCTTATGCTGTCACCCTTTCTTCTCCGTTGGGCTCCTCCAATCACAATCTCATCTCTGTATCTTGTCCTATCGCTCCAATCCCTCCTCAGGATCCCCCTAAGCGAAGGTGCCTTTGGCGTTTTGCCTCTGCTAGTTGGGGGTGACCTGAGGAGGTATTTTGCTGATTTTCCTTGGAATGACTACTGCTTCTGTGTCAGAGACCCGTCTTTGTGTGCTGAGCGCATAACAGAGGTGATAATGTCTGGCATAGAGGCGTAAATTCCTTACTCTTTTTCTCGACCTAACCTTTCAAAACCTTGGTTTAACACAGCTTGTTCTCGTGCTATACATGATAGAGAGGTGGCCCACAAAAGATACTTAAGCCTTCTATCACCAGAATCTCATGCACTTTATATTTCTGCCCGGAACCATGCCAAGTCTGTTCTCCAACTAGCCAAAAACTCCTACATTAACAGAAAGTGTCAAAACATTTCAAGATCTAACTCCCCTCGTGACTTGTGGCATCTAGCCAAAAATATCTCCAATAACTTTGCTTCTTCTTCTTTCCCTCCTCTATTTCAACCAGATGGCACCACTGCTATCACATCTATCTCTAAAGTTGAACTCTTCCCTCATACCTTTGCAAAAAACTCTACCTTGGACGATTCTGGGCTTGTTCCTCCCTCTCCTCCACCCTCTGAGTACTTCACGTTACCTATTAAAATTCTTGGCAATGATGTTTTCCATGCCCTTGCTGGCCTAAACCCTCGGAAGGCTTATGGACCTGATGGCGTCCCTCCTATTGTCCTCCGAAACTGTGCCTCCGTGCTTGCACCTTACCTAGTCAAACTCTTTCAGCTCTGTCTGTCAACATCTACCTTTCCTTCTTGCTGGAACTTTGCCTACATTCAGCCTGTTCCTTAAAAGGGTGACCATTCTAATACCTCAAACTACCGTCCTATTGCTTTAATTTCCTGCCTATCTAAAGTTTTTAAATCTATCCTCAACAGGAAGATTCTTAAACATCTATCACTTCACAACCTTTTATCTGATCGCCAGTATGGGTTCCGTCAGGGCCGCTCTACTGGTGATCTTCTGGCTTTCCTTACTGAGTCTTGGTCATCCTCTTTTAGAGATTTTGGTGAAACTTTTGCTGTTTCCTTGGACATATCAAAAACTTTTGATAAAGTCTGGCACAAAGCTTTGATTTCCAAACTACCCTCCTATGGTTTCTATCCTTCTCTCTGTAACTTCATCTCAAGTTTCCTTTCTGACCGTTCTATTGCTGCTGTGGTAGACGGTCACTGTTCTTCTCCTAAATCTATTAACAGTGGTGTTCCTCAGGGTTCTGTCCTGTCACCCACTCTCTTCTTATTATTCATTAATGGTCTTCTAAACCAAACTTCTTGTCCTATCCACTCCTTCGCTGATGATACCACCCTGCACTTTTCCACGTCTTTTCATAGACGTCCAACCCTTCAGAAGGTAAACATTTCATGCAGGGAAGCCACGGAACGCTTGACTTCTGATCTTTCTAAAATTTCTGATTGAGGCAGACCAAACTTGGTATTGTTCAATGCCTCAAAAACTCAATTCCTCCATCTATCAACTCGACACAACCTTCCAGACAACTATCCCCTCTTCTTCAATGACACTCAACTGTCCCTCTCTTCTACTCTGAACATCCTCGGTCTGTCCTTTACTTATAATCTGAACTGGAAACTTCACATCTCATCTCTAGCTAAAACAGCTTTTATGAAGTTAGGTGTTCTGAGACGTCTCCGCCAGTTTTTCTCACTCCTCCCAGCTGATAACTCTGTACAAGGGCCTAATCCGTTCATGTATGGAGTATACTTCTCATGTCTGGGGGGGTTCCACTCATACTGCTCTTCTAGACAGGGTGGAATCAAAAGCTTTTCGTCTCATTAACTCCTCTCCTGTAACTGAATGTCTTTAGCCTCTCTCTCATCGCTGCAATGTTGCATCTCTAGCTGTCTTCTACCGCTATTTTCATGCTAATTGCTCTTCTGATCTTGCTAACTGCATGCCTCCCCTCCTTCCGCAGCCTCGCTGCACAAGACTTTCTTCTTTCTCTCATCCCTATTCTGTCCACCTCTCTAACGCAAGAGTTAACCAGTATTCTCAATCATTCATCCCTTTTTCTGGTAAACTCTGGAACTCCCTGCCTGCTTCTGTATTTCCACCTTCCTATGACTTGAATTCTTTCAAGAAGGAGGTTTCAAGACACTTATCCTTCAATTTTTGACTACCGCTTTGGACCGTTTTTATGGGACTGGCATTTCAGTGGGCATTTTTTTTTTTTTATCGGATTTTTGTTGCCCTTGGCCAGTGTCCCTCCTACATAAAAAAAAAAAGAAAATGCCATTCTGTAAAAGAGCAACAGCATGAATTTCTGTTAAACTTATTTTTATTTTTATTCTTAATTCTTAATTGGATTTTACTCTTGAAAACTAACAACTATTTTACCTTCTAGTGTTCTCTTATAATGCACACAAGCAAGGTGCATAGGTCTTATCTTGGTCCCAAACTGACACAGCAAAATATGCTTTGTAAGCTTCACACATTTTTCCAGATGCTGTCACAGAGAACTTCTTTGTTTTTGTCATGATGAATTGACCATGTAAGTAGCAAAATGCATCTGGAGAATTATTGCAGCCTCTTGATGCCATTTCAGCACTTGTGATGTGTCTTCTCAGACAGCGAAAGCAGAACTGATTGGTGGTCTGCAAGCCCTTAGTTTTATATTATCAAGCAGTACTCTAGAATATTCTGTCTTTCTAGAATGTGTTCGAGAATGTTCTCAATCTTTCTAGAATATTTTGAACCTAATATTATCATTCTAGAAAATTCTTGAAGTTTCTAGAAAATTATTGATACTTCTACATATTTCTATTGTATTTTAGAAAATTCTGGAAAATTCTGGAAATGTTTACATTAAACAGAATGTTCTAAAATGTTCTAAAAACTTCTAAAGGTCTCTAGTAGGACATTCTGAAAGATTTGAGATTTCTGAAATGTAAGCAAATTCTTCTACATATGAAAAAAAAATTTCTTGCTAGCTCTGGTCAGTTCAAGAATGATCTTATTAAAATAAAAAAAAATCTTTAGAACACTTTATATTCTTTCTTTCATTGTTTTAACTTATTTCAAACTTATTTTAACTTATTTTATTTTTAAAATTTTAAACTTATTTTAAATTTATTTTAAAAGCAATTAGATAAGCAAGTGAGATTTTGCAAAGGTCTTTACCTGACATGAAAACCAATTGTAACCCATTCTATAATGAAATAAGGCAAAAATGTAAATTCATTGTTCTAACTACAAAAGCAAAGTTTTAGGATCAAAGTAACTTTTTTCCTATTTTGTTTAGATGGAAATAACTGGAAAATTCTGGTTTGAGGCTAAAGGACAAGAAAAAAAGTGAAATTTTGTATAACGTATACGTTATGTATAAGTATAACGTCAAGTTTTCTTTGTTAGCAGATGTCGATTTCCCCTTAGGCTTCGGACATTCCACTGGAGTATCCTGAGCGGCATTTCTTTCCCTTTGTACCTGTCGGTCTCGTTTGGTTGGCTGTGCACTAGTATTATATAGCCTTGGCTGTGACATCACTATTCATCAGCCAATTAGCGTATGATACATTCCTGCAGATATCTCCTACCCTATGTTATTGGACAATGGCCAGGGGCTGCCGGCGTGAACGAAGTATTTCAATCATTATCATCATATTTCGTTAATGGTCGCACACCGGTAACTATATTTGTACTCTAAACCCGATTGCTTGCCTTGTACACTTCAATTATTTCCATTGTTATCACCATAACACGCACACGGGTACTTTTATCCGTACTCTAGATCCGACTGCTTGCCTTAGTTATATAATATTATTATAATAAATACCCGTGAAAAAATATTCGACAATCTAAGGTTCGTCCTGGGTACCCGCCTAAGATAATCGGTACTCTACTGCCGGGTAGCTTCCCGGGCTCCCGCCCGTCCATACCTGCCACACCGGCGCTTAGCCCCTCGAGCAGTGAGGCCTGTCGTTGGGGTCACCTGTCACCACGGTGTATTAGTACGGTGTTACATACTGCAGCTGTAGTTGTAAAGGAAGACCAAACAAGCAGCGCCTTACACAGCAAACTCACGATACGGCGATCTGTTACTGAGGAACCAGATCTTTCATTCCTTATCCATTACTATCCACAAGCGTTTCCTCTCTTCCCTATTGATCTCTTCATGAAGCCCTCAAAATTATTATTATTATTATTATTATTATTATTATTATTATTATTATTATTATTATTATTATTATTATTATTATTATTTTAACTAGTAACGTTATTAATTATTAATGTTTTCTTTTTCTTTAAGGTTCGTGCTTTTTGGGAAACACTGCCCACAAAGCAAAACCTCATTCTCCACCCCGAGAAGGTTGTTCCCATCTCGGAAGACACCCCTAAAAGATCACCAGGAGCAAGAAGTTCAACTGCTCCCATGAGCGTGAAGAAGTACAGACTTACTGATGAACTTTGAATAAAGTGCTGCAATGAAGTTCGTCTCTGTTTAAAAGCATAATGAAAAAAAAAAAATAAATAAATAACTCGTTGCCAAAATATTGTTAAATTTGTTATGAAGTTGGCGGCCGCTGGATAAATCCAGTCCTTGAACAGTTTTTCATACTCCTTTGGCACTTATGAAACAATTATTACATGTATTCATTCATCCATTCATTCAGATACTTAAGAAAATTCTACTAAAAACAGATACATCATGACCTAGTGCATTAATTATATGAATGAAACATTAAATGGTTGCTGAATGAAGTGTAGAAAAAAACGCACAACTCTGTTCTCGTAGCTCTGTGAGCAGTGTGTCTCCACTTTCGCCAACGTAGACTTTCATGATTCACTAATAGGATAGTGGTATGGTAGTTGAGCATTAGAGTTTTCTCCAAATGTTGTATATGTATAGTGATAGCTTTTCTTCCATGTTCACACTCTTGAATGAAATGATACTGGGAGAAGAGTGTTGTGTTTATTTACTTCATTAGTTATCGGTATATACTCGTGTGAACAAATGCCAGGATCATGGCGACTCCTACACCAGCCTCGGAGTCCACATCCAGGGAGGGGACCACAAATGTCCCCAGGTCGGACTATCTTTCTGACAACGACCCTAAGTGTCTTGTCATCCACCTCAACTTTTTTTTTCTTCATTAACTTCTGCAACATTCGCGGTCTAAGATCTAATTTTCAATCTGTAGAACACCACCTCTCCTTTTCTAAACCTCATCTTCTTCTCCTCACTGAAACTCAGGTGTCTGAGGCAACTGACAGTAGCCCATTTTATGTTCCCTCCTATTTTCTCCATCCTCATTTTCGATCCAAACCTGGATGTTGCCTTTATGTGCGTAATGGCTTAAACTGCTCTCGTGCCCACGCTCTTGAATCTTCCGAGTTTTCCACCATCTGGCTACGACTACAGAGTCACTCTCAGACTAAATTTATCGGTGCTGTATACCTCTCACCTCTGACTGTAAGAAATTCTATGACTACTTAACTTCCAGAGTGGAACACATTCTGACTCTTCCATTTTGCAGAGATTTCCATTCTTGGAGACTTCAATGTTCACCACCAGCTTTGGCTTTCCTCTCCCTTCACTGAGCATCCTGGTGAACTAGCCTTCAACTTTGCTATCCTCCACGACCTAGAACAATTGATGCAACACCCTACTCGTATTCCTGACCGTCTCGGAGATACGCCCAACATTCTTGACCTTTTCCTGACCTCTAATCCTTCTGCTTATGCTGTTACACCTCTCTTCTCCGTTGGGCTCCTCTGATCACAATCTCATATCTGTATCTTGTCCTATCGCTCCAATCCCTCCTCAGGATCCCCTTAAGCGGAGGTGTCTCTGGCGTTTTGCCTTTGCTAGTTGGGGGGACCTGAGGTGGTACTTTGCTCATTTTCCTTGGAATGACTACTGCTTCCGTGTCAGAGACCCGTCTTTGTGTGCTAAGTGCATAACAGAGGTGATAGTGTCTGGCATGGAGGCATACATTCCTCACTCTTTTTCTCGTCCTAAACCTTCTAAACCTTGGTTTAACACAGATTGTTCTCGTGCTATACATGATAGAGAGGTGGCCCACAAAAGGTACTTAAGCCTTCCATCACCAGAATCTCATGCACTTTATATTTCTGCCGGAACCATGCCAAGTCTATTTTCCAACTAGCCAAAACTCATTCATTAACAAAAAGTGTCGAAATCTTCCAAGAACTAACTACCCTCGTGACTTCTGGCACCTAGCCAAAAATATCTCCAATAACTTTCCTTCTTCTTTCCCTCCTCTATTTCAACCAGATGGCACCACTGCTATCACATCTATTTTTAAAGCTGAACTCTTCGCTCAAACCTTTGCTATAAATTCTACCTTGGACAATTCTGGGCTTGTTCCTCCTTCTCCTCCACTCTCTGAGTACTTCATGCTACCTATTAAAATATTTTGCAATGATGATTTCCATGCCCTCGCTGGCCTAAACCCTCGGAAGGCTCATGGACCTGATGGGGTCCCTCCTATTGTTCTCCGAAACTGTGCCCCCGTGCTTGCATCTTGCCTAGTCAAACTCTTCCAGTTCTGTCTGTCAACATCTACCTTTCCTTTTTGGTGGAAGTTTGCCTACATTCATCCTGTTCCTAAAAAAGGTGACCGTTGTTGATCCCTCAAACTACCGTCCTATTGCTTTAATTTCCTGTCTATTTAAAGTTTTGAATCTATCCTCAACAGGAATATTTTTAAACATCTATCTTTTCACAACCTTCTATCTGATCGCCAGTATGGGTTCCGTCATGGCCGCTCTACTGGTGATCTTCTGGCTTTCCTTACTGAGTCTTGATCATCCTCTTTTAGAGATTTTGGTGAAACTTTTGCTGTTGCCTTGGACATATCAAAAGCTTTTGATAGAGTCTGGCACAAAGCTTTGATTTCCAAACTTCTTGTCCTATCCTATGCTGATGATACCACCCTGCACTTTTCCACGTCTTTTCATAGACGTCCAACCCTTCTGGAAGTAAACATTTCACGCAGGGAAGCCATAGAACACCTGATTTCTGATCTTTCTAAAATTTCTCATTGGGGCAGAGCAAACTTGGTATTGTTCAATACCTGAAAAAACTTTATTCCTCCATCTATCAGCTCGATACAACTTTCCAGACGACTATCCCCTCTTCTTCAATGACACTCAACTGTCCCCCTCTTCTATACTGAACATCCTCGGTCTGTTCCTTACTTATAATCTGAACTGGAAACTTCATATATCATATCTAGCTAAATCAGCTTCTATGAAGTTAGGCGTTGTGAGACGTCTGTGCCAGTATTTCTCATCCCCCCAGTTGCTAACTCTGTCCAAGAGCCTTAGCCGTCCATGCATGGAGTATGCTTCATATGTTTGGGGGGATTTCCATTCATACCGCTCTTCTAGACAGGGTGGAATCAAAACTTTTCGTCTCATCAACTCCTCTCTTCTAACTGACTGTCTTCAGCCTCTCTCTTATCGCCACAATATTGCATCTCTAGCTGTCTTCTACCGCTATTTTCATGCTAACTGCTCTTTTGATCTTGCTAACTGAATGCCTCCCCTGCTCCTGCGGCCTCGCTGCAGAAGACTTTCTTCTTTCTCTCACCCCTATTTTGTCCACCTCTCTAATGTAAGAGTTAACCAGTATTCTCATTCATTCATCCCTTTCTCTGGTAAACTCTGGGACTTCTATATTTCCACATTCCTATCACTTGAATTCCTTCAAGAGGGAGGTTTCAAGACACTTATCCTTCAATTTTTGACTACCGCTTTGGACCCTTTTCTGGGAATGGCATCTCATTGGACTTTTTTTTTGGGGGAAGGGGGATTTTTGTTGCCCTTGTTCAATCTCCCTCTTACATAAAAAAAAAAAAAAAAAAAAAGATACAGGGGCGCGGGTGAGGAAAACTGCGGGAGACGACTCAGAACACCTACCTTTATAGAAGCTGTTTCAGCAGTGATGTGATGTTTCCAGTTAAGATTATTAGTAAAGAATTTACCGAGGATGTTCAGTGTGGAACAACGAGACAGTTGAGTGTCAATGAAGAGGAAATAATTATCTGGAAGGTTGTTGCGATAAGTCAGGCGTCATATGGCTTCAATATGTGAGCTTTCTAATTTCTGAAAGGTTGGACGTCTATGGAAAGACAGAAAAGTGCAGAGTGGTATCATCAGTGTAGGAGTGGATAGGTCAAGAAGTTTGGTTTAGAAGATCATTAATGAATAATAGAAAGAGAGTGGGTGACAGGACACAACCCAAAGGAACAAATCTGTCAATATATTTATGAGGAGAAATGTGACCATCTACCACAGCAGCAACAGAACGATCAGAGAGGAAACTTGATGCTACAGAAAAAATAAAGTGTAAATCATATGCTTTTGATATACCTAAACAAAAGCGAAAGTTTTGCCAAAATCCCTAAAAGATTATAACCAAGATTCAGTAAGGAAAACCAGAAGATCACCGGCAGAGCGGCCACGACTGAACCCATACTGGCGATCAGAAATAAGGGTGTGATGTGATAGATGTTAAAGAATCTTCCTACTGAAGATAGGTTGAGGAAGGAAATTAGAATAATAGGAAGGTAGTATGATGAATTGGAACGGTCACCCGTTTTTGGGAAGTCTAAATGTAGGCACACTCCCAGCACTCACTTCACTCAAAATTGAAAATCTAGATGGCGACTCCAACATTAGCCTAGGAGGAGACCACAAATATCTCTAGGTCGAACTGCTCTTCTGGCATCGACACCAAGTGTCTTGACACGCCCCCACATCCTCAATATTTTCTTCATTAACTTCTACAACATAAGCGGTCCTAGATCTCATTTTCAACCTGAAGAATACCACCTCTCCTCTACTAAACCATGTTCTTTTCCTCGCTGAAACACAGGTGTCTGAGTAACTGACAGTAGCCCCTTTTCTTCCTTCCTGCTTTCTCTATCTTGATTTTCAATAGAAAGCCGGATGTTGCGTCTATCTGTGCAATGACCTTACCTGATCTCGTGCCCATGCTCTTGATTCTTTCGACTTTCCCACCATTTGGCTACGACAGCTCACTTAATTCCTCCGACTGTAAGAAATTCTATGACTACTTAACCGCCAAAGTGGAGCACATTCTGACTCTTCATTTTTGTGGAGATCTCTGTTCTTGAAGATTTCAATGTTCACCTTCAGCTTTGGGTTTTCAATCCCATCACTGACCATCCTGATGAACTAGCCTTTACGTTTGCTATACTCCACGACCTACAGCAACTGATGAAACACCTTACTTGTATTCCTAACCGTCTTGGGAGATATGCCCAACATTCTTGACCTTTTCCTAACCTCTAATCCTGCTTATCCTAATATATTATATATTCGGTTGGGTTCCTCTGATCACAATCTCATATCTATATCTTGTCCTATCGCTCCAATTCCTCCTCAGGATCCCCCAGAGTGGAGATGACTCTGCCGTTTTGCCTCTGCTAATTAAGGGAAAATGAGGAGGTATTATGCTGATGTTCCCTAGGATGACTACTGCTTCCGTGTGCGAGACCCGTCTCTGTGTGCTGAGTGCATAATAGAGGTGATAGTGTTTGGCATGGATGCGTACAGTCCTTACTCTTTCTCTCGACCTAAACCTTCCAAATCTTGGTTTAACACAGGCTTTTCTCATGCTATATATAATAAGAGAGGTGGCCCAGAAAAGGTACTTGACCCTTTCATCACCTGAATCTCATGCGCTTTATATTTCTGCCCTGAATCATGCCAAGTCTATTCTCCTACAAGCCAAAAACTCCATCATTAATAGAAAGCGTCAAAATCTTTCAAGATTTAACTCCCCTCATGACTTCTGGCACCTAGCCAAAAACATCTGCAATAACTTTGCTTCTTCATCTTTCCCTTCTTTATTTCAACCTGATGGCACCATTGCCATCTCATATGTTTCAAACCTTTGCTAAAAATTCTACCTTGGATGATTCAGGGCTTGTTTCTCCCTCTCCTTCACCCTTTATCTGCTTAATGCTATCCATTAAAATCCCTTGCAGTAATGTTTTTCAATGCCCTTGCTGGCCTTAATCATTGGAAATCTTACGGACCTGATGGGGTCCCTCCTATTGTTTTCCAAAACTCTACCTCCGTGCTTGCACCTTGCCTAGTCAAGCTTTTCCAACTCTGTCAATATCTAACTTTCCTTCCTTCTGGAAGTTTCTCTACATTCAGTCTAAAACGGGTGACCGTTCTAATCCCCGTCCTATTGTTTTAATTTCTTACCTCTCTAAAGATTTTTTAATTTATCCTTAGCAGGAAGATTCTTAAACATCTACCACTTCAAAACCTTTTTCTCTGGTCACCAGCTTGGGTTTAGTCGAGAGCACTCTACTTGGGATCTTCTGGCTTTTCTTACTGAATCCTAGTCATCCTCTTTTACTAGGAATTTTGGTGAAACTTCTGCTGCTGCATTAGACATTTGAAAAGCTTTTAATAGAGTCTGGCGCAAAGCTTTGATTTCCAAACTACCCTCCTACAGCTTCTATCCTTCTCTCTGTAACTTCATCTCAAGTTTCCTTCCTAACTGTCACTGTTCTTCTCCTAAATTTGTTAACAGTGGTGTTCCTCAGGGTTCTGTCCTGTCACCACTCTCTTCCTGTTATTCATCTATAATGTAAACCAAAATTCTTGTTCTATCCATTCCTACGCTGATGATATCATCCTGCACTTTTCCACGTCTTTTCATAGACATCCAACCCTTCAGGAAGTAAACAGTTCACGCAGGAAAGCCACATAACATCTGACTTCTGCTCTAAAATTTGTGATTGTTGCAGAGCAAACTTTGTAATGTTCAATGCCTCAAAAACTAAATTCCTCCATCTATCTACTCGACACAATCTTTCAAATAACTATCCCCTCTTCTTCAGTAACAGTCAACTGCCCCTCTCTTCTACACTGAACATTCTCTGTCCTCTCCTCTAACTAACTAGCTTCAGCCTCTTTCTCATCATCGCAATGTTGCATCTCTTACTATATTCTACCCCTATTTTCATGTTAACTGCTCTTCTGATATACTAACTGCATGCCTCCTTTCCTTCCGCGGCCTCGCTGCTCAAGATTTTCTTATTTCTCTCACCCCTGTTCTGTCCACCTCTCTAATGCAAGAGTTAATCAATATTCTTAATCATTCATCCCTTTTTCTAGTAAACTTTGGAACACTCTTCCTGCTTCTGTATTTCCTCCTTTCTGTGACGTGCTCTCTTTCAAGAGGGAGGTTTCAAGACACTTATCCTTTTATTTTTGACGACCTCTTTTGACTCTGTTCGGGGACTGGCACTTCAGTGGGCTTTTCTCTTTTTTTATTATAATTTTGTTGGCCTTGGCCTTTGACGCTCCTACATTAAGAATAAATAAATAAATATTCTAAGATAATGTATGTAGAAAATTTAAGGAAACTGAATTAAATAAAGATACTAAAAAAAAAAAAAAAGGCGATTGATAAAAAAGAACTGATTGATCGATTGATATAAAGAATTAACAATAAAATAAAAAGGAGAAGATAATTAATCAATGTATTTTGATGTAAATTGATGTGGAAAGGATATTTAAGGAAGAAGGATGGGATGTAATGGAACAGCCAGAACACAAATTACAGAAAATAGAGAATAAGAAACCTTAGGAAAAGAGAGACTCATGCAGGAAGGTGAAAAAGTTTGAAAGAATTGGGATTACACAGGGTTGAAGAGGAAGAGCATGTGCAATCTATGAAAAGGTAAAAGTAAAAAATAAATAAATAAAAATATAATAATAATAATAATAATAATAATAATAATAATAATAATAATAATAATAATAATAATAACAATCATAATAATAATAATAATAATAATAATAACAATAATAATAATAATAATAATAATAATAATAATAATAATAATAATAATAATAATAATAATAATAAAATCACAGTAAAAAAATAAAAATAACAAAAATAGAGCAAAGAAAGTAACTGAACATAAATAAATATACATAAATACAAATTAAAAAATAATCAAGTTGAAAATAAATACAAAATTATATGAGTTCAGAAAAGTGGGTTGCCGCTGTCGCATGCAAAAGTGTCGCTCTATGCGGTAGTATACCTTGTGCTCCACACTCCTCTATTATCTTTGTTCAAACTCGTGTATGAAAGGGTCTATGGGGCTGATATCCCAACCAGACAAAGCACGATCATCAATTGTCATTATGAGAGCATATAGTGCATTATCAGTAGCCAAATAATCTATCACTTATTGAATATTTAAAGCCTCGGAGTACCTCTGACTCCTACGATGTGGACATATCCTGCTTTTAAGTAAACAATCCGAGTTCCACGTTTCTTTTGGTAGTGTAGCGAAAGGAATTATTCTCGCTGTTTCAGGTAATACTTCAATGAGAAATACTTACTATTAATTAATTTATTGGTGTAAGTAGGTCGGCCCTTCACCTCCGTTAGGTGCGACGATGCTCATGTCCGTTCCGAAAATCGTCAGAAAATTTCGTGTTTCTTGATTATTTGATAACACGCGGTGATTGCGGTAATGCATATCAGTAAAATAAGGTCTCCTACAATTTTGGCAGGAAAGAAAACATACACTTACCCAAAATAAACATGTAATAATGCAAAATATGAGGCGCCGCCGACCGATTGCAGCACGCGACCTAGAGCAATTGGTGCAACACCCTACTCGTATTCCTGACCGTCTTGGAGATACTCCCAACATTCTTCACCTTTTCCTGATCTCTAATCCTTCTGCTTATGCTGTCACCCTCTCTTCTCTGATGGCCTCCTCCGACCACTATCTCATATCTGTTTCTTGTCCTATGGCTCCAATCCCTCCTCAGGATCCCCCTAAGCGAAGGTGCCTCTGGGGTTTTACCTCTGCTAGTTGGGAGGACCTGAGGAGGTATTTTGCTGATTTTCCTTGGAATGACTATTGCTTCCGTGTCACAGACCCCTCTTTGTGTGCTGAAAGCATAACAGAGGTGATAGTGTCTGACATGGAGGCGTACATTCCTCATTATCTTTCTCGACCTAAACCTTCCAAACCTTGGTTTAAGACTGCCTTTTCTCGTGCTATACATGATAAAGAGGTGGCCAACAGAAGATACTTAAGCCTTCCATCACCAGAATCTCATGCACCTTATATTTCTGCCCGGAACCATGCCAAGTCTGTTCTCCAATTAGCCAAAAACTCCTTCATTAATACAAAGTGTCAAAATTTTTCAAGATCTAACTCCCCTCGAGATTTCTGGCATCTACCCAAAAATATATTCAATAACTTTGCTTCTTCTTTTCCTCTTTTTATTTCAACCAGTTGGCATCACTGCTATCACTTCTATTTTTAAAGCTAAACTCTTCGCCCAAACCTTTGTTAAAAACTACCTTGGACGATTCTGGGCTTGATCCTCCCTCTCTTCCACATTCTGACTACTTCATGCTACCTATTAAAATTCTTCGCAATGATGTTTTTCATGCCCTCGCTGGCCTAAACCCTCCGAAGGCTTATGGACCTGATGGGGTCCCTCCTATTGTTCTCTGAAACTATGCCTCCGTGCTTGCACCTTGCCTAGTCAAACTCTTTCAGCTCAACATCTACCTTTCCTTCTTGCTGGAAGTTTGCCTGCATTCAGCCTGTTCCTAAAAAGGGTGACCGTTGTAATCCCTCAAACTACCTTCCTATTGCTTTAATTTCCTGCCTATCTAAAGTTTTTGAATCTATCCTCAACAGGAAGATTCTTAAACATCTATCACTTCACAACCTTCTATCTGATCCCCAGTATGTGTTCTGTCAAGGCCGCTCTACTGATGACCTTCTGGCTTTCTTTATTGAGTCTTGGTCATCCTCTTTTAGAGTATTTGGTGAAACGTTTGTTGTTGCCTTGGACATATAAAAAGCTTTTTGATAGAGTGTGGCACAAAGCTTTGATTTCCAAACTACCCTCCTACGGCTTCTATCCTTCTCTCTGTAACTTTATCTCAAGTTTCCTTTATGATCGTTCTATTGCTACTGTGGCAGACGGTCATTGTTCTTCTCCAAAATCTATTAACAGTTGTGTTCCTCAGGGTTCTGTCCTGTCACCCACTCTCTTCTTATTATTCATCAATGACCTTCTAAATCAAACTTCTTGTCCTATCCACTCCCACCCTGCACTTTTCCACGTCTTTTCATAGACCTCCAACCCTTCAGGAAGTAAACATTTCACGCAGAGAAGCCACAGAACGCCTGATTTCTGATCTTTCTAAAATTTTTGATTGAGGCAGACCAAACTTGGTATTGTTTAATGTCTCAGAAACTCATTTCCACCATCTATCAATTCGACACAACCTTCCAGACAACTATCCCCTCTTCTTCAATGACACTCAACTGTCCCCCTCTTCTACACTGAACATCCTTGGTCTGTCCTTTACTTATAATCTGAACTGGAAACTTCGCATCTCATCTTTAGCTAAAACAGCTTCTATGAAGTTAGGTGTTCTGAGACGTCTCCGCCAGTTTTTCTCATCCCCCTTCAGCTGCTAACTCTGCACAAGGGCCTTCTCTGTCCATGTATGGCGTATGCTTCACATGTCTGGGGGGTTCCACTCATACCGCTCTTCTGGACAGGGTGGAATCAAAAGCTTTTCATCTCATCAACTCCTCTCCTCTAACTGATTGTCTTCAGCCTATCTCTCATCGCCGCAATGTTGCATCTCTAGCTGTCTTCTACCGCTGTTTTCATGCTAACTGCTCTTCTGATCTTGCTAACTGCATGACTCACCTCCTCCTTGCGGCCTCGCTGCACAAGACTTTCTTCTTTCTCTCACCCCTATTCTGTCCAACTCTCTAATGCAAGAGTTAACTAGTATTCTCAATCATTCATCCCTTTCTCTGGTAAACTCTGGAACATCCTGCCTGCTTCTGTATTTCCACCTTCCTATGACTTGAATTCCTTTTAAAGAGGGAGGTTTCAAGACTCTTGTTCTTCAATTTTTGACAACCGCTTTGGACCCTTTTCCGGGACTGTTATCTTAGTGATTTATTTATTTATTTTTTTTTGCGTGGGGGGATTTTTGTTGCCCCTGGTCAGTGTCCCTCCTACATGAAAAAAAAAAAAAAAACGCGAATTAAAAATTTTTGAGTTACACCCCACATTTTACAGAAAACTTTTTTTTTTTTTTGACATATTTCGACAGAAGAATGAGTATACCATTCTCACACGGAATTTTGACTTCCGTGGTTTAGTAATATTAATAACATGAGAAGGAAAAATAGTCGCTCTTCGTCGCTATATTGAGTACCATCCCGAGATTAGTTAGTTACAGGTCTGTTTAGTGTTTATTTGTTTACTTTGTGGTCTGATTCACAAGTTCACAACAGCCTGGACACCCATCCAAGTCATCAACAATGGAGCAACCTAAGCCTGGTCAGAGGTAAGCAGTGCACCCTCTTTATTCCCTGTGATGATCAGGGCATTGTGTACTTCTAAAAATTTACCGTGTTTAAAAAAAAAAAAAATTTAAGTAATAGTCACGAAACAAAAATATTTAAATACACATTTGCCCGCTTTTTCAAACGTGGTGTTAGTATTTACTTATAACAATGTAGCCGTTTTCGATTTTTTAAACATTTTTCCAGCTCCGCGTTTCGGTTAGGTCGACAAAAACCCGAAGAAATCTTATTGGAAATGTTGGTGAGAACCACCCCTCCCGCAACAACAAACCCAATGATATTTACCAGTCCTATGCAACGCAAAATTATGTTAGAAATATTAAAATGTATCAAAGTGTTCCTATGCGAAAGAAAAGATGTATATATCCTCTAAATTAATAGATTTCCGTGTTCGAAATGGCGCGTTCGGATGCTTTCGGAAGATTGCGCTTGTAGCCTGCTGAGTTATGATTTGTTTACAGCCAGCGTCCACTGTCACCTGACAAGTCCCCATATTATTTTACTCTTTCAAGAGTCTCAACATGGCTTTTCTTACACTTATCAGATAGGGCTTCTCATTCTCAGTAATTCGAATCCCATATATATCCACAGCAAATTATTTATAATGCTGACAACGTTTTAAAGTTTAGTTAGGTTGTTATGTTAGGTTTAGTTTGGTTATTGGGGATTCTTTTTGACTGATACTGCTTCTAGAGCAAGCATGATCATCATTCATTAGTATGAGAGTAAAGAAAATATCAGCATTACTATTATAATTCCCATATATCAAATGTTCTAAAACCCCCAACTCGTCTCTTGGACGGCCTCGACATAAGGGCGTGCACTTTCAATTTTTGAACTAGATGGATTTTCAGGTTTCTTTTAATACTGTAAACAAAGGAGAAACGCTCACTATATTGCAAGCCATAATACCTTCACCTCCGACCAAACCACTCACTATCGCTCCGAACATCATCATACAATCACAGATTTCTTCACTATTATATGTTCTATGATGATTATGAATCCATATATTGATCGATCACGTCTTTCTTAAGCTATAGCTGGAAGGAAAGTACAAATATTGATCTAGTAAATGAGAAATAACATAAAAGTCGGCAATTTTTCCTCGTCGCTGAGGGAACCAGAGCTGCCAACAATGCGGAAAGCTTAGTATTTGCTAACCCGACTTGCATCCAGTACTTAACGAACGCGACTGTGAGGTTAGTGAAACCAAATACGACCGTGGGGCTTAGTGTTTCGTAATTACTAAAAAGACGTTTAAAAAAGCGGGCCATTCTGTCAAGATGCTTATAAACAAGTATGTCATGAACTGAGGTATCCAGATCTTTGCTCTAGTCACTGGGATTCTTTACCTACCTTATCAGTATTTTTCATCCTGACTATTTTGTCACGGGGGTGGAGGGTTCTTTTATTTTCATTTCCTTGTCTTAAATTGTATTAATAATCTGAAGTTGAAGTTTGCTGGTATTTTTTAATTTTTATTATTTATTTATTTATTTTATTTTATTTTATTTTCGCCAGTTATAGCTGGAGGGGCTTTTTTTTTTTCGTCCGATCTCTTTGAAATTTTTGCAGCTTATTAGTGTCTTATCAAAATAAAAAAAACTTGTAAATTTTATTGGATTTGAACGAATACTTTCGGAGAAAACATTAAAAATAAACTTGAAAAATAGGAAGCTGTAACGGATATTCTAGCTAGTAACGGTCACGCACAGGTTTGAATTTTTGTCCATTTAATAACCATAGCTATTGCTACACTTTCGCCGTTGGATACTTTTTCTAAGTGTTTTTCCAGTTCTGTAATTTACTGAGAAACATGTTGAAAGAAAAAAACAGCAAATTTGATTACCAAAAATATTTATAAATAAATTACATTTAAGAAAAGTAAATTTTTCTTACAGCCCAAAATATAGAGAATTTATTTAGCTTTCCGCAGGTATATTCACTTTCACAATCGGTTAATAAATAAGGGAGTTATTTTTTGCTTTAATACCAAAAACTTATGTTTCGAAATATGGCTTGTTTTCCGTAAAACATATGGTTATTCCCACATAAACGTATTGTAATATTTATTTATGTGTCTGTATTGTTGTAATAGCATATTTGAAGGTTACTAAGGATATAAATACTTGTTTTCTCATTTTATTATGAGCATAGCTTTTACATTGATTTCAGTGATGTACCGTTCCTTTCCATCACTATCGGTGACACTTCGTGATGTGATGGTCTTAGGCTCTTGACACTCACACATTGAAGTGAGAGTGATAGCGGAGTGTCACGATCGCTTACTTACTTACTATCGTGCGATCCCGGTTATCTTTCCAAGAAAGTGGACGTTACACTGATCCCGGAAAGTTTTAAAGGTCTGGATTTTTAATGGCTTCGAATGCCTACCCGACCTATCCGAAATCGCCAGAATTACACCCTCTCACTTTACCTTTACCTTGACACAGCACACCTGGAATCATCTCTAATACCAGATCAATGTTGGGGGAGCACAACACACATATATTAATACTAATAATAATTCACAAACAACATGAGGTAGTACACGTTACTACATGACGTTCTAGTCACTTCATACAACACCAGAACCAGTTTACATCTCTACCAGTCACAGAAATATTCCCCTCAACCGCAGGAATTTACTCAGACGCCATTACCGCGTCCCCAGACAATAATTCACGTATCTCACCTCCTCAAGCCTCACAGGAGATCACCATCATCACCAAAGATTACCCATAACACCATAACATCATCCCCAAAATCACCAACACACCACAACACCAGCTTCCAAGGTCAACACCACAACCTCCACTCACAAAATGGCTGCCAGTTTGACCTATGACCCCTTCGAACAGCGTCACCGGCACAACTCCACAACCGAATTTCAGCGGACAAGAGCTTTTGGTACCACAAAAGAATCACTAACCTGATCCTGGATATCAAGGTTATACCGCTACACCACTAATACCTCCACACACCACTCCATCACCAATCCACACCAAGATTCTTCCCTGAGAAACGCCTTCCCTCCGATATACCTCACGACCTAAGGCGCTCTGCCTTCCCCTCCTTGGAATATGTTGTTGCCCACTCAAGCTCCCCTCGTTTTCAACATATTTCCACCTCAATTATACTTCCTCCCTTATACATACAAAAGATATAGAGAACTTAAATTATGAAGAGAATAATATTACATGATATAAAATGAGTAAATAAGCCTTACACTACTTATAACCAATAATATGGATAATGTCCGAAAGGCAGGTAACCGGAACACGTGGCGGGGGGAAGGGGGGGTGCACTAAGAAAACGTGATCCCATTCACGGTAAACTCGGACAATAACATGACAGGAGTCAGCCCACATCCACCGTCTTCAGTTCTATTTTAGCATCACGTAAGACGCACTTCTCTCATAGATGTAGTAGCTGTGCGTCGGAAATTATATACCTCTTATCATCATCTTCGGGCTTCGTGAACTTGCCAGAGAGCAACTTTGAACGCAGCTGTTGCGTTGTTATTTCCTCCGATGCTGTAACGGTGTCACATAATTAATAATAATATGTATTGTATTTATAATGCCATTATGTCTGTTTGGTTGTTGGCAGCATTTATGGTTGAATCCACTGACATGTCAGAAGAATTTGCTGCCTCAGCGTCTTGCTCATTGAGATGTATTAGTCGGGTTTGTTTACTACTGTGCGCTGGTCTTCCCCCGACTGCCTTGTACTGTTCAGATTAGCTCTGGCCTGTTTTTCAACTCTCATATTGATTATATCTTTACATTGCTCTGATGAGTGTTTACACTGGCCATGTATGAGGCAGTATTGGGTAGCGACGTCCCTGTAGGATCTTGTCCTACCAGTTTTCACGTGGAACGATGCACCTGGTTTTGGTCTACCAGAGAGATTACCCCCTTTTGTTTTGTTCTCCAAGTCGGATTTATTTGCTGCCAGTTTCTGGTCCTTTTGTTTCTTAAAACATCTTTTTTCAACATGACCTATTTTATGGCAGTACGAACAGACATTTCCAGGCTTTGCCATGGCTGCTGCACAAGGTTGAGATTGGTCGTCATCCATGAATGGAGCAACCAGTGAGGTTTGAGTTTCCGGAGAGGTACCAGGTAGCCCCCTTTTCTCTCGAATCAGGAGTGCAAGGCCAGCTACTGTGTCTCCCGGTTTAAACTGAAATGACTTGCGGTTGTCTTCACTTCCCCATTCACCAATGATATGTAAAAGATGAATTCCAGAAGTCTTCTGAAATCTGTTTCTGTCATACTGTTTCCTTGGAACCAGTTGTTAAGTCGTAAGACATCCATGAAGTCCGTTACGAACTGGTGTGTAGGGATTAAGGCTTTCATTTCGTGAAGAGAGTTAATTTCAGCTGCAAATCTAAGACCCACCTTGTAGGCTAGTACCATGAGGTCAGTTTGACTCTTACCCCCCAAAAATGTTCAAGAAATTTTTCTTGAAATTTGCATAACTAGTCCCTATTTCAAGCGGACTAAAAGCGCTGGTATTCATCATGTGTGCTGCTTCTCCAGCCAATTTAGATCTGACGAAAGAGATCTTGTCTTCATCGGTGATAGTATTTGATCTTGTCATAACATCCTCACACAAACGGATGAAATCATGAGCTCTTTCTTGCGGGTTTTCTCCGCGAAATGCTGATATTGTTTCAGGAATAGGAAGTACCTTAAGTGTAGTAGATGCATGCAAGGCATGAGGAGAGCCAGTAGAGGCTGAAGCAGAAGCATTAGGATTAGACATGGTTGCTGCTGATAATGATGGGTATTTATTCCCTGATCTTGTAATCAACACGTTTCCGTCCTCATGAGGCACGGTATTTTCCACTGTAGTGGGTTTTGGTTCCGTTGATAATGCTTCTGCTGATCTAGTATCACTATTTTCCGCTTGGAAATGACACTCCAGTTCATAAATTTCAGCTAATTTCTCAGCTTTAGCCATAAATGTGGTATTATTACTATCTTAATTAGGTATTAATTACACACTTACATTACGTTTCCATCGTCCAAAGGCGTTTCCACCCTTAAAGGATGAATGGTTAGTATTGTGAGAAGTGTGAAAATTTTAACAGAATTGAAGGTTTAGGGACAAAAATGGAATTATTCTAATTATCCCTGAACACTTAAAAGAAAACGGGACCAAGCGCTCCGTCCAGCAGAAAAGAAAACGGTGTTTAAGAGGTAAACTAAATTATTTTAATTTCCACATAAGTAACGTATCACTGTGAAATAGGTAAGTTATACATGAACCCTAATAGTGTTTGCGTTACCACAAGTGTTTTATTTAATAATGGTGTGGTTTACCACTAAATGTCTGTACTCACGACTGTAGCCGGAGAAATTCACACGTAAAAAAAAAAAAAAAAAAAAAAAAATATATATATATATATATATATATATATATATATATATATATATATATATATATATATATATATATATATATATATATATATATATCCTCTTCTTAGGAAGACTCTTTCCGTCTTGGGAAGCTCCTCTTAGGATAGTAGTGTCCTTGTAGAGTCCTGCAGCATTCCTGTAGGTGGGAGATGTGTTGGTCTGCGCCGGGAATGTCTGCGCTGATGATGTCTTCGCCGAGAATCTACGACGAGTCATTAGACTGAGGGGAAACCAAAGAATTATTAGGTTTCTCCCTGAGTCTTTTAAGTCTCCTCTTTTTTTTTTTTTTTTTTATAACAAGGAGAAGTGAATCTTGGGAGTGGCAGGCTGGGTGAGTAAGACGAGACCGTTAGGTGCATCGCTCTTGGCTGGGTGCGAGTGTTTTGATGTGTCAGCGTAAGTTCTGTAAACAACGCCGGCTCGCTCCTCTGCTCTTCTCACTACCCTGCCACTGTTTGCCGTTTTCTTCGTTCACTGTGTCCGTTCACCACTTCACTTTCAACGACTGTTTATTGTTGTTGCACTATGCACTGGAGTTAGTTATTCGTATCTCATTAAGCTACCACCAAATGTTCCAGAGTGATTTTGAATGATCAATTACCGCTGGACACTGTTCATTAGTTTCTTACCTTTGTATAATAGGTAAAGTCACTCTTGGTGAGTTTCTGTGGTTTTCAGGTGAATGTCAAAGGTGAACGTATAAAAATAGGAATATTTAGATATATGTACAGAGTTCTGGAGAAGGGTGTGGCGCGTACGGGACAACGGATGTCCTCTGCGTGGTACAACGTTACACCCTGGCAAGAGACTGCCGGAGCCGGCACAAGGGACGCTTAGCGCCTTCAAAAATAGTTGAATTAGAATCTAACCTCAATGAGTTATTACAGTACTCAAATGATTTAACAACTGTGCTTGATAATGCCTTACATAGTTTAGATGTGATAAATCACGTTGTGGTTATAGATCAAGCTTTGCATGTATTTGAAGCTTCCTTGGGTTCAGTTCTCTCCATTAATGAAGCGATGATTCGCAACATGGTGGATGCTGTCAATGGTAGGGTAACAACTTCACTATTTCCTGTAGAGGATTTGCTTCACACAACAGAAATTGGTCAGTCAACCTACAAATTGGCACCAGTGTATGCAGCGGACATGATCCAATATTACTATCCATTGCTAGAAGCTACCTTGACCACAGATGCAATAATTGTAAACATACCTTTTAAATCTCAGGATCATTTTGAGGCCTATGAGATTAAACCTTTTCCATTTTCCGTTAATAATTCTGTGGTGACATTGGACATGAATCCCTCCTTAGTGCTGATAGCCAAGGATTTTTCATTATATACAATTGGAGATTTAACTGAATTAAAACGTTGTAAATCTTCATACTTACATTTATACCATTGTTCAAGTATCCAATTCGCCTTCTTACCTGTAGCAAAAGGTATTTGTGAAGTCGTCTTGACACGTTCAGAGGCGTCTGCAGCTCTATCACTGTCCATACAAGCATGTGGTTTCAAAACTTATTTTCCATTGTAATTTGCATGGATATCGTTACTTTTATTTCACAGAAACCTTTTATGTCTCAGTGACTTGCCCAGAAGGGACCACCTATGAGGAGGTTATAGGACATTATGCGGTACAAGATGCTTGTCATGTACGTTCTAGTAAACTAACCACTTACCCTTCTAGGATTCACTTAGCTTTCACGACAGACCTTTCATATAGGGTTTTCCCTGTCACCTCCCTGGAGAATTTGACAAAGTCAAGGATTTCTTTTATAACAAACTCCTTATCCACTCTTTCCTTCTCAAACACAGAAGAGTTTTCAGAGGCTCTAGAGACATCTTTACCAGTATATCTGAAACCTGGGATTCTCTATCCAAGTGTCCTGACACCTTGCCTTATTTTAATGTTTTTGTTAATATTCTTATATGTGTGTGTTAGGAAAGCCTTAAATTTGTATATATATCTTGATAGTAGACGTAAACATCTTAATGAAGGAGTTTCATACACATAACATGGTTAGGTACACTGTATTCGCGAGGACGCGTCAAGTAGGTGACCGAGCGATGTAACGGTGTCACATAATTAATAATAATATGTATTGTATTTATTATGCCTTGCCTGATTAACAATATAAGTATACGTATATGCATAAGTGTAGATAGTGGGTGTTGGCGGATAAGGGTGGGGCGGATATGATCACGCCACCCTACGTCACACACACACCATGGAACTTTCCATACTCCTTTTATTGCCATCGATAAGTAATCTGTAGCACCTACATTATAGTGTCTAAGTTTTCTCCATAGTTAATCTCTCCCTAATGTATTTTGGCATGTATTACTCTTAGCTATAAGTAGCTTTTCCCTTGCCTTATTTATGTAATTAGAGAGTTATAATTATGAATATAATCATGTACTGTGAGTGCGGTCAACCCGCCCCTATTTCTACTGTCAGCACTTTTTGAAGGCGCTAAGCGTCCCTTGTGCCGGCTCCAGCAGTCTCTTGCCAGGGTGTAACGCTGTACCACGCAGAGGACATCCGTTGTCCCGTACGCGCCACATCCTTCTCCAGAACTCTGTACATATATCTATATATATACCTATTTCTATACGTTCACCTTTGACATTCACCTGAAAACCACAGAAACTCACCAAGAGTGACTTTACCTATTATACAAAGGTAAGAAACTAATGAACAGTGTCCAGCGGTAATTGATAATTCAAAACCACTCTAGAACAATGCTTTTACTTGACTTCCACCAGATGTAAAAGCTTGTGGTGGTGGTGGTGGTGTGGAATCAGAAGCTTGTGGTGACGTGGAAACAGCAGGTGCTGGTGGTGGTGGTGGCGTGGATGGTTGCGAGTTGTCATCTCGTTGTCTGGCAGCAGGTGTCCTGGTCATTTCGGCCGTAAGTCATTTAGGCCGTAAAGCCTGAACTGGCAAACGGCCAAAACAACAGGCGGCCTAAATACTATACTCCCTAAATGACCTTAAGACACTTAAGGCACTTAAGAAGTGTGTGTGTGTGCGTGCGTGTGTGTGTGTGTGTGTGTGTGTGTGTGTGTGTGTGTGTGTGTGTGTGTGTGTGTGTGTGTGAAAAAAGATCCATAAAGTACCAAACTCTATCAAAACCACGACCCAAACTCATCACAGGCCATTTGATGACACTATCGGGTACTTTTTGTCCCTGCCCGGTCCACACAACATACCTCGAGAAAGAGCTCCTCCGTGCCTTGTGTGTACCAAAGTAATACATCGTAATCACCATGCGTTTCAGTGTGATGAATGTGATAAATGACAACATCGTGCTTGTAACACTGGTTTTTCCAGATAACAGTATCTTGATATTGTCAACGGAGACTACGAGCTACCCAGTTGGTATTGTTCAGTGTTCCATTCCCTGACAGTCACACCAGTGATATCACTTCTGGTACTCAGTCTACCATTTTATCTGCTCCACAACCTAATGCAGAAAGTTCTTCAATCTCGGTACCTGTGAGCGAAATGAGCAAGTATGATCTGGACAAGGACCAAGAAACAGAGAGTAACGCACATACAGATGTGGATGCACAGGTGAGACAGATAGAGATCTACACTGCCATTTGCTTGAAGAAACTTTTAAGTAGAGTCGTGGACAGGAGTAATGTTGCACCTTACGTAAGTTTTCGTTCACAAACTAGAATGTCAACTTTTCAAAATTGTTTCAAATCATATCTAAAGGTACTTCCTATCATTGTTTTTGCTTATTATTTTACCAAATCGACGTAATATACACTTACAAAAAAAAAGAATAGTAATAATAACAACATTGTCGTTACCCTGTGGAATGAAAGTGGAAGCAAATGGAGGAAGAGATGCATGAGAATGACAGACAGGAATGGATTGCAAGTTGTGTGGGCGATAAGAATGGCTGGTAGGAATCAAAATGAGCGTGAATGGGTGGTAACAAGAGGAGACAGAGTGGGAGCCGAATGGGATGTGAGAAAATGGAAGAATGAGATAGACAAAGAAGTGAAATGTGTGGGACTGAATGAATGGAAGAATGAAATGGAAAGAAAGAAGACCCTGGAATGGTACAAGGAAAAAGAGGCCCCGAGGTATGAAAGGTGGTATGATGGAAGCCTGGGCGGTGATCTTCTCTTCCGAGCAAGGGCACAGTGTATGGATGTGAGTGCAAGGAGTTACAGGTGGTCTGAGTCCCATAGCAAAGTGTGCCAGATGTGTGACATGGGAGAGGATGAGACGGTGGAACATGTGGTGCTGGAGTGTGTGAAGTATGCCAGAGACAGGAATGAGATGATGCAAGTGATACTGACTGAGTTAGGGCATGATAGGAATGAAAGAGTGGAGAAGACAGGAAAGGAATGGATGGTGTTGTTGCTGGGACTGTGTAGAGAGGCGAATGAAAGGATGATTGAGGTGGTGAAAGAGTTTCTGGAGAGAATGTGGCGTGCCAGGTGTATGAACAATTAGGATAGAGGATGCTGTTCGTTTCTCTTTTTTTTTTTTTTCCCCTTCTACAGGAGTTGCCGATCCAAAGGCCTGGCTCAGGAGTGATCCTGTGCCACCTGTACCATCAAGATCAAGATCAAGATCAAGACCCACTTTTTTTTTTCTATTTATTGTCGTATCTCTTTCGCAGTTTTCAACAATCTCAGTTTCAGTCTCCTGAAACATTCAATGTCTCATCCAATTTTGTTGTCAACTATGATCATCCAGAAGATATCCTGCTTGAGACACAATTGCCTTCAACATTGCCCACTGTTGGACAGCATGATACTATTTCATACACCATTGTTGAAGAAGGCACCAAACGCGGACGAAATTTACTTGTGGACTCGCATGTATTCAACTATTCGGTAAAGGTTGACAAACGTTATAAGGGTCCCAAGATTATATGGAGATGTACATCTCGAAGTAAAATTGGGCCATGCCAAGCAAAGATGATTCAAGATGGTTTATATATATATATATATATATATATATATATATATATATATATATATATATATATATATATATATATATATATATATATATATATATATATATATATATATATATATATATATATATATATATATATATATATATATATATATATATATATATATATATATATATATATATATATATATATAACCATCCTGCCCAGTTCCTCAAGAATTATGCTGAGGTCAAGAAACGTGGTGGAAATGAAATGTTCAGGTCAGCACTCACCAACGTAGAAGGAGTCATGGCTAGCAACATTACATCTGATCTTTTACCCAGCAGCCTACCTAATCCTTACAACCTGGCACGAGATCTGTCAACAGGAAAAGACAAGGCAAGAGACCGTAGAATCCAAAGGACCTCACATTCAGCTTCGATGAAGATTACATACCAGATGATTTCCTGATGTGTGATGTTGTTGATGACGCTCGCCATTTATTTACTTATTTATTTATTTTCTTTTCAAATACAAGACAGAAAGACCTACTTAAGGATGCCAAAACATGGTACTGTGATGGTACCTTCCGTATTGTTAAGACTCCTTTCATGCAACTTTACTCTACACATGCTTTTATGAAAGGAGAGGAACAAGTGAAACAAATCTCAGTTGTGTTTGTTTTAATGAGTAGGAGACGCAAAAGGGATTATAAGGAGGTCATGCAAAGCATAAATAGGATAAATTTTAGAGATAAAATCACAGAGTGTAGTGGCTGACTTTGAGGCTAGGTTTTGGAAATCAATAAGGAGCGTACTTCTTGATATCATCATAAAGGGATGTAATTTCCATTGGCGTCAAAGTGTGTGGAGAAAGGCGGATTGCCTTGGCCTTCGAGTGCCTTATTTAACGTCTGGGGCTATTCATTCCTATAGTAAAAAGGTACTCGCCCTCTCATATATACCTGCAGAGCACATAAAACCAACATTTGAGAAATTGGCATTATGCACACAACTTACTAACCCTAAGATTCAGGAACTGATTGCATACGTGAGGAAAACGTGGAAAGAGAGTACCTTGTGGAGTCCAGACACATGGAGAGTATTTAACATGAGCGTTCGCACAAACAACGATGTTGAGGGGGTGGCACAGGAGACTGAACAGTCGTGGCCATGCAGGTGTGCATTTGTAAAAATTAATAGAAAGGTTACATACAGAGGCCTCATTTGTACCTGTATATGTGAAGTTAGTACAAGAAAGAATGCTAAAGCGTTACCAAAAGAAACATTGCATGTTATGCAAAGTCGCTTGTTTAGCTTATGGGATAAATATATCAATAAAGAATTGAAAACCTCCCAGCTTCTGATAGCCTGCAGTCACCTCGCAGCACCTTGCATTGAATAATAATGTCCTTTTATTTTAGGATTTTTTTTTTTTTTATCTTTTAGATGACGTTGATAAGACGTTAATATGTTAATATGCCACTATTTTTAAGGTTTGCTATTGCTGTGCTATTTTCTCCCCATGTTTATTTTGTATACATTCCTGCGAATTAAAAGTCTTATTATTATCATTATCATTGTCAGTGTTATCAATATGAATTAATTTGAAATTTCGGCCGAAATATCCCACAGCCGAAAGCAGTTTGGGGCCTAAACGTCATTCGTCACAAACATCTTTCGGGCGTAACATCTTACGGCCTAAATTCCGAACACCCTAAAGCTCTAACGGCCGTAAAGGATCATGACCGAAAACAGTACGTCCGAATAGTCACGAACGCGGCAGCAGAAGGCACCCTTCTCTGCTGATTTATTGTTTACATCATGCTTATTAGCTTATGCTTTCCTAGTCGTCCTATCTTGATATGAAAGCAAAAAAAAAAAAAAAAAAAACTCAGGTAAATACTTAAATGGTTGGCTTGCACTTGCGCTGTCAAGCAAGGTTGCACTACCTCCACCAATAAGAGCCAGGTATGCACTACAAGATAGAGCTGGGCGAGAACTGGTTCCGGAATCGGTTCCGAGTTTTGGAGCCGGTTCCGCCTTAACGGTTCCTTGCTCGTGAGTTACAAATCACAAACAGTTATGCAATCTTTAAGAATATGTAATCATGAATATCATTCAGTAAATTTTCCAAATGGTATCTACAAATGAAAGAAATGAAATGTAAAGGAATGATACATGAATAGCGTCCCTCCAACCAGTATTCAAAGAAATCGCATCAATGATATGAAAATATTTCGTTCATGGTGGCCAATAGTACGCACCAATTTAGTGTTGCCATACACGTAATAGTTTCTTAACATTCTGATTGGTAGATGGTCTATGACGTCATGACAGGGTATAAGAAAATAGTGCGCGGTGACTTGCTCATAAGAGCCAAAACTACCTAAGGGTGAGGGAGTTTGTGACCATCACCCTCATGAATAAATAGACATTTTTTTTTCAGATACTCAAAATAACTTACTTGTACGTTGAATTCCAACCTTTCCTCTTTCACATTATAACGTAATATTTTTACAGGCACCAAGACTTTTTCAAATGCAGCGTGCTGAAGGTGCACATACCGCATTTGTTCCTACTTTGCAGCGTCAGAGCATAGAAAACGGAGGTGAACATCTCACTTGTTAAGCCTAAATTTCACAAAAAAAACAATGGCATCCAAGCGGAATAGAACAACTCCAGTGTGGACGTACATGGAGCAGACGTCGTTTGACGTCGTTTTATGCTTGATGTATAAGAACAAGCTGAAGTACAGTAGAAGTAAATCGAACATTTTTTTTTCTTTTTTTATGTAGGAAGGACACTGGCCAAGGGCAACAAAAATCCAATAAAAAAATATGCCCGCTGAAATGCCAGTCCCATAAAAGGGTCAAAGCAGTGGTCAAAAATTGATAAATAAGTGTCTTGAAACTTCCCTCTTGAAGGAATTCAAGTCATAGGAAGGTGGAAATACAGGAGCAGGCAGGGAGTTCCAGAGTTTACCAGAGAAAGGGATGAATGATTGAGAATACTGGTTAACTCTTGCATTAGAGAGGTGGACAGAATAGGGGTGAAAGAAAGAAGAAAGTCTTGTGCAGCGAGGCCGCGGAAGGAGGGGAGGCATGCAGTTAGCAAGATCACAAGAGCAGTTAGCATGAAAATAGCGGTAGAAGACAGCTAGATATGCAACATTGCGGCAGTGAGAGAGAGGCTGAAGACAGTCAGTTAGAGGAGAGGAGTTGATGAGACGAAAAGCTTTTGATTCCACACTGTCTAGAAGAGCAGTATGACTGGAACCCCCCCAGACATGTGAAGCATACTCCATACATGGACGGATAAGGCCCTTGTAGAGAGTTAGCAGCTGGGGGGTTGAGAAAAACTGGCGGAGACGTCTCAGAACGCCTAACTTCATAGAAGCTGTTTTAGCTAGAGATGAGATGTGAAGTGTCCAGTCAGAGCCTGTCCTCTAAAGACAACTCTTTTCCTCCACACAAAACTACAAGCACCTAATAACACACACACCCTTCACTCAAAAATTTTAAAATCATCATGGCGATTCCTACACCAGCTTCGGAGTCCCCATCTGGGGAGGGGACCATAAATGTCCCCAGGTCGGACTGCCTTTCTGTCGACGACTCTAAGTGTCTTGACACCCCCCTCAACTTTTTCTTCATTAACTTCTGCAACATTCGCGGTCTAAGATCTAATTTTCAATCTGTAGAACACCACCTCTCCTCTTCTTAACCTCATCTTCTTTTCCTCACTGAAACTCAGGTGTCTGAGGCAACTGACAGTAGCCCCTTTTCTGTTCCCTCCTACTTTCTCTATCCTCATTTTCGATCCAAAGCTGGATGCTGCGTTTATGTGCACAATGACTTAACCTGCTCTCGTGCCCACGCTCTTGAATCTTCCGAGTTTTCCACCATCTGGCTACGACTACAGAGTCACTCTCATACTAAATTTATCTGTGCTGTATACCTCTCACCTAACTCCTCTGATTATAAGAAATTTTTTGGCTACTTAACTTCCAAAGTGGAGCACATTCTGACCCTCTTCCCTTTTGCAGAGATCTCCATCCTTGGAGACTTCAATGTTCACCACCAGCTTTGGCTTTCCTCTCCCTTCACTGACCATCCTGGTGAACTAGCCTACAACTTTGCTATCCTCCATGACCTAGAGCAATTGGTGCAACACCCTACTCGTATTCCTGACCGTCTTGGAAATACGCCCAACATTCTTGACCTTTTCCTGATCTCTAATCCTTTTGCTTATGCTGTCACCCTTTCTTCTCCGTTGGGCTCCTCCGATCACAATCTCATATCCTTATCTTGTCCTATCACTCCAATCCCTCCTCAGGATCCCCCTAAGCGAAGGTGCCTCTGGCGTTTTGCCTCTGCTAGTTGGGGTGACCTGAGGAGGTATTTTGCTGATTTTCCTTGGAATGACTACTGCTTCCGTGTCAGAGACCCGTCTTTGTGTGCTGAGCGCATAACAGAGGTGATAGTGTCTGGCATGGAGGCGTACATTCCTCACTCTTTTTCTCGTCCTAAACCTTCTAAACCTTGGTTTAACACAGCTTGTTCTCATTCTATACATGATAGAGAGGTGGCCCACAAAAGGTACTTAAGCCTTCCATCACCAGAATCTCATGCACTTTATATTTCTGCCCGGAACCATGCCAAGTCTGTTCTCCAACTAGCTAAAAACTCCTTCATTAATAGAAAAGGTCAAAACCTTTCAAGATCTAACTCCCCTCGTGACTTCTGGCATCTAGCCAAAAATATCTCCAATAACTTTATTTCTTCTTCTTTCCCTCCTCTATTTCAACCAGATGCCACCACTGCTATCACATCTATTTCTAAAGCTGAACTTTTCGCTCAAACCTTTGCTAAAAACTCTACCTTTTACGATTCTCCTCCATCCTCTGACTACATCATGCCATGTATTAAAATTCTTCGCAATGATGTTTTCCATGCCCTCGCTGGCCTAAACCCTCGGAAGGCTTATAGACCTGATGGGGTCCCTCCTATTGTTCTCCGAAACTGTGCCTCCTTGCTTGCACCTTGCCTAGTCAAACTCTTTCAGCCCTGTCTGTCAACATCTACCTTTCCTTCTTGCTGGAAGTTTGCCTACATTCAACCTGTTCCTAAAAAGGGTGACCGTTCTAATCCCTCAAACTACCGTCCTATTGCTTTAATTTCCTGCCTATCTGAAGTTTTTGAATCTATCCTCAACAGGAAGATTCTTAAACATCTATCACTTCACAACCTTCTATCTGATCGCCAGTATGGGTTCCGTCAAGGCCGCTCTACTGGTGATCTTCTGGCTTTACTTACTGAGTCTTGGTCATCCTCTTTTAGAGATTTTGGTGAAACTTTTGCTGTTGCCTTGGACATATCAAAAGCTTTTGATAGAGTCTGGCACAAAGCTTTGATTTCTAAACTACCTTCCTATGGTTTCTATCCTTCTCTCTGTAACTTCATATCAAGTTTCCTTTCTGACCGTTTTATTGCTGCTGTGGTAGACGGTCACTGTTCTTCTCCTAAATCTATTAACAGTGGTGTTCCTTAGGGTTCTGTCCTGTTTCCCACTCTCTTCTTATTATTCATTAATGATCTTCTAAACCAAACTTCTTGTCCTATCCACTCCTACGCTGACGATACCACCCTACACTTTTCCACGTTTTTTCACAGACATCCAACCCTTCAGGAGGTAAACATATCACGCAGGGAAGCCACAGAACGCTTGACTTCTGATCTTTCTAAAATTTCTGATTGGGGCAGAGCAAACTTGGTATTGTTCAATGCCTCAAAAACTCAATTCCTCCATCTATCAACTCGACACAACCTTCCAGACAACTATCCCCTCTTCTTCAATGACACTCAACTGTCCCCCTCTTATACACTGAACATCCTCGGTCTGTCCTTTACTTATAATCTGAACTGGAAACTTCACATCTCATCTCTAGCTAAAACAGCTTCTATGAAGTTAGGTGTTCTGAGACATCTCCGCCAGTTTTTCTCACCCCCCCCCAGCTGCTAACTCTGTACAAGGGCCTTATCCGTCCATGTATGGAGTATGCTTCACATGTCTGGGGAGGTTTCACTCATACTGCTGTTCTAGACAGGGTGGAATCAAAAGGTTTTCGTCTCATCAACTCCTCTCCTCTAACTGACTGTCTTCAGCCTCTCTCTCACTGCCGCAATGTTGCATATCTAGTTGTCTTCTACCGCTATTTTCATGCCAATTGCTCTTCTGATCTTGCTTACTGCATGCCTCCCCTCCTTCCGCGGCCTCGCTGCACAAGACTTTCTTCTTCTCTCACCCCTATTCTGTCCACCTCTCTAACGCAAGAGTTAACCAGTATTCTCAGTCATTCATCCCTTTCTCTGGTAAACTCTGGAACTCCCTGCCTGCTTCTGTATTTCCACCTTCCTATGACTTAAATTCCTTCAAGAGGGAGGCTTCAAGACACTTATTCATCAATTCTTGACCACTGCTTTGACCCTTTTATGGGACTGGCATTTCAGTGGGCATTTTTTTTTATTAGATTTTTGTTGCCCTTGGCCAGTGTCCTTCCTACATAAAAAAAAAAAAGAAACGTGACACAGTCTGCTATCTTTATTATATTTATATATTTTATTTATTTTTTCTTTTTTGATGTAGGAAGGACACTGGCCAAGGGCAACAAAAATCCAATAAAAAAAAAATGCCTACTTTGATGCCAGTCCCAAAAAATGGTCCAAAGCGGTAGTCAAAAACTGAATATAAGGGTTTTGAAACCTCTCTCTTAAAATTCAAATCATAAGAAGATGGAAATACAGAAGTAGGTAGGGAGTTCCAGAGTTTACCAGAGAAAGAGATGAATGATTGAGAATACTGGTTAACTCTTGCATTAGAGAGGTGGAGAAAATAAGGGTGAGAGAAAGAAGAAAGCAGCGAATCCGGAAAGAGGTGAGGCATGCAGTTAGCAAGATGAGAAGAGCAGTTAGCATGAAAACAGCGGTAGAAGAAAGCTAGAGATGCAACATTGCAGCGATAAGAGAGAGACTGAAGACAGTGAGTTAGAGGAGGGGTGTTGATGAGACGAAAAGCTTTTCATTCCACCCTGTCTAGAAGAGCGGTATGAGTGGAAGCCCCCCCCCAGACATATGAAGTATACTCTACACATGGACGGATAAGGCCCTTGTACAGAGTTAGCAGCTGAGGTGAGTGAGAAAAAGTGGCGGAGACATCTCAGAACGACTAACTCCATAGAAGCTGTTTTAGCTAGAGATGAGATGTGAAGTTTCCAGTTCAGATTATAAGGATATTCAGTATAGAAGAGGAGGACAGTTGAGTGTCACTGAAAAAGAGGGGATAGTTGTCTGGAAGGTTGTGTGGAGTTGATAAATGGAGGAATTAAGTTTTTGAGGTATTGAACAATACCAAATTTCCTCTGCCCCAATTTGAAATTTTAGAAAGATCAGAAGTCAGGCGTTCTCTGGCTTCCCTGCGTGAAAGTTTTACTTCCTGAAGGGTATCATCATCGTAGGAGTGGATAGGACAAGAAGTTTGATTTAGAAGGTCATTGATGAATAAGAAGAAGAGAGTGGGTGACATGACAGAACCCTGAGGAACACCACTGTTAATAGATTTAGGAGAAGAACAGTGACCGTCTGCCACAGCAACAATAGAACGGTCAGAAAGGAAACTTTAGATGAAACTACAGAGAGAGAAGGATAGAAGCCATAGGAGGGAAGTTTGGAAATCAAAGCTTTGTGCCAGACTCTATCAAAAGCTTTTGACATGTCCAAGACAACAGCAAAAGTTTCACCAAAATCTCTAAAAGAGGATGATCAAGACTCAGTAAGGAAAGCCAGAAGATCACCAGTAGAGCGGCCTTGACGGAACCCATACTGGTGATCAAATAGAAGGTTGTGAAGTGATAGATGTTTAAGAATTTTCCTGTTGAGGATAGATTCAAAAACTTCAGATAGGCAGGAAATTAAAGCAATAGAACGGTAGTTTGAGGGATCAGAACGGTCACCATTTTTAGGAACAGAATGAATGTAGGCAAATTTCCAGCAAGAAGGAAAGGTTAATGTTGACAGACAGAGCTGAAAGAGTTTGACTAGGCAAGCTGCAAGCACTGAGGCACAGTTTCAGAGATTAATAGGAGGGACCCCATCAGGTCTATAAGCCTTCTGAGGGTTTAGGCCAGCGGGGGCATGGAAAACATCATTGCGAGGAATTTTAATAGGTAGCATGAAGTAGTCAGAGTGTGAAGGAGAGGGAGGAACAAGCCCAGAATCGTCCAAAGTAGTTTTTAGCAAAGATTTGGGCGAAGAGTCCCAGCTTCAGAAATAGATGTGATCGCAGTAGTACCATCTGGTTGAAATAAAGGAGGGAAAGAAAGAAGAAACTAAGTTACTGGAGATATTTTTGGCTAGATGCCAGAAGTCTTGAGGGGAGTTAGTGAAAGATTTTGACACTTTCTGTCAATGAGGGAGTTTTTCGGCTAGTTGGAGAACAGACTTGGCATGGTTTCGGGCAGAAATATAAAGTGCATGAGATTCTGGTGATGGAAGGATTAAGTATCTTTTGTGAGCTACCTCTCTATCATGTATAGCACGAGAACAATCTGTGTTAAACCAAGGTTTGGAAGGTTTAGTTCGAGAAAGGGAATGAGGAATGTACGCCTCCTTGCCAGACACTATCACCTGTTATGCGCTCATCACACAAAGACGCGTCTGTGACACGGAAGCAGTAGTCATTCCAAGGAAAATCAGCAAAATACCTCCTCAGGTCCCCCAAACTAGCAGAGGCAAAACGCCGGAGGCACCTTCGCTTAGGGGGATCCTGAGGAGGGATTGGAGCCATAGGACAAGATACAGATATGAGATAGTGGTCGGAGGAGCCCAACGGATAAGAGAGGGTGACAGCATAAGCAGAATGATTAGAGGTCAGGAAAGGTCAAGAATGTTGGGCGTATCTCCAAGACGTTCAGGAATACGAGTAGGGTGTTGCACCAATTGCTCTAGGTCGCGTGCTGTGATCAGTCAGCTGCGCCTCATATTTGGAATTATTACATGTTTATTTTGGGTAAGTGTATGTTTTCCTTCCTGCCAGAATTGTAGACCTTATTTTACTGATATGCATTACCGCAATCACCGCGTGTTATCAAATAATTAAAAAACACAACATTTTCTTAAGATTTTTGGAACGGACATGAGCATCGTCGCACCTAACGGAGGTGAAGGGCTGACCTACTTTGACCAATAAATTAATTAATAGTAAATATTTCTCATTGAAGTATTATCTGAAACAGCTCGAGTCATTCCTTTCGCTTCACTACCAAAAGAAACGTGGAATTCGGATTGTTTACTTAAAAGCAGGATATGTCCATATCGTCGGAGTCAGAGGTACTCCCGAAGCTTCAAATATTCAATAAATGATAGATTATATGACTAGTGATGATGCGTTATATACTCTTATAATGACAATTGATGATCGTGCTTGGTCTGGTTACGATATCAGCCTCATAGACCCTTTCATACACGAGTTTAAACAAAGATAATAGAGGAGTGCGGAGCACAAGGTATACTCCTACATAGAGCGACACTTTTGCATACGACAACGGCAACCCGCTTTTCTGAACTCATATAATTTTGTATTTATTTTCAATTTGATTATTTTCAATTTATTTAATTTATTTTCAGTTACCTTTTTTGCTTTATTTTTTATTTTTATTTGTTTTCTGTAATTTTATTGTTATTATTATTATTATTATTATTATTATTATTATTATTATTATTATTGTTATTATTATTATTATTATTACTATCATTACTATTATTATTATTATTACTACTACTATTATTATTATTATTATTATTATTATTATTATTATTATTATTATTATATTTTTATTTATTTATTTTTTTACTTTTACCTTTTCATAGATTGCACATGCTTTTTCTCTTCAACCCTGTGTAATCCCAATACTTTCAAACTTTTTCACCTTCTTGCATGAGTCTCTCTTTTCCTAAGGTTTCTTATTATCTACTTTCCGTAATTTGTGTTCTGGCTGTTCCATTACATCCCATCCTTCTTCCTTAAATATCCTTTCCACATCAATTTATATCAAAATACATTGATTAATTATCTTCTTCTTTTTATGTTTTGTCATTTCTTTATATTTTTATCAATCGCCTTTTCTTTTTTTTTTTTTTAGTATTTTTATTTAGTTCAGCTTCCTTAAATTTCTTACATACATTATCTTAGAATATTTATTTATTTATTTCTATATTTTTAATGTAGGAGGGTCACAGGCCACTGAGGTGCCGGTCCCCGAACAGAGTCAAAAGAGGTCGTCAAAAATAAAAGGATAAGTGTCTTGAAACCTCCCTTTTGAAAGAGTCCAAGTCACAGGAAGGAGGAAATACAGAAGCAGGAAGAGAGTTCCAAAGTTTACCAGAAAAAGGGATGAATGATTAAGAATACTGATTAACTCTTGCATTAGAGAGGTGGACAGGATAGGGGTAAGAGAAATAAGAAAGTCTTGAGCAGCGAGGCCGCGGAGGGAAAGGAGGCATACCGTTAGTATATCAGAAGAGCAGTTAACATGAAAATAGCTGTAGAATATCGCAAGAAATGCAACATTGGATGTTGAACAGAAATGAACAGAGGATGTTCAGCATAGAAGAGAGGGACAGTTGACTGTTACTGAAGGAGAGGGGATAGTTATTTGAAAGATTGTGTCGAGTAGATAGATGGAGGAATTTAGTTTTTGAGGCATTGAATATTACATACAAAGTTTGCACTGCAACAATCAGAAATTTTAGAGATCAGAAGTCAGGCGTTCTGTGGCTTTCCTGCGTGAACTGTTTACTTCCTGAAGGGTTGGACGTCAATGAAAAGACGTGGAAAAGTGCAGGGTGGTATCATCAGCGTATGAATGGATAGAACAAAAAATTTGGTTTACATTATTGATGAATAACAGGAAGAGAGTGGTGACAGGACAGAACACTGAGGAACACTACTGTTAACAAATTTAGGAGAACAGTGACCGTCTACTACAGCAGCATTAGAACTGTTAGAAAGGAAACTTGAGATGAAGTTACAGAAAGAAGGATAGATGCTGTAGGAGGGTAGTTTGGAAATCACAGCTTTGCACCTCTATCAAAAGCTTTTCATATGTCTAATACAACAGCAGAAGTTTCACCAAAATTCCTAGTAAAAGAGGATGACCAGGATTTAGTAAGAAAAGCCAGAAGATCCCAAGTAGAGTGCTCTCGACTAAACCCAAGCTGGTGACCAGAGAAAAAGGTTGTGAAGTGTTAGATGTTTAAGAATCTTCCTGTTAAGGATAAAAAAAATAGAAAATCTTTAGAGACGTAAGAAATTAAAACAATAGGACGGTACTTTGAGGGATTAGAACGGTCACCCGTTTTAGAAACAGACTGAATGTAGGGAAACTTTCAAAAGGAAGGAAAGTTAGATATTGACAGAGTTGGAAGAGCCTGACTAGGCAATGTGCAAGCACGGAGATAGAGTTTCGGAGAACAATAGGAGGGACCTCATCAGGTCTATAAGACTTTCAATGATTAAGGTCAGCAAGGGCATAGGAAAACATTACTGCAAGGGATTTTAATGGATAGCATCAAGTAGACAAACAGTGGAGGAGAGGGAGAAACAAGCTCTGAATCATCCAAGATAGAATTTTTAGCAAAGGTTTGAGCGAAAAGCTCAGTTTCAGAAATAGATGAGATGGCAATGGTGCCATCAGGTTCAAATAAAGAAGGGAAAGATGAAGAAGCAAAGTTATTGGAGATGTTTTTGGCTAGGTGCCAGAAGTCACGAGGGGACATAAATCTTGAAAGATTTTGACACTTTCTATTAATGATGGAGTTTTTGGCTAGTAGGAGAATAGACTTGGCATGATTCAGGGCAGAAATATAAAGCGCATGAGATTCAGGCGATGGAAGGGTCAAGTACCTTTTCTGGGGCACCTCTCTTATTATATATAGCACGAGAAAAGCCTGTGTTCCAAACCAAGGTTTGGAAGGTTTAGGCCGAGAGAAAGAGCAAGGACTGTACGCATCCATGCCAAACATGCCAAAGGGCAGAGTCATCTCCACTTTAGGGGATCCCGAGAAGGAATTGGAGCGATGGGACAAGATACAGATACGAGATTGTGATCGGAGGAGCCCAACCGATTATATAATGTATTAGGATAAGCAGGATTAGAGATTAGGAAAAGGTAAAGAATGTTGGGCATATTTCCCAAGAGAGTTAGGAATACGAGTAAGGTGTTTCATCAGTTGTTGTAGGTCGTGGAGTATAGCAAACGTAAAGGCTAGTTCATCAGGATGGTCAGTGATGGGAGAGGAAACCCAAAGCTGAAGGTGAACAATGAAATCTCCAAGAATAAATATCTCCACAAAAATGAAGAGTCAGAATGTGCTCCACTTTGGCAGTTAAGTAGTCATAGAATTTCTTACAGTCAGAGGAATTAGGTGAAAGGTATACAGTTGTCGTAGCTAAATGATGGGAAACTCGAAAGAATCAAGAGCGTAGGCACGAGATCAGGTAAGGGCGCTGCACACATAGACGCAACATCCAGCTTTTTATTGTAAAAGAAGATAGAGATAGTAGGAGGGAAAGAAAAGGGGCTACTGTCAGTTACCTCAGACACCTGTGTTTCAGCGAGGAAAAGAACATGGCTTAGTAGAGGAGAGGTGGTGTTCTTCAGGTTGAAAATGAGATCTAGGAACGCTAATGTTGCAGAAGTTAATGAAGAAAAAGTTGAGGATGTGGGGGCGTGTCAAGACACTTAAGGTCGATGCCAGCAGAACAGTTCGACCTACAGACATATGTGGTCTCCTCCAAGGCTAATGTTGGAGTCGCCATATCGCTTTTGAATTTTGAGTGAAATGAGTGTTGGGAGTGTGCCTACATTTAGACTTCTCAAAACGGGTGACCGTTCCAATTCATCATATTACCTTCCCATTATTCTAATTTCCTTCCTGATCCTATCTTCAATAGGAAGATTCTTAAACATGTATCACATCACAACCTTATTTCTGATCGCCGGTATGGGTTCAGTCGTGGCTGTTCTGCCGGTGATCTTCTGGCTTTCTTTACTGAATCTTGGTAATAATCTTTTAGGGATTTTGTTAAAACTTTCACTTTTGTTTAGGTATATCAAAAGCATATGATAGTCTGGAAGAAAATTTTAATTTCCAAACTATTGTTCTACGATTTTTACCCTTTTTTTCTGTAGCTTCAAGTTTCCTCTCTGTTCGTTCTGTTGCTGCTGTGGTAGATGGTCACATTTCTTCTCATAAATATATTGACAGATTTATTCCTTTGGGTTGTGTCCTGTCACCCACTCTCTTCCTATTATTCATCACTGATATTCTAAGCCAAACTTCTTGACCTATCCACTCTTTTTTTTTTTTTATGTAGGAAGGAAATCTAATAAAAAAAAGGCCCACTGAAATGTCAGTCCCATAAAAGGGTCAAAGCAGTAGTCAAAAATTGGTGGATAAGTGTCTTGATACCTCCCTCTTGAAGGAATTCAAGTCATAGGAAGGTGGAAATACAGAAGCAGGCAGGGAGTTCCAGAGTTTACCAGAGAAATGGATGAATGATTGAGAATACTGGTTAACTCTTGCGTTAGAGAGGTGAACAGAATAGGGGTGAGAGAAAGAAGAAAGTCTTGTGCAGCGAGGCCGCGGAAGGAGGGGAGGCATGCAGTTAGCAAGATCAGAAGAGCAGTTAGCATGAAAATAGCTGTAGAAGACAGCTAGATATGCAACGTTGCGGCGGTGAGAGAGAGGCTGAAGACAGTCAGTTAGAGGAGAGGAGTTGATGAGACGAAAAGCTTTTGATTCCACCCTGTCTAGAAGAGCAGTATGAGTGGAACCCCCCCACACATATGAAGCATACTCCATACATGGACGGATAAGGCCCTTGTACAGAGTTAACAGCTGGGGGGTGAGAAAAACTGGCGGAGACGTCCCAGAACACCTAACTTCATAGAAGCTGTTTTAGCTAGAGATGAGATGTGAAGTTTCCAGTTCAGATTATAAGTAAAGGACAGACCGAGGATGTTCAGTGTAGAAGAGGGGGACAGTTGAGTGTCATTGAAGAAGAGGGGATAGTTGTCTGGAAGGTTGTGTCGAGTTGATAGATGGAGGAATTGAGTTTTTGAGGCATTGAACAATACCAAGTTTGCTCTGCCCCAATCAGAAATCTTAGAAAGATCAGAAGTCAGGCGTTCTGTGGCTTCCCTGCGTGATATGTTTACCTCCTGAAGGGTTGGACATCTATGAAAAGACGTGGAAAAGTGCAGGGTGGTATCATCAGCGTAGGAGTGGATAGGACAAGAAGTTTGGTTTAAAACATCATTAATGAATAATAAGAAATGAGTGGGTGACAGGACAGAACCCTGAGGAACACCACTGTTAATAGATTTAAGAGAAGAACAGTGACCGTCTACCACAGCAACAATAGAGCGGTCAGAAAGGAAACTTGAGATGAAGTTACAGAGAGAAGGATAGAAACCGTAGGAGGGTAGTTTGGAAATCAAAGCTTTGTGCCAGACTCTATCAAAAGCTTTTGATATGTCCAAGGCAACAGCAAAAGTTTCACCAAAATCTCTAAAAGAGGATGACCAAGACTCAGTAAGGAAAGCCAGAAGATCACCAGTAGAGCGGCCTTGACGGAACCCATACTGGCGATCAGATAGAAGGTTGTGAAGTGATAGATGTTTAAGAATCTTCCTGTTGAGGATAGATTCAAAACTTTAGATAGGCAGGAAATTAAAGCAATAGGGCGGTAGTTTGAGGGATTAGAACGGTCACCCTTTTTAGGAAAAGGTTGAATGTAGGCAAACTTCCAGCAAGAAGGAAAGGTAGATGTTGACAGACAGAGCTGAAAGAGTTTGACTAGGCAAGGTGCAAGCACGGAGGCACAGTTTCGGAGAACAATAAGAGGGACCCCATCAGGTCCATAAGCCTTTCGAGGGTTTAGGCCAGCGAGGGCATGGAAAACATAATTGCGAAGAATCTTAATAGGTGGCATGAAGTAGTCAGAGGGTGGAGGAGAGAGAGAAACAAGCCCAGAATCGTCCAAGGTAGAGTTTTTAGCAAAGGTTTGAGCAAAGAGTTCAGCTTTAGAAATAGATGTGATAGCAGTGGTGCCACCTGGTTGAAGTAGAGGAGGGAAAGAAGAAGAAGCAAAGTATTTGGAAATATTTTTGGCTAGATGCCAGAAGTCACGAAGGGAGTTAGATCTTGAAAGGTTTTGACATTTTCTGTTCATGAAGGAGTTTTTGGCTAGTTGGAGAACAGGCTTAGCATGGTTCCGGGCAGAAATATAAAGTGCATGAGATTCTGGTGATGGAAGGCTTAAGTACCTTTTGTGGGCCACCTCTCTATCATGTATAGAATGAGAACAAGCTGTGTTAAACCAAGGTTTAGAAGGTTTAGGACGAGAAAAAGAGTGAGGAATGTACGCCTCCATGCCAGACACTATCACCTCTGTTATGCGCTCAGCACACAAAGACGGGTCTCTGACACGGAAGCAGTAGTCATTCCAAGGAAAATCAGCAAAATACCTCCTCAGGTCACCCCAACTAGCAGAGGCAAAACGCCAGAGGCACCTTCGCTTAGGGGGACCCTGAGGAGGGATTGGAGTGATAGGACAAGATAAGGATATGAGATTGTGATCGGAGGAGCCCAACGGAGAAGAAAGGGTGACAGCATAAGCAAAAGGATTAGAGATCAGGAAAAGGTCAAGAATGTTGGGCGTATCTCCAAGACGGTCAGGAATACGAGTAGGGTGTTGCACCAATTGCTCTAGGTCATGGAGGATAGCAAAGTTGTAGGCTAGTTCACCAGGATGGTCAGTGAAGGGAGAGGAAAGCCAAAGCTGGTGGTGAACATTGAAGTCTCCAAGAATGGAGATCTCTGCAAAAGGGAAGAGGGTCAGAATGTACTCCACTCTGGAAGTTAAGTAGTCAATGAATTTCTTATAGTCAGAGGAGTTAGGGGAGAGGTATACATCACAGATAAATTTAGTATGAGAGTGACACTGTAGTCGTAGCCAGATGGTGGAAAACTCAGAAGATTCAAGAGCGTGGGCACGAGAGCAGGTTAAGTCATTGCGCACATAAACGCAGCATTCAGCTTTGGATCGAAAATGAGGATAGAGAAAGTAGGATGGAACAGAAAAGGGGCTACTGTCAGTTGCCTCAGACACCTGAGTTTCAGTGAGGAAAAGAAGATGAGGTTTAGAAGAGGAGAGGTGGTGTTCTACGGATTGAAAGTTAGATCTTAGACCGCGAATGTTGCAGAAGTTAATGAAGAAAAAGTTGAGGGGGCTGTCAAGACACTTAGGGTCGTCGACAGAAAGGCAGTCCAACCTGGGGACATTTATGGTCCCCTCCCCAGATGGGGACTCTGAGGCTGGTGTAGGAGTCGCCATGATGATTTTAAACTTTTTGAGTGAAGGGTGTGTGTGTTATTAGGTGCTTGTAGTTTTGTGTGGAGGAAGAGAGTTGTCTTTAGAGGGCAGGCTGTGACTGCCCCCTTGTGTTGTGAGACACAAAGGGAAACGTTCAGTGTGGTCACAGCTGGGTTTAATGATAAGTTCACAGCACCCCCTGAGCAGTGCTTTAGACCTCACTGGGAGTAATTATCGTTTCGGCAGGTGTCTACTGCCTCCTCCTACACTAATGATACCACTCTGCACTTTTCTACGTCTTTCCGTAGACGTCCAACCTTTCAGAAATAAGAAAGCTCACGTATTGAAGCCTGACTTATCGCAACAACCTTCCAGATAATTATTTCTTCTTCATTGACACTCAACTGTCTCCTTTTTTTCCATACTGAACATCCTCTTTAAATTTTTTACTAATATTCTAAACTGGAAACATCACATCACTGCTGAAACAGCTTCTATAGAGGTAGGTGTTCTGAGTCTTCTCCGGCAGTTTTCTTCACCCGTGCTCCACTATCTGTTAACTGTTTTTTTTTTTTTTTTATGTAGGAGGGAGACTGGCCAAGGACAACAAAGATCCCCCTCCCCCCAAAAAAAAGCTCACTGAGGTGCCAGTCCCAGAAAAAGGGTTCAAAGCAGTAGTCAGAAATTGAAGGATGTCTTGAAACCTCCCTCCTGAATGAATTCAAGTCGTAGGAATGTGGAAATACAGAAGCAGGGAGGGAGTCCCAGAGTTTACCAGAGAAAGGGATGAATGATTGAGAATACTGGTTAACTCTTGCATTAGAGAGGTGGACAGAATAGGGGTGAGAAAAAGAAGAAAGACTTGTGCAGCGAGGCTCCAGGAGGAGGGGAGGCAAGCAGTTAGCAGGATCAGAAGATCAGTTAGCATGAAAATAACGGTAGAAGACATCTAAAGATGCAAAACTGTGGCAATAAGAGAGAAGCTGAAGACATTCACTTAGAGGAGAGGAGTTGACAAGACGAAAAGCTTTTGATTCCACCCTGTCTAGAAGAGCGGTATGAGTGGAACCCCCAAGACTCCATACATGGACGGATAAGGCCCTTGTACAGAGTTAGCAGCTCGGGGGGGGGGGGTGACAAAAACTGGCAGAGACGTCTTAGAACGCCTGACTTCATAGAAGATGAAGATGATTTAGCTAGAGATGAGATGTGAAATTTCCAGTTCAGATTATAAGTAAAGAACAGACCGAGGATGTTCAGTGTTAGAAGAAGGGGACAGTTGAGTGTGAGTGTCATTGAAGAAGATTGGATAGTTATCCGGAAGGTTGTGTGGAGGAATTGAGTTTTTGAGGCATTGAACAATACCATGTTTGCTCTGTCCCAACCAGAAGTCAGGTGTTCTGTGGTTCCCCTGCGTGAAATGTTTAGTTCCTAAAGGGTTGGACGTCTATGAAAAGACGTGGAAAAGTCGAAGGTGGTATCATCAGTGTAGGAGTGGATAGGACAAGAAGTTCGGAAATCAAAGCTTTGTGCCAGACTCTATCTTAAGCTTTTGATATATGCAAGGCAACAGGAAAAGTTTCACCAAATCTCTAAAAGAGGATGACCAAGACTCAGTAAGGAAAGCGGCCATGACGGAACCCATACTGGCGATCAGATAGAAGGTTGTGAAGTGATAGATGTTTAAGAATATTCCTGTTGAGGATAGATTCAAAAACTTTAGATAGGCAGGAAATTAAAGCAGGACGGTAGTTTGAGGAATTAGAAGGGTCACCCTTTTAGGAACAGACTGAATGTAGGCAAACTTCCAGCAAGAAGGAAAGTTGGATGTTGACAGACAGAGCTGAAAGAGTTTGACTAGGCAAGGTGCAACCACAGAGTCACAGTTTCGGAGAACAATAGGAGGGACCCCATCAGGTCCATAAGCCTTCTGAGGGTTTACGCCAGCGAGGGCATGGAAAACATCGTTGCGAAGAATTTTAATAGGTAGCATGAAGTAGTCAGATGGTGGAGGAGAGAGAGGAACAAGCCCAGAATCGTCCAAGGTAGAGTTTTTAGCAAAGGTTTGAGCGAAGAGTTCAGCTTTAGAAATAGATGTGATAGCAGTGGTGCCATCTCGTTGAAATAAAGAAGGGGAAAAAGAAGAAGCAAAGTTATAGGAGATATTTTTGGTTGGATGCCAGAAGTCACGAGGGGAATTAGATCTTGAAAATTTTAACACTTTGTTATAATGAAGGAGGTTTTTGGCTAGTTGGAGAATATATTTGGCATGGTTCCAGGCAGAAATATAAAGTGCATGAAATTCTGGTGATGGAAGGCTTAAATACCTTTTGTGGGTCACCTCTCTAACACGTATAGCACGAGAACAATCTGTGTTAAACCAAGGTTTGGAAGGTTTAGGTCGAGAAAAAGAGTGAGGAATGTACGCCTCCATGCCAGACATTATCACCTCTGTTCTGCGATCAGCATACAAAGACCGGTCTCTGGCACGGAAGCAGTATTCATTCCAAGGAAAATCTGCAAAATACCTCCTCAGGTCCCCCCCCAACTATCAGAGGCAAAACGCCAGAAGCACCTCCGCTTAGGGGGATCCTGAGGAGGGATTGGAGCGATAGGATAAGATACAGATATGAGATTGTGATCGGAGGAACCCATCGGAGAAGAGACGGTGACAGCATAAGCAGAAGAATTAGAGGTCAGGAAAAGTTGAAGAATGTTGGGCGTATCTGTAAGACTGTCAGGAATATGAGTAGGGTGTTGCACTAATTGCTCTAGGTCGTGAAGGATTGCAAAGTTGAAGGCTAGTTCACCAGGTCAGTGAAGGGAGAGAAAAGCCAAAGCTGGTGCTGAACATTGAAGTCTCCAAGAATGAAGATCCCTGGTTAAAACTGACGGAAATGACTCAGAACGCTTTACTTCAAAGAAGCTGTTTTAGCTAGAGATGAGATGTGAAGTTCCCAAGTATAGATTATAAGTAAAGAACAAAAACAGAATGTTTAATGTAGAAGAGGGGGACAGTTGAGTGTCATTGAAGAAGAGGGGATAGTTGTCTACAATGTTGTGTCAAGTTGATAGATGGAGGAATGGAGTTTTGAGACACTGAATAATACTAAGTTTCTTCTGACCCAATAAGAAATTTTAGAGAGATCAGAAGTCAGGCGTTCTGTGGCTTCCCTGCATGAACTGTTTACATTGTAGTGTTCTCTACACCAAGGACACGAAGGCAAACACAGACCACAGTCTTGAATTATCTTTGGTGTACAGCAATACCCGGTCGAGCGGCCGCGGGTGTGCGAGACGAGAGTCGAGGCGAGACTAACTGCTGTCTCGTGGGTTCCCCAGTTCGCAGGTGCTTGACCTGACCTGACTTTGAGTCTGGCCGGTCCCACACCTTGGAAGCTTAGCATGTAGGGAATCCACGAGGATTAGCGTGGAGTGACTAGCCGGCTAGCCAGTTACTACATCATCCCCCTCCCCAACGAAACGAGCAACAAAGGGGTATTAAGACGGCGATGGCTGGAGAGGCGGCGAAGGAACAGGTAGAAGTGGGGGGGGAGGGGCGGCGAAGGAGGGGATTGTGTTGTCTCCAAGGTAAGGGAGTGGCTGGGCACAGGGCTCGGCATGGAGTCCGACGACTGGCGACGAAGGCACCGACGGTTCACGAGGAGGTCGTCAGTCGCGAGGAAATCCATGCCGAGGATCGGTTGGTCCACGTCCGCCACTGCGAATGCCCAGGGAAAGTGATTGGCCAGCAGGAGGCCCAGGCGAAGACGGGTGAGCGGGGAGAGGCGACCCACGGGGCCGAGATAGGCGGCGAGGGCGGTCCGGAGCAGGCGGTGCGGGCAGTCCGGAGCAGGCGGCGCGGGCGGTCCTGAACAGGCGGCAAGGGTGGTCCGGAACAGGTGGCGCAGGCGGTCCGAAGCAGGCGGCGAGGACGGTCTGGAGCAGGCGGCGAAGGTGGTCCCGAGCAGGCGGCGAGGGTGGTCCGGAGCAGGCGGCGAGGACAGGGGCGAGCACCAGTGGCCGGCGTCAGGCGGGACGAGAGGTGGTGAGGGGACAGGCGGCGACGGGACGGGAAGTGGTGTCCGAGCGGGCGGCATCGGGCGGGATGGGAAGTGGTGTCCGAGCGGGCGGCGTCAGGTGGGGCGGGAGGTGGAGAGGGGACAGGCGGCGACGTGACGGGAAGTGGTGTCCGAGCGGGCGGCATCGGGCGGGATGGGAAGTGGTGTCCGAGCGGGCGGCATCGGGCGGGGCGGGAGGTGGTGTCCGAGTGGGCGGCGTCGGGCGGAGCGGGCAGCGGCAGACCGTGGCAGGAGGGTGGTGCCCGAGGGCGGCATCGGACGGGGCAGGTCGGGTGCGCTGCGGGGACGGGTGGCGAGGTGGCGCACCAGCGGGCGTCGGCGGGGTGTGAGGTGTTGCACCAGCGGGTGGGAGGTGGTGCCCGAGCGGGTGGCGTCGGGCGGGGCAGAAGGTGGTGCACGAGCGGGCGGCGTCGGACGTGAGGTGATGCACCAGCGGGCAGCGGCGGGGCAGGAGGTGGTGACCAAGCGGGCGGCGTCGGGCAGAACGGGGCACATCACACCACAGCTGCGAGGAGGAGTCCGGGATGCGACACCGAAGCCTCTGTAGAGCCGTGGGGCCTTCCCGCAGGGCCCGCAGCTGCTGGTCGTCTTCTTGCACCGCCGCTAGTGCTGCGTAGTCCAAGGGAGGGGGGCATGTGCCCGTTGCCACGCTGCGTGGTAGGGCGCCGTCGCCTTAGTGCGTATCGCCACACCATCCCAAATCTCTTCGAGGTGAGGAAAACATGTGGCCACGTCAGACGTGAAGACGGGAACGTCACGCATGTCGTATGTAGTCGCCATCGTGTGTCACGGCGTCACTCCAGGGATCACTAACTGTAGTGTCCTCTACGCCAAGGACACGGAGGCAAACACAGACCACAGTCTTGGGTTTATTGTTGGGGTACAGCGGGCGAGCGGACGCGGGTGTGCGAAACAAGAGTCGAGGCGAGACTAACTGCTGCCTCGTTCCCAGTTCGCAGGTGCTTGACCTGACCTGACTTTGAGTCTGGCCGGTCCCACACCTTGGAAGCTTAGCATGTAGGGAATCCACGAGAATTAGCGTGGAGTGACTAGCCGGCTGGCCAATCACTACAACTTCCTGAAGGGTTGGATGTCTACGAAAAGACGTGAAAAAGTGCAGGGTGGTATCATCAGCGTAGGAATGTATAAGACAAGAAGTCTGGTCTAGAAGATCATTAATGAATAATAGGAAGAGAGTAGGTGACAGGACAGAACCTTGAGGAACACCATTGTTAATAGATTTAGGAGAAGAACAGCGACCGTGTACCACAGCAGCAATAGAACGGTCAGAATGAAAACTTGAGATGAAGTTACAGAGAAAATAAATATGTCTAAAGTAACAACAAATGTTTCACCAAAATCACTAAAAGAGGATGACCAAGACTCAGTAAGGAAAGATAAAAGATCACCACCTCTTTCTCTCTCCCTCCTAAACGTTCAGGACAATTTTTACAATATCACACACACACACACACACCCACACACACACAGAGAGAGAGAGAGAGAGAGAGAGAGAGAGAGAGAGAGAGAGAGAGAGAGAGAGAGAGAGAGAGAGAGAGAGAGATTAGACACAATGTGTAGATGCAGATTTTCATGATACATAATGCTTATATACTCATACTAACTTAAACACAATTCTCAAAATATCACAACTGAAACTACAAAATTAATCACCGAAAAAAACATTTCAGCCTTGGCAATCATTTTACTTGAAGGTATTAAAAACCCTGTAAATAATTTTACAAAATTATTCATTTGACAACTACTTGGAAAATAAATCATTCATCGTGGTGAATTGATATGAATCTCCAATACCTTGTGTCATGGGGCAATGTTGTATTACGTATTGCTCGGTCTGTCAGGCCGCAGCTACACAGTCGTTCCTCAAGCGGTATGCGGCTTCTGCCCCGCCTGTTCCATCTTCCCGTTTCACACGCTAACGAATGTTTGCTGGTACAAAACTGGGTTCAGTATAACCTATGTATTTCATTCATTTCTGTATATACCTCTTTCTGTATATTCTGTATATGTGTCTTTCTGTATATACCTAATGAACCTCCAGTTCCAGGTTAATATGATTATAAATTAGTCTCCTAGATTCCATCAATTACTTTTGCCATTGCTTCACTTAACGGCGTTACATCCTTACTTACAAAAGTTCCTAACTAATCTACGTGAACATGTTCCAGATATTTGAGTTAAACCTGCCACAAAAGCCAACAGGTCATTATATTGTGATTTTTCATGCCACTCAGTGCGGAAAACTCATGTTGTCTGAATACCACTTCCGCACTAAGTCTTGTAAAGGAGGATAACCGGATTCCACATAACAAACGTAATTGCAAGTTGATTTCCCAACACCGAGCAGTTTTTCAACCACCAGATATAAAGCTTCACCATTGGCTTCAGGTACCCCCCCTAACCACGACTCACATCCATAAATCAGTGACGACATTAGTGTTGCATCAGACTCGCTTTTTTACCATAAATGGAACATCATTATTTTTTATTTAAAAAGGAGACGAATTTCAAGACATGAGACATCTTCATGTTTTTTTACTCGTATGCGACTAACACTGACCCGTCGCTCGTGAATGGCGAGCCAAGGTACACGTACAGCTGGCAGTGCTTGACCACCAGCCTGTTCACCATTAACTCCGAATCACCATGACCGCCATTTATTACAAAGAACTTGGTCTTGGATTGGTTGATTTTCATGCCATATTCCACATAATAATCTTGAAACAATATATTTTTTCATTATGTTAAGTCTCATAGTTGAAAGTAAAACTGTGTCATCCATGAATATAAGAATGTGAAGCCATTATAAAAAACCGTCAAGCTCACAGCCACAAAATAAACAATAAGCATGAAGTAAGTGACCCCTGTTTTACTACCATCGTACTTAGTACTGCGGCTTGTACGAAGCAAGCTCTCTATATTGGCGTAAATTGCGACCAACGCACATAACAGCTGATCCGCAACCTAAGCGAAGTAAAACACTGAACAGCTTATGTCTAGGAACCCTGTCATCTATTTGCCAAAAGTCAATGAATGTTACAAATAACTTACATTTCTTCCTCCTTGCCATGTCACATAGTAGCCTTAATGTCACGATGTGTTCTATTCAGCCCCTGCTCTTCTGACTGCCTGCCTGCTCCCTCTGAGGTCTGAACCACTGCTTCAGACGCGAATGCAAAACCATGTCATATAACTTGGCTATGGTGTTCATCATACTTATTCCTTTGTAGTTTTTTACATCTTTCTTATCTCCCTTTTTTAAATACTGTAGCCAATTTGGCTCGACCATTCTAATGGGTATACATCTTGCAAGAAAATAATATTAAAGATGGTTGTCCACTGAACAGACATAACCTTGAATATTCCAGGGGGATGCCATCAGGTCTACAAACTTTATCTGATTTTTAATCGGTTTACCTGTTGCTGTAGTTCCAATCGGGTCATCTAAGATAGGTATGTACACGTTTGGGTTGTAGTCGTCACTGTTGAATTCTGCGTTAGGGTGATAAAAAATTACTTTCATAGAACTGTTTGAATTCATCATCAGAGGTCCGACAATCAGGTTTTATTATCACTCCTATATCCACTTTTCCAATTCATTGATCTCCATAGCTTTAAATCATCTTTATTTTCAAACAATATCCCTCATCTTTCTGAGGCAGGTTCTCTGTATAATATCGAGGTTTCTGCTTGCTTCGATAAGCAGAGTCATACAAGTTTTCCGAAATAGTTTTGATCATCTGCTCAACCTGGTTTGCTTCGATGGGCAGATCTACTCGTACGGACTGTAACTCACTCCGATACATTTCTTCATCTATTGCTTTCCAGTGCACAGATTACTTCTGCCAGAAATATATGTAATTACAGCATGATCACCTAAGTCAGTGGTTCTCAACCGGGATGGCGGGGAGGGCGGACACTCTCCGAAGGGGTGGGGGGAGGGGAATACAGGACGGGAAGGAAAAAAATCACGGAAAATCACGGACTCACAGGCTATTACTACAAAGGAGATGCAGTTGTTATGCCCTTCCTCTATCTATCTATCTGTCTGTCTATCTATCTGATTCTGTCTATGGTGGCATAGTTGGGGAGGGGTTCGAGTGGGTGGCGCAGGGAGGAAGGCGGGGCCCCAGCTTGCAAAAGGTTGAGAAGCATTGGCCTAATTAAGTAGCACGGGTACACAAGTTCTCCATATCTACGCTTGGCAAAGTCAAGAACATAGCAATGGGCGCATGATCGGTGAATAAACACTCTGTTCGAAGCACTGAAAATTCTGTCACCCTGCTCAGCACAGAGTGATTCGAAACACAAATGTGTAATTCAGAAACCCACTCACTGCCTTTCTTATAGGTTTTGTCACTCAAGAAATGCTTGGCACCAACCTTCACATTATTCAACATTACCATTTTTGCTTCCCGACACATATTTAACAAAACGAAAGCATTTCCATTTGGTACTCATACATCATCAGGTACAACTGGATACGATACTCATTCCTGATTCATATCTTCAGTATGCCTCACAAACTCGCGGATCGCTATGCCAAATCTAGGATTCAGGTCACCAGTTATACAAACTTCACTGCACCCACTTGTCTTAATCTTTTCCTGTATTGCAGGAAACGAATCATGTGAGTAATACTCTCAGTCGGGTGGAAGTAGATAGCAAAACCCAAACAAGAACTGCGGTGCACAACGAAACTGAACCCAGATTTGGTCCTCTTTACTGACGTCTAATTCTATTACCAACTTTGACAAGTAACTCTTTACCAGTAACACTGGTCCCCCGTCTCTCGTGGGACCTTTTCACTGCACTTTTATGGGATACATAGCCAGGAAAGGTGACTGATAGTGATGTCTTCACTTCATTCAAACTATGTCATAATTTAATAACACTTACTGCACCTTCCTCTTTTCTAGTTTGGTTATTGCGCTATTTATGTTAGAGGTCAAAATCTTAATACATGTTACACACTGTAGTTCACTTAGAAAATTTGCTGCTTCCACTCATCGATCATAACATTGTATAACTTCCATTCTCGAGTCTCCAGCCGCATCATACATCCAGAATTTTCAGAACACTCCTTTACTCTCTTCTCTGCCTCGCACACTCTCCTCCACTCGGCTCTGATGCTCGGGTGTACGTCCCTTTTTATGTAGATCCTTCCATATGCGCCACTGGCCTGATTCAGTTTGTTTGCTTTATCCAAAACTCTCTCTTGTTTCCTTACTGTGAATCGTCACAAAAATGGGGAGTCGTCTGTGTTCTACCTTCATGCCCAGCCTTCTGTGTCCCTTCACGTCATCACCAGTTTCCACACACGCCCATATCTTGTCAAAAGTTTACCTCCCTCCGTTGTTGCTTCTTCTAGCGCTTCGTTCTCATCCGGAACACCAGTCACGATATTCTTTTCTCTTCTGTCCAACACCTCCAGGTAAAGCTGTTGGTTTTTTAGGACATCTGCTTGCATGCTTACTTGTTCTTGTAAGTCCCCAATCTTCTTGTTGATGTTGCCATCGAGTGAAATAACAGCTGGTTTCAGTTCAATCACCTCTTTGACAAGGTCTTCAAACTTGCCTGTCAGTTCAAAATCTTAATACATGTTACACACTGTAGTTCACTTAGAAAATTTGCTGCTACTTCACTTGGGTCTGGCGTTGCAAGGATGCTGTCCATTAGATTCTCCTTTGTAAGCCGAGCTAGCCTCGTTGCATCCTTCTCAAATCGTAGATTGATGTTGCCATGGCTGGTAAGTAAATCACCAGGTACTTGAAAGAGATTCCCACGATACCAATTAGCGGAGCTGGGAACCTCGGTGTCTCAGAACACACCATCACACACACACACACAAACACACACATATACTCAGACATTACGCTAGAGCAGGTGGAGGATAATGAGAGGTCATCATTACCCTGGGTCTATGAATTAACTTTTGGAGAGAGAGAGAGAGAGAGAGAGAGAGAGAGAGAGAGAGAGAGAGAGAGAGAGAGAGAGAGAGGCACTCTCTCTCTCTCTCTCTCTCTCTCTCTCTAAAGCATAAAGTGACTGAAAAAACATTTAGTAGTAATAGTAGTAGTACCTAGCAGTAGTCGTCGTAGCAAAAGAGAGAGAGAGAGAGAGAGAGAGAGAGAGAGAGAGAGAGAGAGAGAGAGAGAGAGAGAGAGAGAGAGAGAGAGAGAGAGAGGACGCACTGAAGTGATGCTCCGTATTTATTGTTTATTTTTCTAAGTTCCGTGTTACCAGCAGCAGTGAAAGCGTGCCTACTTAAGTGGCTAGTTTTACTAAGTGTGTGTGTAAAGTTTTTACCTACGCTCAAAGCCCCTTTGTGCCAAGAAAAAAAAAATAATAATAATGGGAAGCATCACTGACCTCAGACGCCAGCCTTGACGCCGACTCACGAGCCTCAGAGTTGTCAAGCCGCGCTCTACTCTCTCTCTCTCTCTCTCTCTCTCTCTCTCTCTCTCTCTCTCTCTGACAAGTTCTTTTTAAAAAGAATTCGTCTCTACGTTCGCCCTAGACCAATGAATCTATAATGCAGACAGTGTAATGCAGTGAAGTGAAGTGAAGTGAAGTGCAGTGTAGTGCAGTGGAGTAGATCAGTGGGGAGTAACTAGTGAATACAGTATATATACAAGATATAGTAGTATACAAGATATAGATAAATGCGACGAGGACGAGGAGCTTGTGCAGCACATCCTCCACAGCACAGATGAAGAGGAGCTCGCCAGACTATTTGTGCAGCAGCAAAAGGAGGTACAGGCCACGAAAAGGCTCACAAGTTGTATAGAGATCAGGCTGAACCTCGGCTAGCGCTACTGAGAGATTTCATTTGCTCAGTGAACCAGCTGGACGGCCAGCCTGCTGACCCACCCGTCACACGAGCCACAAGTGCAATGCCCACTGCCATTGACAACCAGTGGGCGACCGTGCGCTCAAAATCCTCCGGCTGGAACGAGTAGTGGAGGTCAAGAAAGCCAAAAAGCCTTAGGAGGGAAGCAGCCAGCGGATCTACCAGTGCCCCTCCACCTTCCAGTACCTAATCCCTTCCAACAGCTCCTCCCTATATTACTAGTGGCACGTCTGACGATAACTGTCGCCCACCGCTTTTAGAGTGTAGCAGAAGCAGCAGCATCAGCAGCAGAGAGGATGCTACTGCTAGCAACAACAGTGCCTCTGGGGGTGGAAGGAGAAGTGGAAGAAGAAGGGTTAGGAGGAACCCACAACAAAGCAGCTCCTGTGACGTACCTCAGGACTCTCCCTCTTCACGGCCCACATCCAACCCTGCCACTCGTTCACACGGCTTCACTCACCCCACGTGCCACATGGTGGCCAACAGGGACACAACACCATGAACTGCAACAAACGTGGCGGTAACGTCAAGTGCACTTACTGTGCAAGGAGGGGCCACACGATGGACAGCTGCTACGCCTAGGCAGCTGAAGAGCGGCAGAAGCGTCTCCTCAAACGTGTAACCACTGAGGTGAGGCAGCCAATCTCCTACCACTTGGCCTCCCCACCAGGTTTCTCCCACTCCCAGGCACAACCATAGCGGCATCAGTGGGGGCAAACAACAGGTTGGCAGTGGACGCCCCACAACCTTCTACTGAATAACCCTGGTGTCCCCTACCCGCGGTAAGGACTCCCCATCATGGCGGAGTCACCAAGGAGTGCAAGGAGTATGCTGACTGTCCTCTCAGCAAATGTTCGCGGCCTCCGCACAAACATCGGCGACTTCACCCATAGCTTTATCCTGAGGCACAGTGTGGACATCATTGTAGCCCTGGAAACTTGGCTAAACGATGAGGTCGAGCCGTCCTTCGGGAGGATCCGAGGATATACCCACTCGACCAGAAAGGACAGGCCTGAGCGAACTGGTGGCGGCGTAGCTGTATGCTTCCATGAGGGGATGCAGGCCCAGACGTTGCAAGTGGATACACCAGCGGTGATGGAGGCAATGTTCTTCCGAATAGTGATGAGGGATGGTGAAGGACTGCTGCTATGCGACGTATACCGCCCTCCGCGCCAAGGCCCTGGGTCCATAGAATTCCTCACAGACAACATGGACAACCTGCTGATGATGCACCGCTGCTCAAAAGTGCTCATCTTGGGTGACCTGAACCATCACCTGGAGCGGGATGCCTATGAGAGCCTCCTTACTATGCAGGGCCTGACGAATTACATCAGCGTCTACACCCACGTGCGGGGAGAGTCGCTTGACCCCGTCATTACTGATGTGCAGAAGGGGACTGTTGTCTGCCATCAGCTTGGGCCTGTGGGCAGCTCAGACCACTATACTGTCCTGACTGACATAAACGTGAGTGCGGCAAGTGATGAGGCCACAACCCGCTCCATCTGGCTGCGGGATCAAGCCGACTGGGCCTCTCTGCGTCAAGCTCTAAGCAGTACTGACTGGAACAGTCTGCTCTCTGGAGGAGCAGAGCGCAAAGCACGATCCGTCACCGCGCGTATACTCGCTTTGCAGGAAAAACACGTCCCACGCCGCTGCTTTAACTCCAAGCCCTCAGACCTCCCCTACTTTGGCTATCGCTGTTTCCTAGCTGCCGAGAGGAAATACTCTGCCTTGCTCCGGTACAAGAGCAATCCTTCACAAAGAAACAAGAACCTCCACCGGAAAGCATGCAGGCACATGGAGGCAACCAGCAAGTGGGCAAAAAAGGAGGTGGGAGACAGACCTCCGAGCCAAGCTGTGTAGGTCTGCAGTTGGAAATATGACCTGGTGGACCCTTGTGAAGGAGAGGCAGGGTCTAAACCACCAAGAAGCCATTCCTCTCCTCACCTGGCCAGATGGCTCTAATGCATCCAACAGCCGGGACAAGGCAGAGCTACTGGCTGAGCACTTCACGGCGAAGATGACCATCGACGACCCCGGGAGGCCTCCCCCGCGCCTGAAACAGGAGACTGCACGCTTTCCTACTCCTGCAGACGACAGGACAGCCATCAAGTTGAGTTTAGTCATAAATTCAACCTGATAAAGAAGTTGGGTGGGCGATGGCAGATTAACTTTTCCCCCAACAAGACGCAGGCAATGGTAGTGTTCTGATCTACAGCCGCCCCCCATGAGATGGAAGGGCGTGTGTGGTTTGGAGACACGGCACTGCCTCTTGAGGACCACATCAGGATCCTCGGATTGGACGTGGACCGAGAACTACGCTTCGGCCTGCACCTCCAGACCATCGCTCAACAGGCTTCCCTCTGCGTCTCCGCCCTGCGCAGAGTAGCGTCCTTTCTCGACAGCAGAGAAATACTCCTGCTGTATAAAGCACAGATTAGGCTTTACCTGGAGTACACTGCCCTGTCATGGATGTCTAGTGCACCCACGCATATGAGGAAGCTGGACAAAGTTGAGCGGAGAGTCACGCGGTTGGTGGAGGGCAACCATCTCCAGCCACCATCACAAGACCTGGCTCCCCTAGACTCCCTGGAACACCGGCAGGATATCGGAGTGCTTGTGGTGCTCCACAAGGCACAGGAACAGGAAGTGCCACACCTGACCAGACTGAAGCTACCATTACGAGTTGCCGGGAGGGACACGAGGACGGTGTCCACCACCGATCAGCTTGTGGACGTACAAAAGTCACGGTCTAGTCAGCACCTCAGGACATATACTGCAAGGACCGCCTGCCTGTGGAACACCTTCACCGCGGCCACACCAGCTGTTCAGCAAATGTCAACAGCGTAGGTGAAGCTGGTGGCCCACAGGTAGAGGGCGGCCCTTCCAACCCCGATGGTGCTGCTAGTGACATGAACACTTACCCTTTAAATGCCACCGTATATATATATTTTTTTTTCCTTTTGTAGACAATTTTATAATTATAAACGTAAATGTTGAATTTTTATCACGGTATACTCGTATAGTAATATTTAAGGTCTTGTAGATAGGGCAGGAGGCAAACTGATCCTTTAGACCTGTACTTTATGTATATATTGATGTTTGAATAAATAGAGAGAGAGAGAGAGAGAGAGAGAGAGAGAGAGAGAGAGAGAGAGAGAGAGAGAGAGAGAGAGAGAGATGACCTGTTACTGTGTTGGAGGGGGTGACGAGTTTGGCTTTAAGAGAGGAAACACTAATAATGATTTCTTAAGTCATTTGAAGTTATATAATGTGGTATATAACTTGCTCCATTACTTAGTTATTGTAATCCAGTATACATAGAGAGAGAGAGAGAGAGAGAGAGAGAGAGAGAGAGAGAGAGAGAGAGAGAGAGAGAGAGAGAGAGAGAGAGAGAGAGGACACAAGGGAAAAAGATATGTGAATCGCCACTGCTATGTCTACTGTGTACTGTTTTGATGATCTGACATTCCAGTCATCCAAAACCTGTCACGGAGAAGACACAGGTCCGTGGGAAAAATAAACGCGCGCACGTGTGTGTGTGTGTATGCTTGTCTCTCTCTCTCTTTCTCTCTCTCTCTCTCTCTCTCTCTCTCTCTCTCTCTCTCTCTCTCTCTCTCTCTCTCTCTCTCAAACATTGTGAATGAAAACATTTAGTAGTAGCAGAAGTAGTAGTAGTAGTAGTAGTAGTAGTAGTAGTAGTAGTAGTAGTAGTAGTAGTAGTGGCAATAGCAGTAGTAGTAGTAGTAGTAGTAGTAGTAGTAGTAGTAGTAGTAGTAGTAGTAGTAGTAGTAGCACCTCAGTAGTAGTAGTAGTAGTAGTAGTAGTAGTAGTTGTTGTTGTTGTTGTTGTTGTTGTTGTTGTTGTTGTTGTAGTAATTGTAGTAGTAGTAGTAGTAGCAGTAATAGTAGTAGTAGTAGAGTAGTAGTAGTAGTAGTAGTAGTAGTAGTAGTAGTAGTAGTTGTGTGTGTGTGTGTGTGTGTGTGTGTGTGTGTGTGTGACACGTTTCCACCCGTCTTTATTTATTTCTTATCTTACATGGGCATCAGTGGGTGTGATGGTAGCTGCCCCCGCCTTGCCGCAGTTTGCTGTAACGTGTTGTATGTTGTATGTGGTGCATGCGTGTATGTAGTAAGGATCTGGAGTTGTGAGGGTGCGTGTGTTTGTATCTTTTGTATCTTGTTATGTGAAAAAAAAAAATCCTCACGGGTCTGCCGTCGGCACGGTGATAGCGGCAGCGTCACCGCGTACGATAGCGAGATTGATTCGTTGCCTGAGCCAACAAGTCTCCCGCTTCTCTTCTGACTGTGTTGTGATGCGACATCCTAACTCTGTCAGGAATGAGAAGATCGCGGGTCCCAGCACGCCAATTGTTGAGGGGCTCGAAGCGGTAACGCTGGGCTAATGAGGCGTAGCGCGTTCGTTTGCGTTGCTCTGCTGAGCGGGCTGTGGCTCCATGGGTTATGGGTTGTGTGTGTGTGTGTGTGTGTGTGTGTGTGTGTGTGTGTGTGTGTGTGTGTGTGTGTGTGTGTGTCTGTGCGTGCCTGCCTGCCTGCCTGCCTCCTCTCTCTCTCTCTCTCTCTCTCTCTCTCTCTCTCTCTCTCTCTCTCTCTCTCTCTCTCTCTTAAGCATTAAGTGACTGAAAACATTTAGTAGTAGTACTATGGTCTGATTTTGAATTGAGTGTTCATGCGTTGTCCTTTCCGGGGATTCCCTGACCTGCGGTGTACCACACTTATACCAAGACACACTTCTAGTCAGGTACTTCCTACCTCAAAATTGAATGGTGTTGTAGTATATATACATTGTGATGCTCTAAAAAAGGCAAGTTACTGTAATATATGCTTTTTTTTAATGATACTTGCATTGTTTTTTTTACTTGACAACGTTTCCTCTAGGCGTTGTCACATTTCCATGGATGACCGAGTGAGGTCACACGGTCGATGTGACCGTGTTAATCCATGGTCACCTCCTCTAGTGCCGCCAGCTAGGATGGTAGCTATCTCTCCCGCTCCCTTTCGTCACCTGCACAGCCGAGAAAAAGATCTGATTTACTCTTTGGGGAAAGAAGAGGCTCATCAGGGGTCATTACTTGATCCAGGGGTCATTACTTGATCAAGAGCTGTTGCCCGAACAGCGAAAGGCACCAACGTGCCTTGACTTTTTTCTCGATGTTGGTTGGAAAAAAAATTGTAACTAAAGAATAGTGGAACAGGAGATAGATAGGCAAAAAAAGTTCAAGGCACCAGTACCAGATGAAATATATCCCAAAGAGCTTAAGGAATGCAAAGAGATTATTAGTAAGCCGTTAGTTTCTGTCTTTAGGAAATGAATTGAATTAGGTGAGGTACCAGTAATGTGGAGGCAGGTTAATGTAGTAGCCATCTTTAAGAAAGCAGATAAGACTTTAGCGTCTAATTATAGACCTGCCAGCTTAACTTCTGTTGTAGGTAAAATAATGGAGTAAATAATAGCGAAGAACATTAGGGAGCATTTAGACAAACATAACTTGATAAATCAGTCACAGCATGGCTTCACGAAGAGGAAGGCTTGCCTGACGAACTTGTTAATTTTTACAGCAAAGTGTACGAGGCAGTAGATAATGGTGATAGTTATGACATCTTACATGTATATCTGGACTTTAGTAAAGCGTTTGACAAGGAACCCCATCCAAGGCTAATGAGAAAGGTTAGGGCACACGTGACAGATGGGATGGTGTTAGGCTGGATAAGGTCTTGGCTAAGCGACAGGCGATAGAGAGTTGTAATAAACGGCTCTAAATCCAAGTGGGGTCATGTAATTAGTGGGGTGCCTCAGGGATCAGTATTAGGGCCATTTTTGTTTTTTTAATATATATCAGTGACTTAGTGGAATTAGTAGTGATGTTAGTAAATTTGCGGATGACAAAAGATAGGTAGATTGATTAGGTCAGAATCGGATGCCATCGCCTTGCACGAAGATTTAGATAGGATGAATGAATGGACGGACAGATGGCAAATGCAGTTCAATATCAACAAGTGCAAAGTACTTAGCGTAAGTAAAGGAAACCCACACTCTAGGTACACAATAAACAACAAAACTCTGGTAGGATCAGGGTGCGAAAAAGATTTAGTTATAGTTATTTCTGAACTCCGTCTAGGAAAGCAATGCATAGAGGCCAGAAACAGGGTAAATAGAGTATTATGATTCGTTTTTTAGGAGTGTTAAAACTAGAATGCCCGAAGTAATATTAAGTTATATTTGGCGCTGGTCAGACCTAACCTAGACTACGCTGTGCAGTTCTGGTCCCCACATAACAGGAAGGATATAGGTCTATTAGAATCAGTACAAAGAAGAATGACTAAAAGGATACAGGGGATGAGGAGTATCTCTTACAAGACGAGATTGAAGCTGTCAAATTTACATTCTTTAGAGAGATGTAGGTTAAGAGGGGACCTGATAGAAGTCTTTAAGCGGTATAAGGGATATAACAAGGGCGACGTAAGCAAAATTCTTAGGATCAGCAACCAGGACAGAACAAGAAATAACAGGTTCAGGCTCGAAAAATTTAAGTTTAAGAAGGAGATAGCAAGAAATTGGCTCTCAAATAGAGTGGTATATTAATGGAACGGACTCAGTAATCATGTTGTTGGTGCTGAGTCATTAGGGAGCTTTAAGAGAAGATTAGACGGGTTTATGGATGGGGATGATAGGTGGAAGTAGGTACGTATATTTCATAAAGGGACTGCCACGTGTAAGCCTGGTGGCTTCTTGCAACTTTCCTTATTTCTTATGTTCTTGATAAAAACAGAACATTATAGTTTAACGGAAATATCGTATCTAAAAGGAAACATATCACATTTGAAATAAATTCACAGTGAAGAGAGAGAGAGAGAGAGAGAGAGAGAGAGAGAGAGAGAGAGAGAGAGAGAGAGAGAGAGAGAGAGAGAGAGAGAGAGAGAGAGAGAGGCGGGTTATGTGTGGGGAGCGAGGTTATCAGCGACACAGGCTATAATCTGATAATTGGTCTAGTACAATGTTTGGCAGCGCCACGGGCAGGCGAATACCCAGAAAGGACAGTGCCTAAACGCGTAATTCAAAATGGCCAGACCATAGTAGTAGTAGTAGTAGTAGTAGTGGTTTTTTTTTTTTTTTTTTTTTTTTTTTTTATGTAGGAAGGATACTGGCCAAGGGCAACAAAAATCTAATAAAAAAAATGCCCACTGAAATGCCAGTCCCTAAAAGGGTCAAAGCAGTGGTCAAAAATTGGTGGATAAGTGTCTTGAAACCTCCCTCTTGAAGGAATTCAAGTCATAGGAAGGTGGAAATACAGAAGCAGGCAAGGAGTTCCAGAGTTTACCAGAGAAAGGGATGAATGATTGAGAATACTGGTTAACTCTTGCGTTAGAGAGGTGGACAGAATAGGAGTGAGAGAAAGAAGAAAGTCTTGTGCAGCGAGGCCGCGGAAGGAGGGGAGGCATGCAGTTAGCAAGATCAGAAGAGCAGTTAGCATGAAAATAGCAGTAGAAGACAGCAAGAGATGCAACATTGCGGCGGTGAGAGAGAGGCTGAAGACAGTCAGTTAGAGGAGAGGAGTTGATGAGACGAAAAGCTTTTGATTCCACCCTGTCTAGAACAGCAGTATGAGTGGAACCCCCCCAGACATGTGAAGCATACTCCATACATGGACGGATAAGGCCCTTGTACAGAGTTAGCAGCTGGGGGGGTGAGAAAAACTGGCGGAGACGTCTCAGAACACCTAACTTCATAGAAGCCGTTTTAGCTAGAGATGAGATGTGAAGTTTCCAGTTCAGATTATAAGTAAAGGACAGACCGAGGATGTTCAGTGTAGAAGAGGGGGACAGTTGAGTGTCATTGAAGAAGAGGGGATAGTTGTCTGGAAGATTGTGTCGAGTTGATAGATGGAGGAATTGAGTTTTTGAGGCATTGAACAATACCAAGTTTGCTCTGCCCCAATCAGAAATTTTAGAAAGATCAGAAGTCAGGCGTTCTGTGGCTTCCCTGCGTGATATGTTTACCTCCTGAAGGGTTGGACGTCTATGAAAAGACGTGGAAAAGTGCAGGGTGGTATCATCAGCATAGGAGTGGATAGGACAAGAAGTTTGGTTTAGAAGATCATTAATGAATAATAAGAAGAGAGTGGGTGACAGGACAGAACCCTGAGGAACACCACTGTTAATAGATTTAGGAGAAGAACAGTGACCGTCTACCACAGCAGCAATAGAACGGTCAGAAAGGAAACTTGAGATGAAGTTACAGAGAGAAGGATAGAAACCGTAGGAGGGTAGTTTGGAAATCAAAGCTTTGTGCCAGACTCTATCAAAGGCTTTTGATATGTCCAAGGCAACAGCAAAAGTTTCACCAAAGTCTCTAAAAGAGGATGACCAAGACTCAGTAAGGAAAGCCAGAAGATCACCAGTAGAGCGTCCTTGACGGAACCCATACTGGCGATCAGATAGAAGGTTGTGAAGTGATAGATGTTTAAGAATCTTCCTGTTGAGGATAGATTCAAAAACTTTAGATAAGCAGGAAATTAAAGCAATAGGACGGTAGTTTGAGGGATTAGAGCGGTCACCCTTTTTAGGAACAGGTTGAATGTAGGCAAACTTCCAGCAAGAAGGAAAGGTAGATGTTGACAGACAGAGCTGAAAGAGTTTGACTAGGCAAGGTGCAAGCACGGAGGCACAGTTTCGGAGAACAATAGGAGGGACCCCATCAGGTCCATAAGCCTTCTGAGGGTTTAGGCCAGCGAGGGCATGGAAAACATCATTACGAAGAATTTTAATACGAGGCATGAAGTAGTCAGAGGGTGGAGGAGAGGGAGGAACAAGCCCAGAATCGTCCAAGGTAGAGGTTTTAGCAAAGCTTTGAGCAAAGAGTTCAGCTTTAGAAATAGATGTGATAGCAGTGGTGCCATCTGGTTGAAGTAGAGGAGGGAAAGAAGAAGAAGCAAAGTTATTGGAGATATTTTTGGCTAGATGCCAGAAATCACGAGGGGAGTTAGATCTTGAAAGGTTTTGACATTTTCTGTTAATGAAGAAGTTTTTGGCTAGTTGGAGAACAGACTTGGCATGGTTCCGGGCAGAAATATAAAGTGCATGAGATTCTGGTGAAGGAAGGCTTAAGTACCTTTTGTGGGCCACCTCTCTATCATGTATAGCACGAGAACAAGCTGTGTTAAACCAAGGTTTAGAAGGTTTAGGACGAGAAAAAGAGTGAGGAATGTACGCCTCCATGCCAGACACTATCACCTCTGTTATGCGCTCAGCACACAAAGACGGGTCTCTGACACGGAAGCAGTAGTCATTCCAAGGAAAATCAGCAAAATACCGCCTCAGGTCCCCCCAACTAGCAGAGGCAAAACGCCAGAGGCACCTTCGCTTAGGGGGATCCTGAGGAGGGATTGGAGTGATAGGACAAGATAAAGATATGAGATTGTGATCGGAGGAGCCCAACGGAGAAGAAAGGGTGACAGCATAAGCAGAAGGATTAGAGGTCAGGAAAAGGTCAAGAATGTTGGGCGTATCTCCAAGACGGTCAGGAATACGAGTAGGGTGTTGCACCAATTGCTCTAGGTCATGGAGGATAGCAAAGTTGTAGGCTAGTTCACCAGGATGGTCAGTGAAGGGAGAGGAAAGCCAAAGCTGGTGGTGAACATTGAAGTCTCCAAGAATGGAGATCTCTGCAAAAGGGAAGAGGGTCAGAATGTGCTCCACTTTGGAAGTTAAGTAGTCAAAGAATTTCTTATAGTCAGAGGAGTTAGGAGAGAGGTATACAGCACAGATAAATTTAGTATGAGAATGACTCTGTAGTCGTAGCCAGATGGTGGAAAACTCAGAAGATTCAAGAGCGTGGCACGAGAGCAGGTTAAGTCATTGCGCACATAAACGCAGCATCCAGCTTTGGATCGAAAATGAGGATAGAGAAAGTAGGAGGGAACAGAAAAGGGGCTACTGTCAGTTGCCTCAGACACCTGAGTTTCAGTGAGGAAAAGAAGATGAGGTTTAGAAGAGGAGAGGTGGTGTTCTACAGATTGAAAATTAGATCTTAGACCGCGAATGTTGCAGAAGTTAATGAAGAAAAAGTTGAGGGGGGTGTCAAGACACTTAGGGTCGTCGACGGAAAGGCAGTCCGACCTGGGGACATTTATGGTCCCCTCCCCAGATGGGGACTCCGAGGCTGGTGTAGGAGTCGCCATGATTTTAAAATTTTTTGAGTGAAGGGTGTGTGTGTTATTAGGTGCTTGTAGTTTTGTGTGGAGGAAGAGAGTTGTCTTTAGAGGGCAGGCTGTGACTACCCCCTTGTGTTGTGAGACACAAAGGGAAACGTTCAGTGAGGTCACAACTGGGTTTAATGATAAGTTCACAGCACCCCCTGAACAGTGCTTTAGACCTCACTGGGAGTAATTATCGTTTCGGCAGGTGTCTACTGCCTCCTCCTATTATTATTATTATTAGTAGTAGTAGTAGTAGTGGTATTATTATTATTATTAGTAGTAGTAGTAGTAGTAATAGTCCTAATTGTAGTATTAGTAGTAGTAGTAGTAGTAGTAGTAGTAGTAGTAGTAGTACTAGTAGTAGTAGTAGTAGTAGTAGTAGAAGTAGTAGCAGTAGTAGTAGTAGTAGTTGTTGTTGTCCTAATTGTAGCAGTAGTAGTAGTAGTTGTAGTAGTAGTAGGCATAGTAGTATTAGTAGGCATAGTAGTTTTTTTTTTTTTATGTAGGAAGGATACTGGCCAAGGGCAACAAAAATCTAATAAAAAAAATGCCCACTGAAATGCCAGTCCCATAAAAGGGTTAAAGCAGTGGTCAAAAATTGGTGGATAAGGGAGGGGAGGCATGCAGTTAACAAGATCAGAAGAGCAGTTAGCATGAAAATAGCGGTAGAAGACAGCTAGATATGCAACATTGCGACGTTGAGAGAGAGGCTGAAGACAGTCAGTTAGAGGAGAGGAGTTGATGAGACGAAAAGCTTTTGATTCACCCTGTCTAAAAGAGCAGTATGAGTGGAACACCCCCAGACATGTGAAGCATACTCCATACATGGACGGATAAGGCCCTTGTACAGAGTTAGCAGCTGAGGGGTGAGAAAAACTGGCGAAGACGTCTCAGAACACCTAACTTCATAGAAGCTGTTTTAGCTAGAGATGAGATGTGAAGTTTCCAGTTCAGATTATAAGTAAAGGACAGACCGAGGATGTTCATTGTAGAAGAGAGGGACAGTTGAGTGTCATTGAAGAAGAGGGGATAGTTGTCTGGAAGGTTGTGTCGAGTTGATAGATGGAGGAATTGAGTTTCTGAACAATTGAACATTGAACAATACCAAGTTTGCTCTGCCCCAATCAGAAATTTTAGAAAGATCAGAAGTCAGAAGTCGTTCTGTGGCTTCCCTGCATGATATGTTTACCTCCTGAAGGGTTGGACGTCTATGAAAAGACGTGGAAAAGTGCAGGGTGGTATCATCAGCGTAGGAGTGGATAGCACAAGAAGTTTGGTTTAGAAGATCATTAATGAATAATAAGAAGAGAGTGGGTGACAGGACAGAACCCTGAGGAACACCACTGTTAATATATTTAGGAGAAGAACAGTGACTGTCTACCACAGCAGCAATATAACGGTCAGAAAGAAAACTTGAGATGAAGTTACAGAGAGAAGGATAGAAACCGTAGGAGGGTAGTTTGGAAATCAAAGCTTTGTGCCAGACTCTATCAAAGGCTTTTGATATGTCCAAGGCAACAGCAAAAGTTTCACCAAAATCTCTAAAAGAGGATGACTAAGACTCAGTAAGGAAAGCCAAAAGATCACCAGTAGAGCGGCCTTGACGGAACCCATACTGGCGATCAGATAGAAGGTTGTGAAGCGATAGATGTTTAAGAATCTTCCTGTTGAGGATAGATTCAAAAACTTGAGATAAGCAGGAAATTAGAGCAATAGGACGGTAGTTTGAGGGATTAGAGCAGTCACCCTTTTTAGGAACAGGTTGAATGTAGGCAAACTTCCAGCAAGAAGGAAAGGTAGATGTTGACAGACAGAGCTGAAAGAGTTTGACTAGGCAAGGTGCAAGCACAGAGGCACAGTTTTGGAGAACAATAGGAGGCACCCCATCAGGTCCATGTTCCTTCCGAGGGTTTAGGCCAGCGAGGGCATGGAAAACATCATTACGAAGAATTTTAATAGGTGGCATGAAGTAGTCAGAGGGTGGAGGAGAGGGAGGAACAAGCCCAGAATCGTCCAAGGTAGAGGTTTTAGCAAAGGTTTGAGCAAAGAGTTCAGCTTTAGAAATAGATGTGATAGCAGTGATGCCATCTGGTTGAAGTAGAGGAGGGAAAGAAGAAGAAGCAAAGTTATTGGAGATATTTTTGGCTAGATGCCAGAAATCACGAGGGGAGTTAGATCTTGAAAGGTTTTGACATTTTCTGTTAATGAAGGAGATTTTGGCTAGTTGAAGAACAGACTTGGCATGGTTCCGGGCAGAAATATAAAGTGCATGAGATTCTGGTGAAGGAAGGCTTAAGTACCTTTTGTGGGCCACCTCTCTATCATGTATAGCACGAGAACAAGCTGTGTTAAACCAATGTTTAGAATGTTTAGGACGAGAAAGAGAGTGAGGAATGTACGCCTCCATGCCAAACACTATCACCTTGTTATGCGCTCAGCACACAAAGACGGGTCTCTGACGCGGAAGCAGTAGTCATTCCAAGGAAAATCAGCAAAATACCTCCTCAGGTCCCTCCAACTAGCAGAGGCAAAACGCCAGAGGCACCTTCGCTAGGGGGGATCCTGAGGAGGAATTGGAGTGATAGGACAAGATAAAGATTTGAGATTGTGATCGGAGGAGCCCAACGGAGAAGAAAGGGTGACAGCATAAGCAGAAGGATTAGAGGTCAGGAAAAGGTCAAGAATGTTGGGCGTATCTCCAAGACGGTCAGGAATACGAGTAGGGTGTTGCACCAATTGCTCTAGGTCATGGAGGATGGCAAAGTTGTAGGCTAGTTCACCAGGATGGTCAGTGAAGGGAGAGGAAAGCCAAAGCTGGTGGTGAACATTGAAGTCTCCAAGAATGGAGATCTCTGCAAAAGGGAAGAGGGTCAGAATGTGCTCCACTTTGGAAGTTAAGTAGTCAAAGAATTTCTTATAGTCAGAGGAGTTAGGAGAGAGGTATACAGCACAGATAAATTTAGTATGAGAATGACTCTGTAGTCGTAGCCAGATGGTGGAAAACTCAGAAGATTCAAGAGCGTGGCACGAGAGCAGGTTAAGTCATTGCGCACATAAACGCAGCATCCAGCTTTGGATCGAAAATGAGGATAGAGAAAGTAGGAGGGAACAGAAAAGGGGCTACTGTCAGTTGCCTCAGACACCTGAGTTTCAGTGAGGAAAAGAAGATGAGGTTTAGAAGAGGAGAGGTGGTGTTCTACAGATTGAAAATTAGTTCTTAGACCGCGAATGTTGCAGAAGTTAATGAAGAAAAAGTTGAGGGGGGTGTCAAGACACTTAGTGTCGTCGACAGAAAGGCAGTCCGACCTGGGGACATTTATGGTCCCCTCCCCAGATGGGGACTCCGAGGCTGGTGTAGGAGTCGCCATGATGATTTTAAAATTTTTGAGTGAAGGGTGTGTGTGTTATTAGGTGCTTGTAGTTTTGTGTGGAGGAAGAGAGTTGTCTTTAGAGGGCAGGCTGTGACTACCCCCTTGTGTTGTGAGACACAAAGGGAAACGTTCAGTGAGGTCACAACTGGGTTTAATGATAAGTTCACAGCACCCCCTGAACAGTGCTTTAGACCTCACTGGGAGTAATTATCGTTTCGGCAGGTGTCTACTGCCTCCTCCTATTATTATTATTATTAGTAGTAGTAGTAGTAGTGGTATTATTATTATTATTATTAGTAGTAGTAGTAGTAATAGTCCTAATTGTAGTATTAGTAGTAGTAGTAGTAGTAGTAGTAGTAGTAGTAGTAGTACTAGTAGTAGTAGTAGTAGTAGTAGTAGAAGTAGTAGCAGTAGTAGTAGTAGTAGTTGTTGTTGTCCTAATTGTAGCAGTAGTAGTAGTAGTTGTAGTAGTAGTAGGCATAGTAGTATTAGTAGGCATAGTAGTTTTTTTTTTTTTATGTAGGAAGGATACTGGCCAAGGGCAACAAAAATCTAATAAAAAAAATGCCCACTGAAATGCCAGTCCCATAAAAGGGTTAAAGCAGTGGTCAAAAATTGGTGGATAAGGGAGGGGAGGCATGCAGTTAACAAGATCAGAAGAGCAGTTAGCATGAAAATAGCGGTAGAAGACAGCTAGATATGCAACATTGCGACGTTGAGAGAGAGGCTGAAGACAGTCAGTTAGAGGAGAGGAGTTGATGAGACGAAAAGCTTTTGATTCACCCTGTCTAAAAGAGCAGTATGAGTGGAACACCCCCAGACATGTGAAGCATACTCCATACATGGACGGATAAGGCCCTTGTACAGAGTTAGCAGCTGAGGGGTGAGAAAAACTGGCGAAGACGTCTCAGAACACCTAACTTCATAGAAGCTGTTTTAGCTAGAGATGAGATGTGAAGTTTCCAGTTCAGATTATAAGTAAAGGACAGACCGAGGATGTTCATTGTAGAAGAGAGGGACAGTTGAGTGTCATTGAAGAAGAGGGGATAGTTGTCTGGAAGGTTGTGTCGAGTTGATAGATGGAGGAATTGAGTTTCTGAACAATTGAACATTGAACAATACCAAGTTTGCTCTGCCCCAATCAGAAATTTTAGAAAGATCAGAAGTCAGAAGTCGTTCTGTGGCTTCCCTGCATGATATGTTTACCTCCTGAAGGGTTGGACGTCTATGAAAAGACGTGGAAAAGTGCAGGGTGGTATCATCAGCGTAGGAGTGGATAGCACAAGAAGTTTGGTTTAGAAGATCATTAATGAATAATAAGAAGAGAGTGGGTGACAGGACAGAACCCTGAGGAACACCACTGTTAATATATTTAGGAGAAGAACAGTGACTGTCTACCACAGCAGCAATATAACGGTCAGAAAGAAAACTTGAGATGAAGTTACAGAGAGAAGGATAGAAACCGTAGGAGGGTAGTTTGGAAATCAAAGCTTTGTGCCAGACTCTATCAAAGGCTTTTGATATGTCCAAGGCAACAGCAAAAGTTTCACCAAAATCTCTAAAAGAGGATGACTAAGACTCAGTAAGGAAAGCCAAAAGATCACCAGTAGAGCGGCCTTGACGGAACCCATACTGGCGATCAGATAGAAGGTTGTGAAGCGATAGATGTTTAAGAATCTTCCTGTTGAGGATAGATTCAAAAACTTGAGATAAGCAGGAAATTAGAGCAATAGGACGGTAGTTTGAGGGATTAGAGCAGTCACCCTTTTTAGGAACAGGTTGAATGTAGGCAAACTTCCAGCAAGAAGGAAAGGTAGATGTTGACAGACAGAGCTGAAAGAGTTTGACTAGGCAAGGTGCAAGCACAGAGGCACAGTTTTGGAGAACAATAGGAGGCACCCCATCAGGTCCATGTTCCTTCCGAGGGTTTAGGCCAGCGAGGGCATGGAAAACATCATTACGAAGAATTTTAATAGGTGGCATGAAGTAGTCAGAGGGTGGAGGAGAGGGAGGAACAAGCCCAGAATCGTCCAAGGTAGAGGTTTTAGCAAAGGTTTGAGCAAAGAGTTCAGCTTTAGAAATAGATGTGATAGCAGTGATGCCATCTGGTTGAAGTAGAGGAGGGAAAGAAGAAGAAACAAAGTTATTGGAGATATTTTTGGCTAGATGCCAGAAATCACGAGGGGAGTTAGATCTTGAAAGGTTTTGACATTTTCTGTTAATGAAGGAGATTTTGGCTAGTTGAAGAACAGACTTGGCATGGTTCCGGGCAGAAATATAAAGTGCATGAGATTCTGGTGATGGAAGGCTTAAGTACCTTTTGTGGGCAACCTCTCTATCATGTATAGCACGAGAAAAAGCTGTGTTAAACCAATGTTTAGAATGTTTAGGACGAGAAAGAGAGTGAGGAATGTACGACTCCATGCCAAACACTATCACCTTGTTATGCGCTCAGCACACAAAGACGGGTCTCTGACGCGGAAGCAGTAGTCATTCCAAGGAAAATCAGCAAAATACCTCCTCAGGTCCCTCCAACTAGCAGAGGCAAAACGCCAGAGGCACCTTCGCTTGGGGGGATCCTGAGGAGGAATTGGAGTGATAGGACAAGATAAAGATTTGAGATTGTGATCGGAGGAGCCCAACGGAGAAGAAAGGGTGACAGCATAAGCAGAAGGATTAGAGGTCAGGAAAAGGTCAAGAATGTTGGGCGTATCTCCAAGACGGTCAGGAATACGAGTAGGGTGTTGCACCAATTGCTCTAGGTCATGGAGGATGGCAAAGTTGTAGGCTAGTTCACCAGGATGGTCAGTGAAGGGAGAGGAAAGCCAAAGCTGGTGGTGAACATTGAAGTCTCCAAGAATGGAGATCTCTGCAAAAGGGAAGAGGGTCAGAATGTGCTCCACTTTGGAAGTTAAGTAGTCAAAGAATTTCTTATAGTCAGAGGAGTTAGGAGAGAGGTATACAGCACAGATAAATTTAGTATGAGAGTGACACTGTAGTCGTAGCCAGATGGTGGAAAACTCGGAAGATTCAAGAGCGTGGGCACGAGAGCAGGTTAAGTCATTGCGCACATAAACGCAGCATCCAGCTTTGGATCGAAAATGAGGATAGAGAAAGTAGGAGGGAACAAAAAAGGGGCTACTGTCAGTTGCCTCAGACACCTGAGTTTTAGTGAGGAAAAGAAGATGAGGTTTAGAAGAGGAGAGGTGGTGTTCTACAGATTGAAAATTAGTTCTTAGACCGCGAATGTTGCAGAAGTTAATGAAGAAAAAGTTGAGGGGGGTGTCAAGACACTTAGTGTCGTCGACAGAAAGGCAGTCCGACCTGGGGACATTTATGGTCCCCTCCCCAGATGGGGACTCCGAGGCTGGTGTAGGAGTCGCCATGATGATTTTAAAATTTTTGAGTGAAGGGTGTGTGTGTTATTAGGTGCTTGTAGTTTTGTGAGGAGGAAGAGAGTTGTCTTTAGAGGGCAGGCTGTGACTGCCCCCTTGTGTTGTGAGACACAAAGGGAAACGTTCAGTGAGGTCACAGCTGGGTTTAATGATAAGTTCACAGCACCCCCTGAACAGTGCTTTAGACCTCACTGGGAGTAATTATCGTTTCGGCAGGTGTCTACTGCCTCCTCCTGGAGTAGTAGTAGTAGTAGTAGTAGTAGTACTACAAAATACATTAAAATAATACCTCCACCCCATGTTTATTGATGTGTCAATTAAGGGCTCCATTACTTGGAGGTCATTAGCCCCAGCTCTCGCTAATGACTGTGGCATCCAACCATATCTAATACTCTATAATATAAACATTAGTTGTTAACTATAAATTCACTCTACCTCTACTCTATCTACTCTTATGCCACTCTCCACCACTGTAGCCTCGCAGTCGAGGCCTCCTAAGTCTGCAGGTATGGGAGTGGAATGCCTTGTTCCCCTGAGACACAGGAGGGCAGATCTGAGGAGGGAGAATGAGAGACGGCACCTCATCCATGCGACGACATGGCTCCTTGGCTGGTGCTTCTTTTCTGCCATTAGGTCGGCTAGTCTTGAGTAGAAGCACTGAGCCTTGGAGCCCATCCCGCCAGATGTGGTGAAGACCAGAGATGTGAAGCTGCCCTGGTCAACGTGTTGGATTCTCTCCCCATACGCTCGGATCTTCTCCTGCTCATTCTTGCGGTGGGCGGCCTCCAGGGAGAGTTCGTGGTGACAGGCGGCCATCGGGTCAAAGATCCGTATGTCCACGAATGCTTTCTGTCCCCTTGTCCAGAACCTTCGTGCACTGACGTAGTAGTAGTAGTAGTAGTAGTAGTAGTAGTAGTAGTAGTAGTAGTAGTAGTAGTAGTAGTAGTAGTAGTAGTTGTTGTTGTTGTTGTTGTTGTTGTTGTTGTTGTAGCAATAGTAGTAGTAGTAGTAGTAGTAGTAGTAGTAGTAGTAGTGTGTGTGTGTGTGTGTGTGTGTGTGCCTGCCTGCCCCCCTCTCTCTCTCTCTCTCTCTCTCTCTCTCTCTCTCTCTCTCTCTCTCTCTCTCTCTCTCTCTCTCTCTCTCTCTCATTAAGTGACTGAAAAACACTTACTATTATTATTATTATTAGTAGTAGTAGTAGTTGTAGTGTATCGGTTGTGTGCCACCACTGTATCAGATTTGTTGTCCACCACTGTCCACCACTGGAATTGATGGTTGTTGCTTGCCCAGATGACTGATGATGCTTGGTGTGTTGGTAGCGTGGAGGACCGTAATGTGGTGGTGATTCTGGTAGTTTGGAGGTCGTGGGTATTTGGTTGATATAGTTGATATGTGTGAATAAAAGACATGATAACAAGAGTTCTTGATTTAATAAATGATTGATTGTACACACTGGACTCGAGAATTGTAACGAGACTCGAAATTGTAACGTGATGATTGATTATTCTCTCTCTCTGAAGTGATATGATTGATGACTGAGCAGCGTTTCTCAAGGCTGACTGTGACTGGTGCGGAACTGAGTAAGAGACCAAGACTGACCGCTCATGACTGGGTGACTGACTGACTTCTACTCTGACTGGGAGTGAACTGGAACTGAGAGCTCGCTACCATGCGGGCTGTATTTATCTGAGCTAAGTGGATCCCAGATAGTTATCCCTAAGGACTGGAAGTGGGTGTGAAATTCCCTTGAAAGTAGAGAAAGGGGGACGAACGCAGGTGTTATCCCTAAAGAACATAAGAACATAAGAAATAAGGGAAGCTGCAAGAAGCGACCAGGCTTACACGTGGCAGTCCCTGTATGAAACACTCCTACCTATTTCCATCTGTTATCCCCATCCATAAACTTGTCTAATCTTCTCTTAAAGCTCTCTAGTGTCCTGGCACTAACTACATGATTACTGAGTCCGTTCCACTCATCTACCACTCTATTTGAGAACCAATTTTTTCCTATCTCCTTCCTAAACCTAAATTTTTCAAGCTTGAACCCGTTATTTCTTGTTCTACCTTGGTTACTGATCCTTTCTACCTTGGTTACTGATCCTAAGAATTTTGCTTACATCTCCCTTGTTATAACCCTTATACCACTTAAAGACTTCTATCAGGTCCCCTCTTAACCTACGTCTCTCTAGAGAATGTAAATTTAACCGCTTCAACCTCGCTTCGTAAGGAATACTCCTCATCCCCTGAATCCTTTTAGTCATTCTCCTCTGTACTGATTCTAATAGACCTATATCTTTCCTGTAATGTGGGGACCAGAACTGCACCGCGTAGTCTAGATGAGGTCTGACCAGCGCCAAGTATAACTTTAATATTACTTCCGGCCTTCTACTTTTAACACTCCTAAAAATTAATCCTAGTACCCTATTTGCCTTGTTTCTGGCTTCTATGCATTGTTTCCCTAGACGGAGTTCAGAGCTAACTATAACTCCTAAATCTTTCTCGTACCCTGTACCTACCAGAGTTTGGGTGTTTAATGTGTACCTATTGTGTGGGTTTCCTCTACCTACGCTAAGCACTTTGCATTTATTGATATTAAATTGCATTTGCCATCTATCCGTCCATTCATTCATTCTATCTAAGTCTGTCTGCAAGGCGATGGCATCCGCTTCTGACCTAATTAATCTACCTATCTTTGTGTCATCCGCAAATTTACTAACATCGCTACTAATTCCACTATCCAAGTCATTGATATATATTAGAAATAATAATGGCCCTAATACTGATCCCTGTGGCACCCCACTAATGACATGACCCCACTCGGATTTCGAGCCGTTTATTAGCACTCTCTGTCGCCTGTTACCAAGCCATGACCCTATCCAACCTAACACCTTCCCATCTATCCCGTGCGCCCTAACCTTTCTCAGGAGCCTTTGATGGGGCACCTTGTCGAATGCTTTACTAAAGTCCAGATATAAGATATCATAACTATCACCATTATCTACTGCCTCGTACACCTTACTGTAAAAACTTAACAAGTTTGTCAGGCAAGACTTCCCCTTCGTGAAGCCATGCTGTGACTGATTTATCAAGTTAAAAGACTTGAAGTGGGTGTGAAATTCCCTTGAGATAGAGGAGGAGAAATGATCAGGAAGGAAGACGAACATATGTACGCAGGCGTTATCCCTAAGGAGTGGAAGTGAGTGTGAAATTCTCTTGAGAGGTAGAGAATGACCAGGAAGGAAGGCGCAGCTGGCCATGCTACACATGGGATGAATATATGAAATAGTGAATATACATATTTATAATAACAGTAATTGTTTAGACTGATACAGTAGTAGTAGTAGTAGTAGTAATAGCAATAGTTATAGCAGAAGGGGAGAGAGAGAGAGAGAGAGAGAGAGAGAGAGAGAGAGAGAGAGAGAGAGAGAGAGAGAGAGAGAGAGAGAGAGAGAGAGAGAGAAGCAGGCTGGCACACACACACACACACACACACACTACTACTACTACTACTACTACTACTACTACTACTACTACTACTACTACTAGTACTACTACTACTACTACTAGTAAGAAAGAGAGTCTGCGTGTGAGAAAGTGGCAATTTCAGGCGCCCCGCACATGGCGGACTAGCCTAATATTAAAAAAAAAATAAATAAATAAAAGTGAAAACTTGTGTTATATACTGTTGGATAGAAAATTTCATTGTGCGTTCAAAAAAAAAATCCTTTCTATTTTTTGCAAGTTACCTATTGAGTTGAAAAAATGGAAGAGATGGAAGCTATATCATATGAAATTGATAGAGTTGTTTTATCATATTGTGGTAATTTCGTTACGATCGCCCGCGTACTTCAGGAGATATTAGCTTTTAAATAGTGTTAGGGTCGGTCTTGGCCGGTTCACCCAAAACGAAACAACCTCCATAGCAAACTTCGCTTCGCTCGTAACAATATCCAAATAATTATCTATAATGAGAATAATTTGACACCAGTATGACATAATGTGTATGGTATATTTGATAAATTAAGTCAATTATAACACGTTATAGGAAAATAAATTAGTCCGTCATGAAAAACGAAAAAAATAAATAAATAAATGAAAGAAAATTAACAAAGTTAGAGATTACTATTGGAGGTGGAGTGGTGAGGAATGTACTGCTACTTCTGGTGGAGATAATCATTGGAGTGGTGATGGTATCTTTTTCCAGTCTTCTCCCCACCAACAGCGCAGTCCACGCTTCTAAACTGATGGGAAGCAGATAGGAACACAAAAGAGGGCGTTGGTCGTAAAGTTAATTTTACACCACATGACAAAAGCGCGCGTCTGGTCAGTCAGTCAACACAGCAGCAGTAGTGTGTGTGCACGTATAACAAGTTTCAACTGTCCCAAAGTGAACTACGTGTCCGTAGCGTCAGTGACTAGCATTGATGTAAATTAGAAAACTCAGCGCGTTCTCTTGAACCCATAAATGCCTCTTAGATAATTAATGATGCAAAAGATCATACAACAGAGGAGCACGATAATACAACTACAAGTCACAATGCAAAAAGTGGAGACACAAATAAATTTAACTACATCTTGAATAAGGATAAAAGAAAGCTATTTGATAAAAAAAAAAAAATCAAAACGCTCTTATTGATAAAAAGACGATTTGTTTAATATATATGGATGAAAATTATAATAGAACTGGGCCATAGATCACTCAGCTAGCAAAAATATAGACACTGGCAACAAACATAGGGCATCCTATAGCACATTCGGGCACCTTGCAGCAGTCAAAGGGACTCCTGCCATCAAAGACGAGACACTGAACTCAAAGGATATCCTAACAGTAAACACAGGATACCAATCTACATGGGACATACTGAAATCAAAGGACACCTTGTCAGCAAACACAAGACACCTGCCAGTAAATCAATCAAAGTGCCAGTAAACAAGGAGTATCCTGCCAGTAAATCCTGTCAGTAAATCCTGCTAGTAAAGTAAACAAGGGGCACCCTGCCAGTCAGCCAAACATCCTGTCAACAAACAAGAGGCACCCTGCCAACAAACAAGGCATACTTTATCCCCCCTAAAAAAAAACCCTAACAGCAAACCAAACACCTTGTGCCAGTAAACAAGGGGCAGCCTGCTAGTAAATAAGAGGCATCCTGACAATAAACAAGGGACATCCTGCCAACAAGCAAGGGACACCCTCCCAGCAACCCAAACACCCTGCCAATAAGCAGGAGATACCGTGCCAGCCAACCAAACACCCTGCCAGTAAACAAGAGGCACCTTGCCAGTAAACAAGAAGCACCCTGCCAACAAACAAGGTACACCCTGCTAGCAAAGTAAACATCCTGTCAACAAACAAGGGATATCCTTACAAGAAACCAAACACCTTACTAATAAACAAGAGAATCCTTGCCACCTAACCTAACACCCTGCCAATAAACAAGGGACACCCTGCCACCAAACTAAACACCGTGCCAGCAAACCAAACACCCTGCCGACAAATACAAGACACCCTGCCAACAAATAAGGGGCACCCTGTGAGCAAATCAAATACCCTATCAGTAATTATGGGGCACCTTCCCAACTAACAAGGGACACCATGCCAGTAAATCAAACACCGTGCCAGTAAACAACGGACACCGTGCCACCAAAACAAATACCCTATCAGTAATCAAGGGGCACCCTGCCAATATACAAGATATACCTTACCAGTAAAAAAGGGACATCCTGTTAGCAAACCAGGTACCTCATCAGTAATTAAGGGACACCAACAAACAAGGGACTGCCAACAAACTAAACACCTTGCCAGTAAACAAGGATCACTCTACCAGTAAACAAGGGGCACCCTGGGAGTAAACAAGGAACACCTTGCCAGTAAACAAAGGAAACTGTGCGAGCAGGCACATCACACCCTTTCTTTTAAAACTTGACACACTGCAGTGAACACGGGAAGCACCACTAAGAAGTAACGTTGCCATCAAAAAGGACCTGCCGACGACAAACACAGCATTCTCAAATCACAGAACACAGAAGTAAATACAAAACACCCAGTTAACAAACAAAGGACACCCCACCATCAAATACAAACATCTTACCACGAGATTAAAGCACTATCAGGGACGATGCACTGCCTGAAGTCCTCCTCTCCTTCGCCGTCTGCCAAAATTCAACAGAATAGTCTCGGGGGTGAGTTCCACCTCATGATCGCCCGTCCTTTCACATCGGCTCGAGACACATCTCTCCTGCAGGTCTCTAATGAAGCAACAGACACCGATAGTGACTTCTCTCCTAACACGTCGAAGATCCCCAGACTGAAGGTGGTGCAGTCGACCCCAAAGTCTGCTTCTTATTCCCATGACTGTAAGTGTTCATAATGTGTGAAGTTTTCTTAAAAGCCACGTAAAATCTTTCTATACTCATGCAAATACTGCAAGTAAAAGCCATGTTTTTTTTTTTTTGTTTCTGTAAATAATAAATAATGTAAATAATCCAAGCTCAATACTATCTTTCATCACGTAACATACTTCTCTCTCTCTCTCTCTCTCTCTCTCTCTCTCTCTCTCTCTCTCTCTCTCTCTCTCTCTCTCTCTCTCTCTCTCTCTCTCTCTTCGCCATTAAGTATTAAAAAAAAAAAGTGGCTTTCCACTGCTTCACCCCATTCTCTTCCTCCCCAGGCGAGTGTTCCACGCATGGGAACAGAGCAGAGACACAGCGGCAAAACGAGACGCCTCAAGA
>NC_087176.1:18939090-18969090 GCF_035594125.1 Scylla paramamosain
TAGATAGGCAGGAAATTAAAAGAATAGGACAGTAGTTTGGATGATTAGAATGATCATCCTTTTTAGGAACAGGCTGACTGTAGGCAAATTTCCAGCAAGAAGAGAAGGTAGATGTTGACAAACAGAGTTGAAAGAGTTTGATTAGGCAAGGTGCAAACAAAGAGGCACAGTTTCAGCAGTTTCAGAGAACAATAGGAGGGACCCCATCAGATCCATCAGCCTTCCGAGGGTTTAGGCCAGCGAGGGCATGGAAAACATAATTGCGAAGAATTTTAATAGGTAGCATGAAATAGTCAGAGAGTGGAGGAGAGGGAGGAACTAGCCCTGAATCGTTCAAGGTAGAGTTTTTAGCAAAGGTTTGAGCGAAGAGTTCAGCTTTAGAGATAGATGTGATAGTAGTGGTTGCATCTGGTTGAAATAAAGGAGGGAAAGAAGAAGAAACAAAGTTATTGGAGATATTTTTGGTTAGATACCAGAAGTCACGAGGGGAGTTAGATCTTGAAAGGTTTTGACACTTTCTGTAAATGAATGAGTTTTTGACTAGTTGGAGAACAGACTTGGCATGTCTGTGGGCAGAAATATAAATTGCATGAAATTGTGGTGATTAAAGGCTTAAGTACCTTTTGTGGGCCATCTCTCTATCATGTATAACACGAGAACAGGCTGTGTTAAACCAAGGTTTGGAAGGTTTAGGTCGAGGAAAAGAGTGAGAAATGTACGTCTGTATGCCACACACTATCACTGTTATGCGCTCGGCACACAGAGACGGGTCTCTGACACGGAAGCAGTAGTCATTCCAAGGAAAATCAGGTAAATACCGCCTCAGGTCCCCACAGCTAATAGAGGCAAAACGCCAGAGGCACCTCCGCTTAGGGGGATCCTGAGGAGGGATTGGAGTGATAGGACAAGATGCAGACATGAGATTGTGATCGGAGAAGCGCAACGGAGAAGAAAGGGTGACAGCATAAGCTGAAGAATTAGAGGTTAGGAAAAGGTCAAGAATGTTGGGCGTATTTCCAAGATGGTCAGGAATACGAGTAGTGTGTTGCACCAACTGTTCTAGGTCGTGGAGAATAGCAAAGTTGAAGGTTAGTTCAGCAGGATGGTCAGTGAAGGGAGAGGAAAGCCAAAGCTGGTGGTGAACATTGAAGTCTCCAAAAATGGTGATCTCTGCAAAACGGAAGGGAGTCAAAATGTGCTCCACTTTGGAAGTTAAGTAGTCAAAGAATTTCTTTTAATCAGAGGAATTAGGTGAGAGGTATGCAGCACAAATAAATTTAGCCTTGAGAGTGACTCTGTAGTCGTAGCGAGATGGTGAAAAATTCGGAAGATTCAGGAGCGTGGGCACGAGAGCAGGTTAAGTCGTTGTGCACATAAACGCAACATCCAGATTTAGATTGAAAATTAGGATAAAGCAGGAGGGAACAGAAAAGGAGCTCCTGTCAGTTGCCTCAGACACCTGTATGTATGAAAATTAGGTCTAAGACTGCGAATGTTGCGGAAGTTAATGAAGAAAAAGTTCAGGGGGCTATCAAGACACTTAGGGTCGCTATCAGAAGAGCAGTCTGACTTGTGGACATTTGTTGTTCCTTCCCCAGATGGGGACTCCGAGGCTGGTGTAGGAGTCGCCATGATAATTTTGAAATTTTGAGTAATGGGTGTGTGTGTAACTACGTGCTTGTAGTTTTGTGTGGAGGAAGATAGTTACCTTTGGAGGGCGTGCTATGACTGCCCCTTTGTGTTGTGAAACATAAAGGAAAACGTTCAGTGAAATCACAGCTGGGTTTAATAATAAGTTCACAGCACCCTCTGATCCTGTGCTTTAGACCACACTAGGAGTAATTATCGCTTCGGCAGATGCCTACTGCCTCATATATATATATATATATATATATATATATATATATATATATATATATATATATATATATATATATATATATATATATATATATATATATATATATATATATATATATATATATATATATATATATATATATATATATATATATATATATATATATATATATATATATATATATATATATATATATATATATATATATATATATATATATATATATATATATATATATATATATATATATATATATATATATATATATATATATATATATATATATATATATATATATATATATATATATATATATATATCCAGTTACAAGCCTTAGAGATCGCCCTCCAACCACAGGAAATATACAAAATACATAATACCTTATCACAGAAAAGGCTTGCTAAGCCACATGCTATAGTGAGACAGAACTGAGACCACTCTGACTGCCCAACAAGATATTATATTACTTTATTTAGTCCTCTGGTTCTTGACAACCCTAAAGGAGCCTAAACGAGGCAGCTTACTGTCTCGGTTAATTACAGAGGAAAAATACCTATCGTCAGACCATTTTGAATTAGCGTTGAGGCGTTGCCCTTTCCAGGGATTCCTCAGCTTGCGGCACTGACAAACCTTGTACTGGGCCAATTATCAGATTAGAGCCTATGTGTAGCTGATAACCTCGCTCCCCACACACCACCTCTCTCTCTCTCTCTCTCTCTCTCTCTCTCTCTCTCTCTCTCTCTTTCCATTGTGAATTTCGTCTAAATGTGATTTAGACGATTTAAGATATGCCATTTCCCTTAAACTATGATGTTACATTTTTATTCTTTGGTTACGACTTTTTTCCACACCACTATCGAGGTAAAAGTCAAGGCACATTGGTAGCTTTTGCTATTCGGGCAACAGCTCTTGAGAGGTTAAGTAATGACCCCTTATTATCCTTTTCTTCCCCCCCCCAAAATACTTATTTACTGAGTAAATAAGCTCTTTTCTTGGCTGTGGAGGTGACGAAAGTGAGCGGAAGAGGTAGCTTCCATCCTGGATGGCGGCGCGAGAAGTGATCATGGATTAACACAGTCACTCTAGCCATGTGATCTCACTCGGTTATCCATGATGACGTGCCAGCGCCTGGAGGAAACGTTGTCAAATATTGTGGTGTTTGCAAAAAAAAAAAAAAAAAAAAAAAAGAAAAAGAAAATGCAAGTATCATTAAAATATATATATTACACTAACTTGCCTTTTTTATCGCATCACAGTGTATATATAATACAGCACCATTTAATTTTGAGGTAGGAAGTACCTGACATGAGGTGTGTCTTAGTTTCCAATGGACACACTCGATAAGGGACGAAAGTGCGGTGATGAGTATAATGGGTTGAGGAAAGAGAGGAAAGGTAAATGTAAGTGGTGAATGTACCAGCAAGGAGATGCTCACTCCATGACGGCAGAACGCAAATGAGCCATCGAATCGTACGTCTGGCACGCTATTCACCTACACTAACACCGGTGTAGGTTCATTCGAGGTCCAGCCAGCACTCAAGGTCCGTGCATATGCGAACAACGTACCAGAAGTAAGATTCGATGGCTCATTTGCGCTCTGTCATCTCGGAGTTATCATCTTGCTGGTGTGATGATAAATTCGGTAGATGATATATTCGGCTCATGGTTTCTTAGGACGGTTTGACGACTCAGATACATTATTTTTGTATTCAGTACTATTATTCTTACATTTTGTTGTGAACTTCGTCACCTCAGTAAAATCTTCTTTTGGCTTCCAACGGACCACAGTCTATAAGGGAGGAATTCGCTTGTAAACATGCCCATTTGACTGTTTGATGCAGTAATGTTTACAAGCGAATTCGGCGAGCAGGCTGCATTGGCTGACGCAACATTACACTAACATGACGCAATTTCTTTTTTCTAGCAACATTCTTCTCCCTTCTCTCTGTTTTTTCTTCGACTCTCTTTTTATGCTGATAAACGTCACATGTAACGATATATATATATATATATATATATATATATATATATATATATATATATATATATATATATATATATATATATATATATATATATATATATATATATATATATATATAATGTTACATGCGGCATTCATCAGCAGAACAAAGAGAATCGATACATTTATAATGAAATAGAAAATCGAGAATCGAAACTATATATATAACTAAGTAAACTATATATATATATATATATATATATATATATATATATATATATATATATATATATATATATATATATATATATATATATATATATATATATAGTGTTTGGAAGAAAAAAAATACGAATTATAAACACCATAGTGTGCCAATAGAACAAAGCTTAGGAGTTCGATTTGCAGCCATGGGAGGTCTTAAGAAATGTTAAATTGTCACGCATGGGAACTCACTTGAACATAAAGATACTATGCTCAGTATTTTAATCAGCAACAATAACTGTCAAACATACAAAGGGGAGATTAGAGTTAAAATATTTTGCATAATTTTATGCTTTTGAAATAATTCCAGCAAATTATCTGTGGTTAGTATAATTTCTAGCATTTATGGCAGTTTATCATCATTGTAACATAATCATGAGCTATTTAGCAAAACTCTACGACATTTAAGGTATTCCGGTAAGTAAGAGGATACTGTGTAAAGGAAGAATAAAATAGTGCAACAATCGCTATTAAATATATAAACAAAGGCACTTTGGTACATTTGTATTACTGGGTGTTACGCCTAAGTGTGTTTATCCAAAAAAGCCTCTCATTTATCTTCCAGTAACTTAAGTATAGGGCGGGCTCAAGTTTGCAAAGTTGCTTGAAAGTCATGTTAATTTGAGTCAGATGTTTGATCGTCTCCAGATGTTCTTGATAGAACAAGCACCGCTTGTTCTATCAGTGACCTGTTACTCTTGATCCCACTGTGCTTGTAAATGTAGGAAGTGAAAAACTGTCTCCTATGGATGTTTCCTCAAAATTTCCAAATATCATTGCAGAAAATGAGCAACAAGAGTTGGTATGTGAATAGCATGCTTTGTTGATATATGGTAATGCTGATGGGTTTTTGGTCAAATGTTAATACAAGTGAAAGGTAACCAACCCTCTCTAAATTTGCTAGAGCCTTACTTAGCGTACCAGTTTTTAATGCTGACTGCTAGCGAATCTTCTCTGTAGATAACCTAAAGAAAAGTTGGAAAAAGAACGGGCTGTCAAATATATCTCTGACAAATGAACTAATGATTGGAGAAAGAATAAGGAATTCAAGTGAATGCTATAAATTTGATATGATTAAGGCAATGAGGATGGAAATGTATAGCCTGGATAAGTAATGAGGTATAAGCTTGATGTAAATATGGAACCAGATGTTGGATTTAATTCATTAATACTATGATACACCGCTGTTTAATGAATTCAAGAATCATGAATGCTTATTTTTATAAGAAGGGCCCTAATAGCTGCCGTTTAAGTTATAATGATGTACGGTTTAAGTTATAATGATGTACGATTAACTGTTTTACTTTATTTTGCAATGTAGTTATAGAACAGAAAAATAAACATTCCTTTTTTTCTAGCATAAAGTTGGCACAATTTTGTCATTCCTATAGCATAATTTCGTTAAATCTAGTATAATTCTAGGTGGACTCCAGCATTCGTCAGAAGAGATCTGGTAACGCTAGGGATCAGATGTCTCCTGCGCTCCCCTGCCCGTTTCGCGCTTATCGCAGCCTTCCCATTTTATCGCTCACATATAATTCTCCTTATATTTTAATTCGTCCTGGCAAGTTTAATAACGAAGAAAAGATTGTTGTGATGGCGTTTGTTCCAGATGGGTTCAGCAAATGTGAGACTGGAAGGAAGATCAGTCATCACACAGGTGGCGAAGGGTAGCGTTCTTAGGTGGGTAAGGGCATCCACTTGGAGTAATGGTTCCGAAATTCCAAACCCAAAAAAGTTCTCCGTTAGGAAGCATTGACTTAACCCTGATTCAGCTGGGGAATTCATATGAAAAAAAAAAAAAAAAAACAATTAGAGAGTACTGAAATAATTTCATTTTTATAGTGGAGAATCATTTGAATAGGATGGTGTAATGGGATCTTAGATAAAATGCAATATAAATGGAGCGCTTATTTCTGAGAGGAAATCGTAAAACAACAGTTTTACTCTGTGGGTGAAGAGCTGGATCTCGTGTGTGTGTGTGTGTGTGTGTGTGTGTGTGTGTGTGTGTGTGTGTGTGTGTGTGTGTGTGTGTGTGTGTTCCCTCCTATACAAAATTTAACCAGTGATCGACTTCTAAGTTGTACATTAGCTGTCCGATAATTTTCTGCACCTCATCCTCACTTGTGTAATGTTGACCCAATTAACGAAGCTTTATTTCAGTCGGGCTGGCAACGGGTGCTTTTGCCCCATTCCAAGCACGACTGATGGTAAATTAAATTTACAGTCCTGCATTACCAGATTTTGGCAAGGAATCATACTTTATTTCATAAGCACATCCATGGTGCAGTGGATGGTACGCCCGGCTATAAATCCGTAGGCTCTGGTTCGAATCTGGGGCATAATTCACAGCCCACACATGTTGATCCCTTCCTTCGGGTTGTTAGGTAAATGGGTACTACTTGGAGAAACTTGATAATAATAAATCGTGGACACCCAGAAGGTACAGCGTTCTTGTGTCCTGGGATGAGCCTTGATGTCATCCACCACCAGCTCAGGTAAGGCCGGGTTCACACCGTTCCGTTTTTACGGATTCCATCTCAGTTCACCGTAATGACGTTACAAACAGTCTGTATTGATCGGAAAAGTTGATCGCTGACTATCCGCATTCATTGTTTGTCAACATGGCTGAGCGAACAAGAGACCTCCTCAACGTGGAATTTGTACTTCTTGCCAGCTTGCTGCTCGCAGCTGACGAAGAAAGGCCAATGAGGAGGAGTGTTGGTACGCCGACAGTTGACAGTGAGATACTTCTGGATCAGTATAGTGTCTGCCGTATCAATGCACGGTGTGGTGGAGAGGGAGGTTATACTAGTATTTTTCGGTTGTCCGGTTGTCAGTTAATAGACTTTCATTATCGTACCTGTTGAATGAGGCCTGTGCGTGGCTACAGGTTGCTGTGATGAAATCAATGTTCGACACCTCCCTCCACTCTAGTACATTCGTATGTTTGTGTTTTACATAGCTTTGCGATGTTACCTCACCTCTTGCTGGGACAACATTCACTTCTCTTTCCATAAACAATGTAAAAAAAAAATTGCAATTAGCAATATAGCATATACACTACAAAGGTGTAATTACAAAAAAATGTTATCATACACTTGAATATCATATCTAGAACATTCAAAATATCGGTACGCGCAGCGTTGTGACTGTCATTCCTTACAAATTTGAACTCAGTTCAGCTCTTCCGCTCGACGGCGTCCGCTCAAGCTGAGGCGGAAACGGGGCCCGATTCCCGTTACAGTCGCTTGAACGGACATGGTGATGACGTCATTGTCGGACGGTGAACAGAGAAGGAATCCGTAAACCGTAAATACGGACCAGTGTAAACCGGACATAAGACAGAGATTAGCGTCGAGACCACGTGTAATTATAGCGCATTCCCCAAACTTTATACTTTACACTGTCTCCACTAACCGGTAAGACGTCCGCAGTCTCTCTTTTATTCGGGCAAAGGTACTGATGATAATCTTCCCCGATACCATAGCAAAAAAAAAAAAAGTGTGATGTCTCTTTCCCTACACTCACACCTGATCAGTATTCTCCTTCACAGGTACGGAGAAGCTGCAGACGCCTCCCACGGTTTGAACAACCATTACCCTATTATGGGTGGCAGCGTTCCTGGAGATAACCCCAGCCTTCACCTCCATCACAGTAAGCCAAGTGGAAGAAATATAAGAGTGTGGAAGTAGGAGATAGTTAGGAGATATTATGAGGAAGACTAGGAATAAAGATGAGCAAAGAAAGTCAAATGCTGAAGACAACAAGACAGAGAGAAGAAAGAATGAGAGAGGAAAAAACAATGGAAAAAAGTGGAAAGCGGAAGTGAGCCCTCAGACATGTGCAAAATACCCATTTGAATTATTTTCTTAGACAAATAGAAGCGAATTAACTTAAATACACGTATACGAAAAGCGAGACAGCCTGTCCGTCACCTTTCATCTACCACCGTATTCGTATTTCCTTTCTCACTTTCAACCTCAACTCTTCCCTTCCCATTTACTTTTTCATCTTCCTCTTTACGGTAATACCACAGGCATGTTTCTTCACTCACAAGCAAAGCCTTCTAAATCAACACTTGACAGACTTAGATGTTCAAGAGAGGATTTTTATTCAAGTTGAAAAGACTCTCATGCCTCAACTATTTGTTATTTTGTCAATTTGGTTACAACATCTAGCCAAAATCTTTCGTCTGGTTTCAAGCCTCCCTCCCTGTCACCTCTCCTCATCCTTATTTGTCAGATATAAGGGACAAGGGAGTCATAATACGCTCTCTCTCTCTCCCCTTCCTTCATTCTATGACGTGACGTAAAGTGCATTTAGTAAGGAAGGATATAGGTCTACTAGAATCAGTACAAAGGAGAATGACTAAAAGATACAGTGGATGAGGATTATTCCTTACAAAGCTAGATTGATTCTTCAGAGAGACGTAGGTTAAGAGGGGACTTGATAGAAGTCTTTAAGTGATATAACGGTTATAGCAGGGGGACGCAAGCAAAATTCTTCGGAACAGTAACCAGGACAGAACAAGAAAGAACTGGTTCAAACTTGAAAAATTTAGGTTTAAAAAAAGAGATAGGAAAGAACTGGTTCTCTAATAGCGTGGTAGATGAATGGAATAGACTCAGTAATCAAGTTGTTTGTTGAGTCATCAGGGAGCTTTAAGAGAAGATCAGATAGATTTATGAATGAGGAGGATAGATAGGTATATTTCATACAAGGACTGCCACGTGTAGGCCTGATGGCTTCTTTCTTATGTTGTTATGGTATTTTCCTTTCGTCCTTTCTCACTCATTCTCACTCTCGTATAAACCCAATTTCATTCTCTATCAGTCTCATTTCATTTAGCATTTCTCAGGATTGTTCTTACTTTCACAGAAAGAGAGAAAGAGAGAGAGAGAGAGACAGAGAGAGAGAGAGAGAGAGAGAGAGAGAGAGAGAGAGAGAGAGAGAGAGAGAGAGAGAGAGAGAGAGGGGAGGGAAGGAACAGACATTTTTAAGAGGTTGCTAGGTGTTGAAATATAATTTTTGGGTCTCTTTAGGGGGAATGAAAAAATATCGCTGATTTTCGCTCATCGCGGTGGTTATTGTTCCCTAATACCAGCGATGAGCAGAGGACCACTGTGTTTTATTATTTTCTTTTCATTTACATTAGAACAGCATAAGCAGTTGTTTTCTGGGTCTCTACACACTTGCCCCCTGAGTATGCTAACCCCATACACCAGATCGCCGATGGATGACATGATATTACATGTTTTAACATTTCTTGGCTTTACTTAAGTTAGACAAGAATTAAGAATATTTAGATTAGAAAAAATAACCTCAAAATTTCCGAAACAAAATGTATTCCTTTATTTATTTTTTTGTTTATTATTATTATTATTTATTTATTTATTTATTTTTTTTTATCGATATCTGTCTCCGACAGTTCTTCTCAAGATTTTTACTTAACATTAAAATTTCTCATGTAGTAACTTCATTTGGTGATGTCTTTAAATTTTCCAAGTCAAAGGAAGATGAAGTATTGTTGTGAACAAAAGATGCAAGAAAAGATGAAATGGGCTTTGCAGCATTTATACCATCACTAATCTGCCAAATATATTTCATTTCATTAAGGAATTTTTTCCTGGCTTTCAAAAGGAAGTTGGCAAGATCCGAGTAGACATTCAGACAAGGAAGGTTTTTCGTCTTCGGCTCCCTCCTCCCCCTCGTTGCCTTCCTCTTATCCTATATCCCCACAATTAAAGTCCCCGCAAAGGGACTTTATCAATTCTTCTATGCAGTACAGCTCCCGTACATTGAAAGAATCGACTTCAACCCCTCCTACGAGTAAATACGGTGGGGATCCAAAAGTTTTCACCTCATCAATTCTCGTTTTCATGGTCACTGTTCTTGTTTTTACTAAGCTTATGTTGTGCCTCGCTGCACAAGTATTTACTCCTTCCCTATCCTGTCCATTATACTAATACAAGAACTAATCATTGCTTTTATTCTCTCATCCCTTTCATTGGTAAACTGTGGAACTCTCTACTTGTTTCTGTTTTCAGCCTCCCTTCCCACTATCTGAATCGCTTCGAGATCGTAATATGATGACACATTTTAAATTATGTAGGCCAATATTATAACAACTTACTTTAACATTCTAAGAGGGAAACTGAGCGAATTTTCCTCCCATTTTTTGACTGAACTGTCTTCTATAACTTGTGAGGCATTAGATAATAAATAAAAATAGATGACAAATGATTTACCTAATATTACATTTTTAAACTAGGTACTATTAACTAGGTACTAGTAAGCAAACTATGACTGAGTATTTTAGTCATCTACCACTCTATTTGAAACTGTAATAAACAAGTATGTTACTTTTAGTCCTATCTTGATTACTAACCTTAAGAATTTCATGCATAATGCTTTTGTTAGATACGTAAAAAGTACCAAGATAGCAATACTGCCAGGTACCTTGCGGGACGCCACTTAAGTGGTGTTACCAAGAGTGATCGTGCAACCGTATAAAACAAACAAATGATAGCAGCACATCCGTACAACATGGCAAGGTGCTTGGATGGGGGGAAGGCAATCCAATTTAAGTTATAAGATGAAGCAAAATGTATTGGCATCACAAGACAACTGGAGGCTTCACAAATGAATGGATAAAATATGTGACAAAACACGAGTGGAATCGCACAGCAGTACTCTTACTCAGCATACCATTCTACACAGATGTCCTGGGCACAGTCGTTATGCTGGTGGGTCTCGGGATGCGGGTAACCGGAGCGCCGGGACACCTGCTCTCCGGTGTGGGGTGGACGCTGCTGCTGGCAGGGCTGGCGTTACAGTGGGCCGTGCTGTGTCGAGGCTTCCTGGACGGCGATGATAATCCTGTGGATCTTGACGTGACCAGGTGAGAGAGAGAGAAAGAGAGAGAGAGAGAGAGAGAGAGAGAGAGAGAGAGAGAGAGAGAGAGAGAGAGAGAGAGAATTTGATTGGTACTGATTATTATGTTAATCCTTACTCTTTTTCATTACCTTCTACCTGCTATAAATTTTAACCGTCCATCATTCACAAGATAAGGATGGGATGACTTGAGCCTTACTTATGTCGTGTTACCATACTTTTTTTTTCCTTGGCATCTGGGCCTGTGACAGAATGGCTATTCAACATTCCTTAAACAAAAGTCCAGAACATTACATTGATTACGTTGAGTGTCACTTTCCTTCACTGGAGGAAGACGCGAATCCATGACAGACTAGGTTGTGTGAATGCAAACTTTTAAGGTAAACCATTCTGATGTATAAAAAAAAAAAAAAATGGAATTATATCTCCTTTTATTATATATATATATATATATATATATATATATATATATATATATATATATATATATATATATATATATATATATATATATATATATATATATATATTATTTTATTTTTTTATGTAGAAGAGGCACCAACAAAGGGCAAGAAAATTTTAAGAAAGGTGCCGGTCCCCAGAGTCAAAAGCGGTCGTCAAAAGATGTCTTGAAAGAATTCAAGTCATAGGAAGAAGGAAATACAGAAGCAGGCAGGGAGTTCCAGAATTTACCAGATAAAGGGATGAATGATTGAGAATGTTGGGAGGGAGGAGGGAGGGGGAGAAAAACTGGCGGAGACGACTCAGAACACTTAACTTCATAGACGCTGTCTTAGCTGGAGATGATAAGTAAAAGAGATTATAAGTAAAGGATTGACCGAGGATATCAGTATAGAAGAGAGAGACAATTGATTTTCACTGAAGAAGAGGGAATAGTTATCTAGAAGGTTGTGTCGAGTTGATAGTTGAAGGAATTGAGTTTTGAGGCACAGAACAATACTAAATTTGCTCTGCCCAATCAGAAATTTTAGAGAGATCCTTAGGCGTTCTCTGGCTTCCCTGTGTGAACTGTTTACTACCTACGAAAAGGCATGGAAAAGTGCAGGGTGTTATCAGTGTAGGAGTGGATAGGAAAAGAAGTTTGGTTTAGAAGATTACAAATGAATAATAGGAAGAGAGTGGATGACAATACAGAACCCTGAGGAACACCTCTCTTAATAGACTTAAAGGTGTGTCCACACGGTCGAACATTGTTGCCAGTTAACAATGGGAAGCAGAAAGAAGCGCTGATGACGTCAGCAGCGAGCACCAACGGGTGTAGCGGACACTACACGTGTTCGTAGTTTCGAAACTTCGAACACTGGCGGGACAGAGACGTGGAAGGACGATATTGCCAGACACACAATGAACAAAGTTCCCTTCTCAACTCTAGCAGCAGTTATCATGCTTCATAGTGCTATTTTCTTGGCTTTTTTTATTTATTTTTTTTTTTTACTTATTGTGCACCATGGTTATGATGTACCGCACCAGACGCTAGCAACAACCACCTGTCTCCCGAGCCCTCACTAAACTGACTTTAATACCTGTGTGTTGCCAGCGGAAATCAGCTTCGAACGTTGCCGGTCTTTGCCTGGTGAACAAAGTAGATACTGTGGTGTACAGCTTCATCTGGTACCATTGTTACCAAATCAACTTCCCTCGTTTCAACGCTTATGGCGTCATCATGCTCCGCCTTATGATATGGTAACAGTGTTCGTCCGACAGACAGTGTTCGACCGTGTGGTCGCACCCTTAGGAGGAGAACAGTGTCCGTCTGCCACAGCGCAATAAAACGTTCAGAAAGGAAACTTGAGATAACAGGATAGAAGGATAGAAGCCATAGGAGGGTAATTTGAAAATCAAAGCTTTGTGCCAGACTATATCAAAAGCTTATGATATGTCTAAGGCAATAACATAAGTTTCACCAAATCCCTAAAAGAGAATGATCAAGACTCATTAAGGAAAGCCAGAAGATCACTAGTAGAGCGGCCTTGATAGAACCCATACTTGCAATCAGATAGAAGATTGTGAAGTTATGGATGTTTATGAAACTTTCTGTTGAGAATAGATTAAAAACTTTTGAGAGGCAGGAAATTAAAGCAATAGGATGGTAGTTTGAGGGATTAGAGCGATCACCCCTTTTCTGGAACTGGCTGAATGTAGGCAAACTTCCAGCAAGTGAGGGCGGAGGAGGTGGAGGAAAAGCCCTAAATCATCCAAGGTTTGAGCGAAGAGTTCAGCTTTAGAAGTAGATTTTGAAAGATTTTGACAATTTCTGTTAATGAAGGAGTTTTGACTAGTTGGAGAACAGGCATGATTCTAGGCAGAAATATAAAGTGCATGAGATTCAAGTGATAGAAAGCCAAAGTACTTTTAATGGACCACTTCTCTATCATGTACAGGACAAGAACAGTTTATGTTAAACTAAAGTCTGGAAGGTTTAGGTCGAGAGAAAAGCGAGAAATGTACGCCTCCATGCCAGACAATATCACCTCTGTTATGCACTCAGCACACAGAGACAGGTCTTTGACAAGGAAGTAGTAGTCATTCCAAGGAAAATCAGAATAATACCTCTTCAGGTCCCTCACAATTTAACAGAGGCAAAACGCCAGGGGCAGAGTAGGCACGAGAGCATAACCTGCTCTCGTGCCTACTCTCAAACTAAAGTTTATTTGTGCTGTATACCGCTCGCTAACTCCTCTGACAATAGAAAAAAAAATGAATAAATATTTGAGACTATATGCTCACCACCAGCTTTAGCTTTCCTCTCCTTTCATTAAATATCCTGGTGAACTAGCCTTTAACTTTGCTATCCTTCACGGCCTAAAGCAAATAGGAGCAAACAGGCGCAACATCCTGTTTTGGATTGAAAATGAGGATAAAGAAAGTAGAAGGGAACAGAAAAGTGGCTACTGTCAGTTACCTCAGACATCTGTGTTTCAGTGAGGAAAAAAAGACGAGGTTTATTAGTGGAGAGGTAGTGTTCTACGGATTGAGAATGAAATCTAAGGCCACGAATGTTGTAGAAGTTAATAAAGAAAAAGTTGAGTGGGGTCTCAAGACACTTACGGTCGATGCTAGAAGAACAGTCCGACCTGGAGACATTTTTAGCCCCTTCCACAGAAGGGCACTCCGAGGATGTGTAGGAGTCGCCATATTTAATTTAGAATTTTAAGTGAAGGGTGTGCGTGCATGTAATTTTGTGTGAAGGAAGGAAGTGGTCTTTAGAGGATGGCTGTGACTGCCCCTTTGTGTTGCGAAACACACGTTCCGTGAGGTCACAGTTGGGTTATTGTTTACTTCACAGCACCCCCTGATCCATTGTTTAGATCTCACTAGGAGTAATTATCGTTTCAACGGGTGTCTACTGCCTCCTATATGTGAACCTCACATTTCATCAGAAAAGCTATATAATACCTACCGACATTAATATGTGTATGACCCTTTTTATACATTTCTATTTACCTGTATCTAATTATACACATCTACATTATTTACAAAGTATTGAAAACCTTACACCCTCCATTCATTTTATTCACTTTTCGGTAGAGTGTTGGAGGCCGAGTTGGTCAGCATTGGCACGTGCATTGCTCAAGGCGCTGTGGTGGGAGTTGCCTCACCGCTGCAGATGCTGGTGCTCATGATGGTCCACGTACCCCTCCATCTCCTTAACCACCACCTCGCCTTCACAGTCTTCAAGGTAGGCAGAGAGAGAGGGGGAAAAAATAGACAAAAGACATCACATTCAGACAAAGAAAGATGGCAAATTGCTTAATTCAGTTTAGTGGAGTAAGGAATACGAGGCTTGCTAGTGAAATAATAGAAAATAATGTGGCTATATGTAGAATGTTTTGCTAGAATTGGTATTTGTATCAGCGGAATGAAGTAATGACTTACCACTTCCACCTTAGAGAACCTTAAAGAAGAACACACGGCCGAAACCGCGCCACTCCACATCAGTTTCATCTCTGACAAAGAAAATATATGCTTTGTTGCTCTTCTGCAAAGTACCTGTTTTACTTTATCTTGTAGGATACAATTCCTCAAAGCCTATTATGGAAATTTATGAATTATTCTCACGCCTCCTATTCTTGTTTTATTGTTAAATATATACAGTTGTCCGTTGCATGAATGCTGGTTCACATTGGGCAATTCGTTGCTGAATTGCCAGCCGCCACAAGCCGGCAATACCTAGCAATAAATTCTCCCAGCTGGATGTAGTACGTTCACAAAGGCAGCTGGGAAGGGGCCGATGGCTGGCGGGAAATGAATATAATAATAAACAAACAGCAACTCAGCAAGATGTCTTCCTCCATCGATGATGCCGAAGTGATAGCAGCATTTCTTTTGACGTAACGGAAGCTAAAATGGAAAAGGAAACGCCTATGTACACGTCCCTGGGTGAGTAAAAGAGGAGAAAGAAGTGTCTACCACACGCTTTTGCCTGAGCTGAGCGTGGAAGATCCAAACATTATGAAATATTGGATACACCACTACAAGAAGCAGTACCATGGTCTTCTGCAACTAGTGATTCCCGTCCCTATATGGGATGCGCATCTCGTGTGTGTGGGGTCCAATCACACAGCTTCTCAACAAGGTGGAGCTTAAAGCTTTTCGTCTCATCGATTCCCCTCCTCTACTTGATTGTCTTCAACCTCTTAATTTCCTCCACATTGTTGGTTCTCATGTTATCTTTAATTGATATTTCCAAGCTAAATGCTATTCTGAACTTGCCAACTGCACGCTTCCCCTTCTCCTGTGGTCTCGCTGCTTGCCTCCGGGTTACATAAGAACATAAGAAATAAGGGAAGCTGCAAGAAGCGACCAGGCTTACATGTGGCAGTCCCTGTATGAAACACACCTACCTATTTCCATCTGCTATCCCCATCCATAAACTTGTCTAATTTTCTCTTAAAGCTCTCTAGTGTCCTAGCACTAACTACATGATTACTGAGTCCATTCCACTCATCTACCACTCTATTTGAGAACTAATTTTTTCCTATCTCCTTCCTAAACCTAAATTTTTCAAGCTTGAACCCGTTATTTCTTGTTCTACCCTGGTTGCTGATCATAAGGATTTTGCTTACATTTCCCTTGTTATAACCCTTATACCACTTAAAGACTTCTATCAGGTCCCCTCTTAACCTACGTCTCTCTAAAGAATGTAAATTTAACAGCTTCAACCTCGCCTCGTAAGGAATACTCCTCATCCCCTGTATCCTTTTAGTCATTCTCCTCTGTACTGATTCTAATAGACCTATATCTTTCCTGTAATGTGGGGACCAGAACTGCACAGCGTAGTCTAGATGAGGTCTGACCAGCGCCAAGTATAACTTTAATATTACTCCCGGACTTCTACTTTTAACACTCCTAAAAATTAATCCTACTAGTAGTACCCTATTTGCCTTGTTTCTTGTTTCTATGCATTGTTTCCTTAGACGGAGTTCAGAGCTAACTATAACTCCTAAATCCTTCTCGTACCCTGTACCTACCAGAGTTTGGTTGTCTAATGTGTACCTATTGTGTGGGTTTCCTCTACCTACGCTAAGCACTTTGCATTTATTGATATTAAATTGCATTTGCTATCTATCCGTCCATTCATTCATTCTATCTAAGTCTGCCTGCAAGGCGATGGCATCCGATTCTGACCTAATTAATCTACCTATCTTTGTGTCATCCGCAAATTTACTAACATCACTACTAATTCCACTATCCAAGTCATTGATATACATTAGAGGGTTCTCCTGGTGCAAGGTTAAAGTTCTGCCTAATACTATATTATTAGTAAAATACTTTAAATTAATAATATTTACAAGGGAAGCTATAATTCATTAAGAAGTTTAGAAGACAAGTATTCTCCACAAACACGAGGGCCTCACGTTCCGGGGGGCATGATGGTGTCCTTCCATTGGACTTGCGTTGTCAGTCTTCATTGTTGAGGTAGTGGCTTGGAGCACAGCGTCTTCCTCGGTCAGTTTCTTGGTGCCAGTCTCTTGCGATACACGTTCTCGACTAGATGTGTTTCCGTAACCTTTTCGGTTTCAGGGTTGCGTCTACCATGGTGACGTTGGATGTACCTTCCTTTCCTGTATTTCCCAATCGGTTTCCTAGAGTTAGTTACTGGCAACTTCCTCAAGAAACTGACCGAATGCAAATGGAAAATATGTGGTATGAAGTACGTATGCAGACCTGACATACGGCATTTTACAATTATGATTATTTTTTTTATTCATGTATTTCTATATATTCATTTATTTATTTATTTTTTTCGTGAAGAGAGTCTGGCAAAGAGTTCAAGAATGAGAAAAAAAAAAATCGCTCAGTATGCTGCGTTCATGAAAAAGATAATTATAGCATAGAAATAAAAAAAAATAAATGAACAAAAATAATAATAAATAAATGATAAACTAAAAAATGGAATTGTCTTGTTTTTTGAAACGGGCGAAGTCGTAGGATGGAAGAAGAACTGAAGCAGGTCGAACTCCACAGCTTCCCTTGAAAGGAATGAAAGTGTGGAAATATTGATTAACTTTTACATTAGCTAAAATGTATAAAGAATAGCTATGACAACAAATAGTAAGACCTGTGCAGCGAAGCCTTGGAAGAGAGAAAGGGAATCATGCGGTTAACAATTTCGGAAGAGCAGTAAGCGTACAGGTAACGGTACAAGATAACAAGAAATGCAGCAAGGTGGCGGTGAGAGATCGATAGTCATTGAAGGAGGGGAGTTGATGAGGCATCCATTCAGATTCTTTCATCGAAATTTATTATTTTATCATTGGTGTGTTTTTATCTATTTATAATTTTTGTTTATTTATTTATTTATTATGTACTAGTTAAATTCTGCTAGTACTTCTGTGTAGAGGTGACTAAAGAAACACGGTTGTAAAGCTCAGCTGTAGATATATAGTATAGTGTAACAATATTATACAAAATGATAAATATGTGAAACTGCCCGCGTGTCGCATGTCCGCCACCGAGGCCAGGCGGACACGGACTACCCCTGTCCGCCAGCAAGGCTGAGCAGACACGGACTACCCATGGCTTCCCGCCACAATTATTATTTATTTAATTAATTTATTATTTATTTTTCTTATTTATTTTATTTATTTTATTTTATTTATTTATTTTATTTTATTTTATTTTATTTTATTTATTTATTTATTTATTTATTTTATTTATTTTTATTTATTTTTTTTTATTTATTTATTTTTTTTTTCGCGCAGAGTGTGGACCTTGGAGGATGCGTCAGTATCCACGTCTTCGGCTCAGTGTTTGGGATGGCAACGTCGCGAGCCTTGTCCAGACATTCTCCTGATACATCACCTAAACCCTCCAGCGCCTCGCAAGTGACTGCCCTCGTAGGTAAGTAACAGTGCAACATTACTTAGGATGTTTATTTTTGTGTGTGCATCACATGTTAGCATCTTTCAGTCAAGGGTAAATAAATGTTGGCCCTTTTCGGACAACGTCCAACGCTGCATCCACCCTGTTTCTTGCCCCACACCTTTTGTCTGAGCAGTGGGCTTGGCCTCGGAAGCCTTCGGACATGGGATGCTTGTTTTTCCGTACCACTGCAGCATTCTTATAATACTATACAGCAGCCGTCCTACAACTGAGTTTCTCTGCGTTCCTTGGGCATCCTACACAACCAACAACAATAGAAGAATCAACTAGAACATGTGGAAGAAGTGAGGAGGGCAGCTTGGCGTTCACCGTTCCATGTCCATCGCCTCCACACACATGCCCTGTCCACTCAGCCAGCTACTCCGGTTTCGTCAGGTGCCTTCAGCTTATTTCCGGTGCCTTGTAGCTCCTGGAGGTTTCTCTGCTGTCGTCTTAGGCAGCTTGATTCCGCTACTCAGCACGTGTGCCGCCTTCAAACCATGGCTGCTCTTCATCGTCTCTTGGCTCCTGCTACCAAAGTCCAGAGATAAGTTTCTGCAGCTTGCCTGCTACATCCTTTGGCGCACTTCATCGCCCCTTGGCTCCTGATACCAAAGTCCAGAGAAAAAGTTTCTGCACTTTGCCTGCTACAAGCTGTGGTGTTCCTGGTGACCGTGTGGCTTTCTCCTCGTTGGTGTTCTTAGTCAGAAGGCAGTACCTTTTCAACGCCACCTTCCTATCGTTTTCCTTCACTTTTTGGTTTCCTTCGTCTTGTAATCACTACACTCTCTTCGTTTTTCTTCACTTTTAGGTTTGCTTCGTCTTGATATATTCACTGTTGGTCCCTGATTTCCTTCGGCTTTTTTTTTTTCTTTTTTATCCAAAACTCAATTAAGGGCCTTTTTGTTTCTTCTACATTGTTTTCATTGAAAAGACACTCTCCAATCTTCTGTTCTTCTTGTTCAATATATGGTCTTTGCAGCTTTAAATTATGGTTCCTGATTTCATGGTATTCAGGGCAGCACGAGATAAAGTGTATTAAATTTTTCACTTCTACCTCACACATATCACATTTGCTTTCTTCTTGTCTAAATCTGTTTCTGTCTTTCAGTCTTTGGTTGTTAGTTCAACATTTAAATAGTAACACTTAAGCTGATCTGTTGTCATACACGTTGTCTTCTCCTCCAATGTACTTTATGTATTCCCTATATATTTTTAAAGTAGATTTTTCTTCCATTTCACTTCTACATTTTTTTGTGTACCACTGAGTCACTTTTTGTCTCTTACCTTTTGTTTTGTCATCTTGTCCAATTCCTTTAATTGAGTGTTCACTCCTTTCATATATCTTCCTATCTCTTCCAGCCACCTGTCTTTCCTTACCAGCATTTCTTCTGGTATTTTTTTTTTTTTTCAGTAGACTATTGCCTCTTCGAGCTATTATATAGTGCATGTACTTTATTCTTCCTCCCATCATTCTTGCTTCCATGGTACATGCTCCCACTATTCCTCTCAGTGCTGTCTCTTATGCGTATTATAGTCCTAATATTTTCCCTCCATACTCCATTCTCTATTCCTTGTAACTTCTCTATCTCTGTTTTTGTCAAGCTAATGATGTTTGTTCCATATGTCACTAATGGTAAAGCTACACTTTTCCAGGTGTTTCCAATTCATATTTTTGAGCAGCTTCTCGCAGTTACTGGCTATGTCATATTTGCTACTTGCTTTGCTTTCCTCTCCCTTCACTGACCATCCTGGTGAACTAGCCTTCAACTTTGCTATCCTCCACAACCTATAGAGCAATTGGTGCAACACCCTACTCGTATTCCTGATCGTCTTGGAGATACGCCCAACATTCTTGATCTTTTCCTGACCTTTAATCCTTCTGCTTATGCTGTCACCCTTTCTTCTCCGTTGGGCTCCTCCGATCACAGTCTCATATCTGTATCTTGTCCTATCGCTCCAATCCCTCCTCGGGATCCCCCTAAACGAAGGTGCCTCTGGCATTTTGCCACTGCTAGTTGGGAGGACCTGAGGAGGTATTTTGCCGATTTTCCTTGGAATGACTACTGCTTCCGTGTCAGAGACCCGTCTTTGCGTGCTGAGCGCATAACAGAGGTGATAGTGTCTGGTATGGAGGCGTACATCCTTCACTCTTTTTCTCGACCTAAACATTCCAAACCTTGGTTTGGTTCCATCACCAGAATCTCATGCACTTTATATTTCTTCCCGGAACCATGCCAAGTCTGCTCTCCAACTAGCCAAAAACTCCTTCATTAACAGAAAGTGTCAAAGCCTTTCAAGATCTAACTCCCCTCGTGACTTCTGGCACTTGCCAAAAATATCTCCAATAACTTTGCTTCTTCTTCTTTCCCTCCTATATTTCAACCAGATGGTACCACTGCTATCACATCTATTTCTAAAGCTGAACTCTTCGTTCAAACCTTTGCTAAAAACTCTATTCTGGGTTTCTTCCTCCCTCTCCTCCACCCTCTAACTACTTCATGCCACCTATTAAAATTCTTCGCAATGATGTTTTCCATGCCCTCGCTTATGGACCTGATGGGGTCCATCCTATTGTTCTCCGAAACTGTGCCTCCGTGCTTGTACATTGCCTAGTCAAACTCTTTCAGCACTGTCTGTCAACATCTACCTTTCCTTCTTGCTGGAAGTTTGCCTATATTCAACCTGTTCCTAAAAAGGGTGACCGTTCTAATCCCTCAAACTACCGTCCTATTGCTTTAATTTCCTGCCTATCTAAAGTTTTGAATCTATCCTCAACAAGAAGATTCTTAAACATCTATCACTTCACAACCTTCTATCTGATCGCCAGTAAAGGTTCCGTCAAGGCCACTCTACTGGTGATCTTCTGGCTTTCCTTACTGAGTCTTGGTCATCCTCTTTTAGAGATTTTGGTACAACTTTTGCTGTTGCCTTGGACATATCAAAAGCTTTTGATAGAGTCTGGCACAAAGATTTGATTTCCAAACTGCCCTCCTACGGTTTCTATCCTTCTCTCTGTAACTTCATCTCAAGTTTCCTTTCTGACCGTTCTATTGCTGCTGTGGTAGACGGTCACTACTCTTCTCCTAAATCTATCAACAGTGGTGTTCCTCATGGTTCTGTCCTGTCACCCACTCTCTTCTTATTATTTATTAATGATCTTCTAAACCAAACTTCTTGTCCTATCCACTCCTACGCTGATGATACCACCATGCACTTTTCCACGTCTTTTCATAGACGTCCAACCCTTCAGGAGGTAAACATTTCACGCACGAAAGCCACAGAGCGCTGGACTTCTGATCTTTCTAAAATTTCTGATTGGAGCAGAACAAACTTGGTATTGTTCAATGCCTCAAAACCTCAATTCCCCCATCTATCAACTCGACACAACACTCCAGACAACTATCCCCTCTTTTTCAATGACACTCAACTGTCCCTCTCTTCTACACTGAACATCCTCGGTCTGTCCTTTACTTATAATATGAACTGGAAACTTCACATCTCATCTCTAGCTAAAACAGCTTCTATGAAGTTAGGTGTTCTGAGACTCTCCGCCAGTTTTTCTCACTCCCCTAAGCTTCTAATTCTGTACAAGGGCCTTATCCGTCCATGTATGGAGTATGCTTTACATGTAAGGGGGGGTTACACTCATATTGCTCTTCTAGACAGGGTGGAATCAAAAGCTTTTCGTCTCCTCAACTTCTCTCCTCTAACTGACTGTCTTCATCCTCTCTCTCACCGCCGCAATGTTGCATCTCTAGCTGCCTTCTACCGATATTTTCATGCTAACTGCTCTTCTGATCTTGCTAACTGCATGCCTCCCCTCCTCCCGCGGCCTCGCTGCACAAGACTTTCGTCTATCTCTCACCCCTGTTCTGTCCACCTCTCTAACGCAAGAGTTAACCAGTATTCTCAATCATTCATCCCTTTCTCTGGTAAACTCTGGAACTCCCTGCCTGCTTCTGTATTTCCACCTTCCTATGACTTGAATTCCTTCAAGAGGGAGTTTTCAAGACACTTATCCATCAATTTTTGACTACTGCTTTGACCCTTTTATGAGACTGGCATTTCAGAGGGCTTTTTTTTTTTTTTTTTTTTTGTCGTCTGGCCAGTGTCCTTCCTACATAAAAAAAAAATATATATATCTATATATCTATCTATCTATCTATCTATCTATCTATCTATCTATCTATATATATATATATATATATATATATATATATATATATATATATATATATATATATATATATATATATATATATATATATATATATATATATATATATATATATATATATATATATATATATATATATATATATATATATATATATATATATATATATATATATATATATATATATATATATATATATATATATATATATATATATATATATATATATATATATATATATATATACGAGGTGTGTCATTAAAGTTCCAGGACTGGTGCCACACAAGTTTTATTTCACATCCAGGCTACAAACTATAGGTTATCTCCTTCGAAGTAATCCCCCTGGCACCGCATGCACTTGTCCATCCTTCTCTGCCAGGCTTGCATGCACTGCTGGAAGGATTCTTGCGGGATGCTCCTCAGCTCCGTCGTCACGGCCTTTTTGATGTCGTCCGCATCATCAAAACGGGTCCCCTTCATGACCTCCTTGAGCTTGGGGAAGAGGAAGAAGTCGCACGGAGCGAGGTCAGGTGAGTAGGGCGGTTGCTCCAGCACGGCGATGTTCTTCTTGGCCAAGAACTCTCTGATGCTCAGGGCATTGTGAGCAGGCGCATTGTCGTGGTGAAGCAGCCACGAGTTGCCCTGCCACAACTCCCGCCTCTTCTCGCGCACTGCACGAAGCAGACGCCGCAGTACTTCTTTGTACACATGTTGGTTGACTGTCTGGCCCTGTGGCAAGAACTCGCAGTGGACGATGCCCCTCACATCGAAGAAAGCGATCAACATGACCTTGAAGCTGGACCTGGACTGCCTTGCTTTCTTCGGCCGTGGCGACGCCGGACTCTTCCATTGAAGGCTCTGGCGTTTGGTCTCCGGGTCGTACTCAAATACCCAGGACTCATCGCCGGTGATGACTCTCCTGAGCAAGTCTGGTTCAGTTTCCAGACGCTCGAGGATGTCCTGACACACCTGCATGCGTCGTCCCTTCTGGTCATCGTTCAGGAGTCTCGGCACCATCTTCGCACAGACTTTCCGCATGCCCAGATCTTCAGTGATAATCTTCCACACGCTGTTGTGGTTCATGCCAAGCTCATCTGCGATCTTTCGAACAGTCAACCGACGATCGTCACGCACCATCTGCTTGACACGCTCAACATTGGCCTCATTCCTGCTCGTTGAGGGTCTTCCACTCCTGGGGTCATCTTCCACGTCCTCCCGGCCCTCTTTGAACCTCTTGCACCACTCAAAAACACGTGAGCGTGACATTGTCTCATCCCCGTACACTTTTTGCAGCATACCCAGTGCTTCTGACGGCGTTTTCCCCAACTGCACCAAAAACTTCAAGTTTGTTCGCTGTTCAGCGCTCATTGTTAAACGACCTGCAACAGAGGACATGATTTTAAAAGCACGTAAGAAAAAGATTAGTGACTGTAGAGGGTTGGGAGCGCAGTTGTATACTCCAGAAGGATTACTTTGAAGGGGAAATATGGTGGTTTGTGGCTTGGGTTTGAAATTCATCTTTTAGGACACCAGTCCTGGAACTTTAATGACACACCTCGTATATACGAGTATATATATATATATATATATATATATGTATATATATATATATATATATATATATATATATATATATATATATATATATATATATATATATATATATATATATATATATATATATATATATATATATATATATATATATATATATATATATATATATATATATATATATATATATATATATATATATATATATATATATATATATATATATATATATATATATATATATATATATATATATATATATATATATATATATATATATATATATATATATATATATATATATATATATATATATATATATATATATATATATATATATATATATATATATATATATATATATATATATATATATATATATATATATATATATATATATATATATATATATATATATATATATATATATATATATATATATATATATATATATATATATATATATATATATATATATATATATATATATATATATATATATATATATATATATATATATATATATATATATATATATATTTTTTTTTTTTTTTATGTCAGAAGGACACTGGCCAATGGCAACAAAAATCCAATAAAAAAAATGCCCACTGAAATGCCAGTCTCATAAAAGGGTCAAAGCAGTAGCCAAAAATTAATGAATAAGTGTCTTGAAACCTCCTTCTTGAAGGAATTCAGTTCATAGGAAGGTGGAAATACAGAAGCAGGCAGGGAGTTCCAGAGTTTACCAAAGAAAGGGATGAATGATTGAGAATACTGGTTAACACTTGTGTTAGAGAGGTGGACAGAATAGGGGTGAGAAAAAGAAGAAAGTCTTGTGCAGCGAGGCCGCGGGAGGAGGGGAGGCATGCAGTTATCAAGATCAGAAGAGCAGTTAGCATGAAAATAGCGGTAAAAGACAGCTAGAGATGCAACATGGCGGCGGTGAGAGAGAGGCTGAAGAGAGTCAGTTAGAGGAGAGGAGTTGATGAGACGAAAAGCTTTTGATTCCACCCAGTCTAGAAGAGCAATATGAGTGGAACCCCCCAGACATGTGAAGTATACTCCATACATGGACGGATAAGGCCCTTGTACAGAGTTAGCAGCTAGTAGCCTAACTTCATAGAAGCTGTTTTAGCTAGAGATGAGATGTGAAGTTTCCAGTTCATATTATAAGTAAAGGACAGACCGAGGATGTTCAGTGTAGAAGAGGGGGACAATTGAGTGTCATTGAAGAAGAGGGGATAGTTGTCTGGAAGGTTGTGTTGAGTTGATAGGTAGAGGAATTGAGTTATTAAGGCATTGAACAATACCAAGTTTGCTCCGCCCCAATCAGAAATTTTAGAAAGATCAGAAGTCAAGCGTTCTGTGGCTTTCCTGCGTGAAATGTTTACCTCCTGAAGGGTTGGATGTCTATGAAAAGACGTGGAAAAGTGCAGGATGGTATCATCAGCGTAGGAGTGGATAGGACAAGAAGTTTGGTTTAGATCATTAATGAATAATAAGAAGAGAGTGGGTGACAGGACAGAACCATGAGGAACACCACTGTTAATAGATTTAGGAGAAGAGCAGTGACCGTCTACCACAGCAGCAATAGAACGGTCAGAAAGGAAACTTGAGATGAAGTTACAGAGAGAAGGATAGAAACCGTAGGAGGGCAGTTTGGAAATCAAATCTTTGTGCCAGACTCTATCAAAAGCTTTTGATATGTCCAAGGCAACAGCAAAAGTTGTACCAAAATCTCTAAAAGAGGATGACCAAGACTCAGTAAGGAAAGCCAGAAGATCACCAGTAGAGTGGCCTTGACGGAACCTTTACTGGCGATCAGATAGAAGGTTGTGAAGTGATAGATGTTTAAGAATCTTCTTGTTGAGGATAGATTCAAAACTTTAGATAGGCAGGAAATTAAAGCAATAGGACGGTAGTTTGAGGGATTAGAACGGTCACCCTTTTTAGGAACAGGTTGAATATAGGCAAACTTCCAGCAAGAAGGAAAGGTAGATGTTGACAGACATATATATATATATATATATATATATATATATATATATATATATATATATATATATATATATATATATATATATATATATATATATATATATATATATATATATATATATTGTCTTGAAACAATTCTTAGTGTTATTTACAGTAATTCCCAAATATATCAAGCTGTCTGTTACCTTCATATACCTTATGTTGTTTGGCTTTTCATTCAAATTAAATATTACAATGTTACATTACATGTTACATAGTAATATTACAATATTACTCTTGTTTTTATTTGTTTCTAGTCCATATTTTCCACTTGTGTGCATCAGTTCTTGTATGTTTCTCTCTGCTGACTCTTAGCTATTTGCCAATAAAACTCCATGATCCCCAATTTTTTATACATTTTTTTTATTCTAATAACATTATTATTATTATTATTATTATTATTATTATTATTATTATTAATTATTTATTTATTTATTTTTATTTTTTTAATGTAGTACGGGCACCGGCCAAGGGGAACAAAACTGCAATAAGAAAAGGATCACTGAGGTTCAGGTCCCAGGACAGAGTCGAAAGAGGTAGTCAAAAACTAAAGGATAAGTATCTTAAAACTTCCCTCTTCAAAGAGTTAAAGTCATAGGAAGGTGAAAATACAGAAGCAGGCAGGGAGCTCCAGAGTTTACCAAAGAAAGGGGTGAACGATTGAGAATACTGGTTAACTTTTGTATTAGAGCGGTGGACAGAACAGGGGTAATAGCAAGAAGAAAGTCTTGTGCAGCGAGGCCTCGGGAGGAGGGGAGGCATACAGTTAGCAAGATGAGAAGAGCAGTTGGCATGAAAAAAGCGGTAGAAGACAGCTAGAGTTACAACATTGCAGCGATGAGAAAGAGGCTGAAGACAGTCATTTAGAGGAGAGGAATTGACAAGACGAAAAGCTTTTGATTCCACCCTGTCTAAAATAGCGGTATGAGTGGAATCTCCCCCTTACATGTGAAGCATACTCCATACATGGACGGATAAGGTCCCTGTACAGAGTTAGTAGCTGAGTAGGGGTGAGAAAATCTGCAGAAAACGATTCAGAACGCGTAAAGTAATAGAAACTGTTTTAGCTAAATATGGGATATGAAATTTCCAGTTTAGATTGTAAGTAAAGGACAGACCGAGGATCTTCAGTGTAGAAGAGGAGGCATAGTTGAGTGTCAGTGAAGAAGAGGAGACAGTTGTTTGGAAGGTTGTGTTGAGTTGATAGATGGAGGAATTGAGTTTTTGAGGCAGTGAACAATACTGAGTTTGTTCTGCCCCAATCACAAATTTTTGGAGAGGTCAGGCGTCCTGTGGCATCCCTGTGTGAAATGTTTACTTCCTGAAGTTGGACGACGTCTATGAAAAGACGTGGAAAAGTGCAGAGTGGTATCATCAGCGTAGGAGTGGATAGGACAAGAAGTTTGGTTGAGAAGGTCATTGATGAATAATAAGAGAGTGGGTGATAGAACAGAATCCTGAGGAACACCACTGTTAATAGATTTAGGAAAAGAACAGTGACCGTCTACCTTCTATTTTTAGAGGCTTAGATGGTCATTCCTTCTGTTTCTGGAGGCTTAGATGGTCGTCCCTTTTGCTTCTGGAGAATTAGATAGTCGTTCCTTCTGTTTCTGGAGGCTAAGATTGTCGTCCCTTCTGCTTTTGGAGGCTTAGATGATCGTCCATTCTGTTTCTGAAGCCTTAGATGGTTGTCCCTTTTACTTCTGAATGCTTAGATGGTCGTCCCTTCTGCTTCTGAAGGCTTAGATTGTCGTCCCTTCTGCTTTTGGAGGCTTAGATGGTCGTCCCTTCTGCTTCTGAAGGCTAAGATGGTCGTTCCTTCTGCTTCTGAATGTTTAGATGGTCGTCCCTTTTACTTTTAGAGGCATAGTCGTTCCTTTTTCTTCTGGAGGCTTAAATGGTCATCCCTTTTATTCTTAGGGGTTAGGCGTTCTTTCTGCTTCTGAAGGCTTAGATGGAAGTCCCTTTTACTTTTAGAGGCTTAGGCGTTTCTTTTACTTCTGAAGGCTTAGATGGTCGTCCTTTTTATTTTTAGAGGCTTACATAGTCGTTACTTCAGCTTCTGGAGGCTTAAATGGTCGTCTGTGTTGGTGCAAGTACGAGTATGGTTATTGAGTGGGGCCTTTGTCATCTTCACTCTCCCTTCCGGTTAGATCTCCCCTAAAAATGGGTTGATAGAAGGCATGTGGTTATTTTTTAGACACTCGGTGAAAAATCGAACTTACTGCAGGACCTGAAATCAGCTGAAGAAAGGTTGAAATCAAGGGGAGGGAGGTTGGATTAAGTAGAGGGAGGTTGGAGTTTAGAGGTGGGAGGTTGGGATTAAAAGGAAGAAGCTTGTTATTAGTTAGTAGCCAAATCAGGGGTATGATCATCATTCCTGCTACTATCCACACACCTATCACTCATCCACACACTTGTCACTCATCCACACAACTGCCACTCATCTACACACTTGCCACGCATTCACACACCTGCCACTCATCCGTGCACCTGCACTCTCTTCAGGCACTGTGGTGGTGGTGGTGTCCATGGTGGAAATGTGGCTGTGGCGTACGACTGGTGACGACCATAACCGTGCGCTGGTAAACACGTTCCTGTCCCTCGCTGCTGCTGTCCCCGCGTCCTTCGTTGTATCATCAGTTGCCCATCCAAGGAGGAAGTTTTCAGTGGTGAGAGAGAGAGAGAGAGAGAGAGAGAGAGAGAGAGAGAGAGAGAGAGAGAGAGAGAGAGAGAGAGAGAGAGAGTTACATAGAAACACAGGCCACAACAGACCTCACAGTCCTCACTAGGCGACCTGACTTAGGGCTACGAAGGTGATAGTAGAAGAAAGGAACAGCAAAGCAGAAGGCTCTCTCCCCACCCTCCACTCCCTCCGGCATAAGTCATACAGGAAACTGGTTGAGAATAAATACCTTAGGGGATTAGAGAAGGAAAAACCCGAAGGAAATTTTATACGAAAGAATGAAAATAGATGAAATGAAGTGCCCTCTTTCCTTGATACAAGGAAATTAATCTCCAACAAACAAATGCTGTTAGCCGCGGATTGGAAGCAAAATATTTATCAAGACAGCGTTCAGAAGTCACTACGGTGATGCAGTCTGTCACGTCTCGAGGAAACCCATTTCATAGATTAACTACACGGTGGATTTTTTTTTTTCTTAATTCATGAGATTTGAAGGACTTCCCAACAATTTTGCAACCGTTTCTCAGCGTGTAATTTTAAAAATCTATCGTGAAATATTTACTGCAGTCAGTGTTATCAATGCCTTTGATGATTTTAAACACCTGTATTAACTCGCTTCTTTGTCTTGGAGGAGGCAGTAGGCACCTGCCGAAACGATAGTTACTCCCAGTAATTATTATTGGATTATTATTGGATTTTTGTTGCTATTGGCCGGTGCCCCTCCTACATAAAAAAAAAAAAAAGTCATCTTTGTGTTAATGTGAATAGATTTAATTCTTTAAGACGCTCTTCGTATTATTTGTTTCTTAGGTTTGATATTATTTTTGTTAATCTACGCTGAACTCGTTCTAATTTATCACTGTCTTTCTGGCAATAGGGATACCATGATTGAACGCAATATTCCAAAAGCGGACGGTCTAAAGAGTTATACAAAGTGAGGATTGTATCCTTAGATTTATATTCAAAAGATCTGCCGATTAAGCTAATTATTTTGTTTTGCCTTCTTTGCGACTTTTGAACATTGTTGGCTAGTCTTTAGGCTACTCGATATTGTTACTCCGAAATCAATTTCGCTGTCTACACTTTTAAGTTGGGTACCACCCAGAATGTAATTTTGTTTTTTCGTTTTGATATCCTTTACATTAGATATAAGATATAAGTGTCACACAATT
>NC_087176.1:18976590-18986590 GCF_035594125.1 Scylla paramamosain
ATCAACAATAAATACTACCAAAAGTATAAATCCATCATTTATATTATTAATATTAATGCTAAGTGCATTACTTCAAAACTGTCCTGCAATGACACTATGGACTCGGCTAAAAACATGAAAACATAAGGAAATAACTAAAGCTGCAAGAAACCCTTAGGGCTACACGTGGCAGTCCATGCATGAAACTTAATTACCTATTTCTACCTCTCATCCTCATCCATAAATTTGTCTAATTTTCTTTTAAAGACCCCTATTGACTCAGCACTAATTAACTACTGAGTTTATTCATTTGATCATCTAATCTACTTGAAAACCAATTCCTTCTTATCTATTTATTTTTTTTAATCTAACACTATCAGTTTGAACCTATTGCTTCTTGTCCTTGGCTTATGTCACGTATATGGGGAGAGCCATATTACTTGTAAGAATACATAGTTTTACATTTAGAAAAGATGAAAACGAAAGAAGAAACTTTTGTTCACGCTGTTGGTAATGAATTTTGTCCTTCCAAATAAAGTTTCACTGACCCATAAATTGGCGCATGTTCTAAGAGAATGACGGGAACTTCCCGCTCTAAATGACCACCACGTTTGTTAATGATAAAACATGAATTACGTTGCTGCTCTGGGAGGACCGGGTAGAAAGTGCTGATTAAATAGTTTGTTTGCTATTCGGTGACGATAAAAGTATATATTACTCCCTTGGAAGCGTTATGTCTTTTATCAAATTCGGGCAATGAAAGAATCTGCATGTCAAATGGCAACATTCCTGGATCAGCAGGGCGGCTTGGAAGGAGGCAAGATCAATAAACACCTTCTGTCAGCCCGACTCCGGCATATTGAATGACATCAAGAATCCGAAAGTGAGGTGAAATTACAGAGGAGACACCAACAGTCCTTGAGGACGATCACTGATCAGATTTGCAAGGGAAGGAGTTCATATGAATGTGATGTACTCGGTCCGGTCCCCTCTAGCTGGGGAGCTGCACTGGAGGATACGATGATGCTCTTAGTAATAATAATGTATTTCACTTTGCTCGTAGATCCTCTGTTCTGTGGGTACACCAGCGCATTCAGCTTCCTGGTTCAAAATTGTTCATTCATTCATTAACCAAATGCATAATTCAAATAACAATATTATGAAAAAAAATTATGGTGCAGACATTTCAAAAGTGTTGTTATTTTTACGTATTAAATTATTATAATTTCTATTTATTGCTTCCTTATTTATTTACCGATTTTTGACAAACGTGGGTGAATTGTACGATCACTTGCGGTGTAATGGTGTCAACTAAAACGGCAAGATAGTAAGACAACTAGTACTGAAGCATGTACCACGAGGACACTCTTGAGTGTCCTCGTTTTACGAGAACCACTGCTAACGTAATATCTGGAATTGTTCTAATCAACTTACTACCGTTTTGCACTTAAAGTCTTCCAAATAATACTTAATGTCAGGTATTATTTGAGCTCTTGGTAGTCTTATTTTTTTATGTAACACATTAATTAGTTTTAACTAAATGTTATTATTATTATTATTATTATTATTATTATTATTATTATTATTATTATTATTATTATTATTATTATTATCATTATTATTATTGGGGCGGGGCAATGGTGTAACAAGCACGCTCACCTCATAATCAAGAGGTCCTGGGTTCGAAACATGGGACATGGAGGTCGTAGGGTTGTGATCCTACTTCTCAGATAGGGGCGAAATGCTGAGAGTTTAAATTTCCTGCTTGAATATGTTGTGTTGTGTGTGTGTGTGTGTGTGTGTGTGTGTGTGTGTGTGTGTGTGTGTGTGTGTGTGTGTGTGTGTGTGTGTGTCTGTGTGTGTGTGTGTGTGTACTCGTGTTTGTTTCCTTAATGAGACAAAAAATGGTCTACGCCGCTCACTGAAGAGTAAAGTATGCGGAGTATACTGTATATATATATATATATATATATATATATATATATATATATATATATATATATATATATATATATATATATATATATATATATATATATGTGTATAATAACAACGACAATAATAATAATAACAATAACACCGTTGGCAGGCCTGGTGCTGCGTCTGCCAGGCTGCGGTGATGCAACTCAGCGGGATAGCCGGTACTGGCAGCTTCCCGCCCACATCCACACCCACAGTCACGCCCACGCCCACACCTGCCGCCACCACCACCACGCCCAGCACCACCACACCCGCCATCACAGTCCTCCGCAGCCCCTCACCCATCACTCCCTGCACCATCACCAGATTAACCCCACCCATGGCCACCACCACCACCACACCCCCGGCTATCACCACCACTATCACGCCCACCACCATCCCAGTAATATAATGGTGTGAATTTTCAGCTAAAATATGTCTTTCTTTTCTTTTTTTTTTTTTTTTCTTTTTAGTTTTAAGTCTTAATATGAGATTAGAAGAAAGGATAGTAAACAGAAGTATAAGATTAAGAAAACTGAAGCTAGAATTATACGCACAGGTACTCTTAAGATGGGCCCGTATTCTAAAACGCTTTGCTATCTCAACATGACTATTTTCAAAGGCAACAGAGATGACTAACCCGGTTCTCATGGGTGTTTTCCCTGTTAATAATGTAGAAATCTTGCATGTATGTCACTAGAACCGTAATATGCCCTTAAAAACCTGTGTAAGTTTAAGTCTAGCTTTTCAAATTAGTCGGGGTGCAGAACAGAACTGTTTCAGAATATGGTCCATAATAGTCTGCTTAGACGTTGCTGCCTGGGAGAAGTATAATAAGACGTTAAAACTAGCGTGTGGATACATGTTACTATTACTGTTACTGTTGTTCCTAGTGTATAGCTATCCAGAAGGTTTACAGACTCGTTGTTGATTGTAAACTGTCCGGCATCTAGCTTTTATTTTTATTTTCATATATTTATTATTTTTTTTTTATTAATATTTGTTACTCAAAATTTTATGTAGCACATGCGTGCATTAGAATGTGCAGTGTGTGGGCACGTATGTATCGGTGCACATGTGTAGTGAATGGTGTCAGGACGTGGATCACAATATTATGTCTTAATTGTCGAGTTTGAGGTCCGTTAACAATAAAACTGCAAACTCCGCCTAAGAATTTATTTTATTCTTGTTGACTCTCTCTCTCTCTCTCTCTCTTGGCGTGTGCCGCGCTGTTTCTCATTGTTTCCTCGTCAATATTGGCTTAGGTCAAGCTATCCTCCTTTAAGGTAAACATCGCGCCCCATGGTTCGTGTGACGGCCACACTGACACACATCAAAGGCCATTCTAATGAACTAGATTCCAGAACTAATATTTACCTAATCTGGATTGGGTGACAGCAGCAGTACCAGCAGCAGCAGTAGTAGCACTAGTAGTCGTTCTTGCTGTTGTTGTTGTTGTTGTCGTTGTTGTTGTTGTTGTTGTTGTTGTTCTTGTTGAGTAACAGTAGCAGTAGCTATACGTAATCGTAGTGGTAGGAGTGGTAACATTACAATTTGTATAATTATCATTATCATTATTATTATCATTATTATTATTATTATTATTTTATTATTATTATTATTATCATTATTATTATTATTATTATTATTATTATTATTATTGTTGTCGGTATTATTATTATTATTATTATTATTATTATTATTATTATTATTATTATTATTATTATCACTATTATTATTATTATTATTATTATTATTGTTGTTGTTGTTGTTGCTATTATTATGATTTTTATTATTATTATTATTATTATTATTATTATTATTATTATTGTTATTATTATTATAATGATTATTATTATTATCATTACTATTATTACTATTAATAATAATAATAATAATAATAATAATAATGTTAATTATTATCATTATTATTATTATTATTATTATTATTATTATTATTATTATTATTATTATTGTTATTATTATTATTATTATTATTAATTATTATTATTATTATTATTATTATTATTATTATTATTATTATTATTATTACTATTACTAACATAATTATCAACATCATCACCATCAGTAATATTAGAAGGAGAAGTAGAATTACGAGTACATGTAGTAGTGGTGCTAGTGATGATAGTGGTGTTGGTGGTCATGAACATACTAATAATAACAGTAGTAGTAGTAGTCGTAGTAGTAGTAGTAGTAGTAGTAGTAGTAGTAGTAGTGAGAGATCTGACCGCCAGCATGCTCAGGGAGGTGTGCCACGATGTCTCCACTGAACCGACCCTCCTGCCGCTAGACGGCGAGCACCTGCGCTACAGAACAGCCAACACCACCAACGAGGCTCGAGTCGACGTCAGTGCACGAGGGTTCTGGACAAGGGGACAGAAAGCATTCGTGGACATACGGATCTTTGACCCGATGGCCGCCTGTCACCACGAACTCTCCCTGGAGGCCGCCCACCGCAAGAATGAGCAGGAGAAGATCCGAGCGTATGGGGAGAGAATCCAACACGTTGACCAGGGCAGCTTCACACCTCTGGTCTTCACCACATCTGGCGGGATGGGCTCCAAGGCTCAGTGCTTCTACTCAAGACTAGCCGACCTAATGGCAGAAAAGAAGCACCAGCCAAGGAGCCATGTCGTCGCATGGATGAGGTGCCGTCTCTCATTCTCCCTCCTCAGATCTGCCCTCCTGTGTCTCAGGGGGACAAGGCATTCCACTCCCATACCTGCAGACTTAGGAGGCCTCGACTGCGAGGCTACAGTGATGGAGAGTGGCATAAGAGTAGATAGAGTAGAGGTAGAGTGAATTTATAGTTAACAACTAATGTTTATATTATAGAGTATTAGATATGGTTGGATGCCACAATCAGTAGTAGTAGTAGTAGTAGTAGTAGTAGTAGTAGTAGTAGTTGTTGTTGTTGTTGTTCTTGTAGCAGCAACAACAGCAGCAGCAGTTGTGGTAGTAGCAGTAATAATTGTAGGACCACCACCAGTAGTAGTAATATCTTTATTATTATTATTATTATTATTATTAGTAGTAGTAGTAGTAGTAGTAGAAGTAGTAGTAGTAGTAGGAGTAGTAGTAGTAATAGTAGTAGTAGTAGTAGTAGTAGTAGTAGTAGTAGTAGTAGTAGTAGTAGTAGTTGTTGTTGTTGTTGTTGTGGTTTTAGTTGCAGTAATATTATTCTTTGTAGTAGTAGTAGTTGCAGTAGTAGAAGTAGTAGTAGTAGTAGTAGTAGTAGTAGTAGTAGTAGTAGTAGTAGTAGTAGTAGTTGTTGTTGTTGTTGTTGTGGTTTTAGTTGCAGTAATATTATTCTTTGTAGTAGTAGTAGTTGCAGTAGTAGAAGTAGTAGTAGTAGTAGTAGTAGTAGTAGTAGTAGCAGCAGCAGTGGTGGCGATGGTGGTAGAAGTAGTAGTAGTAGTAGTAGTAGTAGTAGTAGTAGTAGTAGTAGCAGCAGCAGTGGTGGCGATGGTGGTAGAAGTAGTAGTAGTAGCAGTAGTATTAGTCATTAGCGAGAGCTGGGGCTAACGACCTCCAAGTAATGGAGCCCCTAATTGACACATCAATAAACATGGGGTGGAGGTATTATTTTGTAGTAGTATTAGTAGTAGTAGTAGTATTAGTAGTAGTAGTAGAAGTAGTAGTAGTAGTAGTAGTAGTAGTAGTAGTAGCAGCAGTGGTGGCGATGGTAGTATTAATAGTAGTAGTAGGAGTAGTAGTAGTAGTAGAAATGCTAGTAGTAATAGTAGTAGTAGTAGTTGTTGTTGTTGTTGTTGTTGTGGTTTTAGTTGCAGTAGTATTATTCTTTGTAGTAGTAGTAGTTGCAGTAGTAGAAGTAGTAGTAGTAGTAGTAGTAGTAGTAGTAGTAGTAGTAGTAGTAGTAGTAGTAGCAGCAGCAATGGTGGCGATGGTGGTAAAAGTAGTAGTAGTAGTAGTAGTAGTAGCAGCAGCAGTGGTGGCGATGGTGGTAGAAGTAGTAGTAGTAGCAGTAGTAGTAGTAGTAGTAGTAGTAGTAGAAGTAGTAGTAGTAGTGGCAGCAGCAGCAGTGGTGGCGATGGTAGTATTAATAGTAGTAGTAGGAGTAGTAGTAGTAGTAGAAATGCTAGTAGTAGTAGTAGTAGTAGTAGTAGTGGTAAAAATGCTAGTGATAGTGGTGGTGGCAGTAGTAGTAGTAGTAGTAGTAGTAGTAGTAGTAGTAGTAGTAGTAGTAGTAGTAGTAGTAGTAGCAGCAGTGGTGGCGATGGTGGTAGAAGTAGTAGTAGTAGCAGTAGTAGTAGTAGTAGTAGTAGTAGTAGTAGAAGTAGTAGTAGTAGTGGCAGCAGCAGCAGTGGTGGCGATGGTAGTATTAATAGTAGTAGTAGGAGTAGTAGTAGTAGTAGAAATGCTAGTAGTAGTAGTAGTAGTAGTAGTAGTGGTAAAAATGCTAGTGGTAGTGGTGGTGGCAGTAGTAGTAGTAGTAGTAGTAGTAGTAGTAGTAGTAGTAGTAGTAGTAGTAGTTGTTGTTGTAGTAGTGATAGTGGTAGTAGTTGTAGCAGTAGTAGTAATGGTAGTAATGGTAGCAGTGGTAGTGGTAGTAGTGGTAGTAGCAGTAATAGTAATAGTATTAGTACCAGTGTTAGTAGTAGTAGTAGTAATAGTAGTAGTAGTAGTAGTAATAGTAGTAGCAGTAGTAGTAGTAGTAGTTGTAATAGTAGTGGTAGTAGTGGTAGTAGTAGAAGTAGTATTAGTGGTTCTGTTTATTAATCTATCTACATATATACCTGTCTATATTTTTTATATAGACATATACATATATGTATATGTATATAGACATATACATATATAATCATTATAATACTGTTTTCGTGGTCTGTGTTTCGGTGACCTCGACGTCTCGCTCAGGAGTGGCAGGTCCATTATAGGGTCACGCGGCATCACAAAAAGGGGTCAGCGTCAGTGCAGGGGGTCGCGGTGTGACCTCGTGTAAGAGTCTTCCCGGTGACACAACCGCCGCCGCCGCCACTCCCTCCTACGTGGCTGCCTGAAGCGCGATGATGTTTGTTTTCCCGTCGATAATCACTTCCACACGTCCAGCGTTTCCATAAATTTCCATAAGTGTACGAGCTAACACGCTATATTTAATGAATCATGGCGTGACAGAAAACCTTGTTATACAGATAATAAAAACGTAGCTACATAATATCTTAAAAAAAAAAAAAACTCTGAAATGAGCGTAAAATACGTTACGTTTTCAGGTCGAGTCTTATATACGAGTACCTGTCTATATTTTCCTCTATTCTTCCTGGAACTTCGGTGAAGGGCAGACGGGTGCTGCTCTGGTTCCAGCTTTCTGCGTGACGAGGCTGTGGCCACTGGCAACGACAAGATGCAGCCATATACGGTGGTGCAGTTCTTGGTGGCGCTTCTCTTGTCCTGTGGTAATTCAATAAGTGAGGCTCATTAGTTCGTACGGTGTAAGAGCGAGGTGCTACGTGGAGTTTGGGAATGAACTTTGCTCTCTGGATTTGCGTGCGGGTTGACTTGGACTGATGAGCTTAAATATAAATAATGTTTGGTGTATTTGGGAAGGCATGATGAGCTTATATATGAATAATGTTTGGTGTTATTTGGGAAGGCAAAGGAAAAAAAAAAAAAACTAACGCACATAATAATATAAAAGACGATTAAAAGACTGAATATAATGAAATCACATAGCATGTATTACTCAACAAAGAAACATGAGGTAGAACAAAATACTTAGTATATTATAGCGTTGTTTGCGGCGGAGGTGAACTATTTGTCTTGTCCGCCAGAAGAGTAATAAGATTTGTGCCTTATGTGTTGTTATGCCACGTTACTGTTGTGTCTTAGTGGTAAAGAAAATTACTTGGACAATTATTCGACTTGAAATGGAATACTCATGCACATATGGTGGACTGAGTGTCGTGAAGGATTTGTCATGCTGTGCATTAATGAACCATATTCTGAAACACTTCTGGCTTCACTTCCACTACTTTGAAAAAGGTTTACGTAGTTGATGTTGCACAAGATTTCACTCTATTTATTTATTTTATTTTATTTTATTATTTTATTTATTTATTTATTTATTTTATTATTTTATTTACTTATCTATTTACATTTATTTATTTATTTTTTTGTGGTGGTTTGTGATAAGTTAACTTTTTTTACATTTTCACAGGAAAACTCTTGGGAACGCGGCAAATAATCTTTTGCGGCCTATGAAAAATAGTGGCGAGACAGCAGAGTGGTTTTTAATATGAGCCAGTAACTTGATGCTAAACAGACGGAATATATCATATACATGATTTCTAAACATTGTCTATTCTTTTTTTTTTTTTCATTCTATTCATTGTTTTATCTGTCTAACTTCCCTATCCTCACAATACAGGTATCAAGCTGCAGTTACTTAAGAAAACCCGAAATCTAACCTAACGAAATCTGAATGAAAGCTTTTGATGCAAAAAAAAAAAAAAAAAAAGTTGCATAGACGCACAAAATAAAAGAGAATAAGAGATTTATCTTTACCATCTTTAGAACTACTTAACAGATTAAAATGTCAACATGAGTCTCTGATAAGTTATAGGCTATTATGGGAAAAAAAAAATGTTGAGCGGTGAAGGGATTAAAATGGCTACGTGGACGCCATTCATAGTTGCACGTAGCAATAGCCTGCCGCGCTTGCAAAAAAAAGTCCATTCGTTTTTATTTTTATGTGGTGGGCGGTACCTTGGACTAAACAAGAATTGTGATCACCGCCCAGTAAAACCAGGTAGGCACGTGTAGCTGTTCACGTGGACTAAGTGTTGGAGGATGACGCTGGATTGTGCGTTTATGGAGTTATGTTTGGTAGTTGTACGAAAGGCCTACTCTCTTGTGGTCTTGTCTTGAGAGAGAGAGAGAGAGAGAGAGAGAGAGAGAGAGAGAGAGAGAGAGAGAGAGAGAGAGAGAGAGAGAGAGAGAGAGAGAGAGAGAGAGAGAATTTCATTACTTCTGAAACCATCCTACTCCGCTTCTCCGTTCACTATACCGCAAGGTTACCTCAGTTTTGCAATGGTGAGGAGTTATTAATGTTGACTGGTAACCTTCTCAATCTGTCTGTCTACGGCACCAATCCTGCGATGGTAACGATTAATAAACAGGCTCTGTTTCCTTTGTTCCTGCCGTGAGTATAGCTACTACGAATCGTATCCTCAGATCTTCCATTGTCTTACTCTCGAACACTTTAACAGGTTGTGAGTAAGAGTTATTTGAGTTTCCAAATGTACTTTCAGAATTGTAAAGATAAAACCATCAATAGGAAAATACATGCATAAGAATCTCATCACTCATGTTGCCTCTGAAAAATAATAACAATGAGGGAACAAAGTTTCTCAAAATACAGCGCCGTATCTCGCGGTTGACTCGAGCATAAGCACCACGCCCTAGATTGAGATCTCGCCAACGCCTTCCATTATGATAACCTAATCCATCATCCTCTCTTCACGGAACTCATAGTGTAAAAGAGGCGCCAGTGTATTACGGTTCTTCATTTCCTTCGGCTTTTCGTCCCTTGACGCCAAGCACTTCCTGTCCACACCGCACATTTATCGAACGAGGAGAGGAAACCAAGCGTCGTATCATCCTCCAAGGCAGGTGTGCCGAGCAACTGTTGTGTTTAATGGTAATATTACGTGTTTGCATGTTCCCTGTGCGATAATGCTAGTTAGGAGGTATTTACTGCCGTCTGCCTGGAGAGAGAGAGAGAGAGAGAGAGAGAGAGAGAGAGAGAGAGAGAGAGAGAGAGAGCATTAGATTGATTTTCTTAGCAAATTATAAACATACTCTGAAGTGTGTGTGTGTGTGTGTGTGTGTCACGAGTACATACATTTTCTTCACGAAGAAAACCGGTAAATATTCGCCCAACAAGTCCCTTAAGGAATGTTAAGGTTTGAGATAAATAATAAGCTGCTTCGTGGCTTTGAAATACGCGATGCGAGACTGTGAGAGCTGTTCTGTGGGTGTACTGAGGCGCGGCTCATGAAAGAGGCAGTAGGTTGCTCATACT
>NC_087176.1:18996590-19036590 GCF_035594125.1 Scylla paramamosain
AGCTTGAACCCATTATTTCTTGTTCTATCCTGGTTGCTAATCCTAAGAATTTTGCTTACCTAAATTCTTCCTTGAGAGAAAGAGGAACGAAGGAAGAAAGATCATTGTAACACAGACATTAGCAGGATTACGATGGCACACACACACACACACACACACACACACACACACACACACACACACACACACACACACACACACACACACACACACACACACACACACACACACAGAGAGAGAGAGAGAGAGAGAGAGAGAGAGAGAGAGAGAGAGAGAGAGAGAGAGAGAGAGAGAGAGAGAGAGAGAGAGAGAGAGAGAGAGAGAGAGAGAGAGAGAGAAAAGAAGGGGGCAAGGGGAGGCAGGCAGCAGCCGCTCGTGACGTCACTGGAGAGGATTGGGGAGGGCCGAAGGGACTTTCTAGTTACCCTCCAGGAAATAAAAACCTTGCAACTTTTCGTAAATATGCATTGCAGCGTGCAAACGAGAGCTTATCAGCTTATGTGACAGGGTGCACTTACTGGGTGTATGACTGCTTAGTGTTTACAATGGACTCTACGGACACAACCCCTGTCTTAATAGACGACCCTGACGAAGATTTGGCAGAGGTGATAAGTGACGAAGCTTGTCTTGCCATGGAATGTGAAAGGACGTGGACAATGACATAGACTATGAAAAGTGGTTCTTATGGAAAAATAGCAAGACATTAATTAGTAAGGATCAGGTTAGTTCATTCATTGACCAGTTGTTTTGATGGAAGTGAATATGATACTTGTGTATTACCAGGCGAGCTGCGGGAATATAAAATCACGGTAGAGAAACCACTGAGAAGCTCGAGTATAGGGAAGTCCCATAACATGGGCCCATAACATGAAAGGTAGACCAATTGTGAACATGTTCTGATGTTGTAGAATGTTTGATAGGAGATGCGAGGTCAGTAAATTCCAGAAGAAATGGCAGGGGACTTGTTCCTAACATCTCATATGATTTCCAATGCTGAGTATAATTACGAAAAATTCTCAGAGGCCTTCAAGTAATAATAAACTCCCAGCATACATCAGAGTAACAGAGCGCATTGATTTTTTTTTTTTTTTTGTTTGCTGTATGCATGTGGTTTATTACGTCAAAACAAAATATAAAACACTTTTCAGGGAAGAGTTTGGTCACCTACCTTTGTATTCGGTGCAGTAAATGTCCGTGAATAGATTTGGATTTTACATGCAAACCTAACTTTTGACAATGTTGATACCAGACATCAGAGGACGTCACACGACCACACGACATCAGAGAGCTACATGACCGGTTTGCTGCAGTCAGGGACCTTTTTTTTTTTTTTTTTATATTTTAATGACCACACCTGTTCAGTGCTGAATCCAGGTGGGACTTCTTGACCATTGATGAAATTCTATATTCTTGTAGAAATCAAATAGGATTCAAGCAGTACAATAAGAGCAAACCTAAAACGATATGGGCTGCTGTATAAATATGTGAACGCGTTTAAGAATTCCATTCACTTTTCAGAACGATAGTATACTCAGCTAAATCTTCCGCAGAGATTGAAACTCAATACATCCGTGGCTCACTTCCAACAGTGAAGGTTCTTGTAAGTCAGATAGAAGAATTTGTAGACCTTAGTGGTAGTCTAGGCAGACTGTACCAGCCTAGAGTTGTTTGAATGGCTTCAAGCACAAGGTATTGGTGGCGTTGGGTACTTTAGTTGCATGAGAAAAGGCATACCACCAGAAATAAAGGCAATCACTGGAAGGGAAGAGGTCATATAAGGTGTACCGGACTAAAGATAATGAGGAAATGACTGAATTCTTATGGAATACCCATCAAAAGTAATGGTAAGAAAAAAGTATTCCTTCTCAGTACAATCCCCCTTATAATATTAGGAATTACTGAGGATGATGATGCAAGACAGCCAGCCAAATATAAATTGTATTTCACTAAGGGAGGAAGTGACATAATAGATCAGAGAATAAATTTTTATATAATGCACACAGAATCTTGCATATGGACAGTGAATGCCTTAGCCATACATTCTCAAACACTGTCAAGGTAAAATTCAGACAATTTATTCAGTTAAAACTAATGTTAACCCAAGAAAATGTACAGCATTTACATATGGCTAGAGCTTAGTGAAGGCATTATGTAATACTCAAATTGAAAGGAGGAAATCTTACAATGGGTAAGATGAACCTGATGTTAGGACAGAAGACAGGTTAGAGGAAGCTGCAACAGAAGTAACACATGAGAATAAAAAGAGGAATAGGTGTCAAGCTTGCTTAAATTTGGCTTATGGTCAAGACTTACGCAAAAATCTACTAAAAGTAAAGAAAACTATTATTCAGTGTCATGTTCGTCACAAACCACTCGTGTGATCAACATTTAAAGGAAATTTAAGTAAAATTGCCATGATAACAGGCCCAATCAGTGAGAATTCTGCCTTCAATATTGAAAAGAATTATGCTCTTTTAGGACAAATGCCTTCATAAAGTGTGGTTATGCTTGTTCAGAACTTTGTACAGGCTATAAAATCTAGAAAATTACTAATTTACAATAATCTCTCTCTCTCTCTCTCTCTCTCTCTCTCTCTCTCTCTCTCTCTCTCTCTCTCTCTCTCTCTCTCTCTCTCTCTCTCTCTCTCTCTCTCTCTCTCTCTCTCTCTCTCTCTCTCTCTCTCTCTCTCTCTCTCTCTCTCTCTCTCTCTCTCTCTCTCTCTCTCTCTCTATATATATATATATATATATATATATATATATATACTACATCAAACATAAAGGTACATTATCATAAATTTATTTGCAGACGAAGTTCGTTAGCCTGCATTGTTATATAGATATATTATGTAGCCAGTGTAAAAAAGATATATTTATACTTTGCAGGCTATTGGGCCTGCAATGCTTTATGCATATAACTTATAATTTATGTAAATTTATATTTATTATACTTTTTTTCTTTGCTGACACAGGCTATTAGCCTGCGGTGCTATATGGATATATTACACAGTTTAAGTAAAGATTACATATTTATTTCCTGACAGAGGCGGTTTGCCTGCAATGTTATATAGATATACATAATTTAGGAAAAAGTACACGGAAGCAGTAGTCATTCCAAGGAAAATCAGCATAATACCTCCTCAGGTCCCCCCCAACTAGCAGAGGCAAAACGCCAGAGGCACCTTCGCTTAGGGGGATCCTGAGGAGGGATTGGAGTGATAGGACAAGATAAAGATATGAGATTGTGATCGGAGGAGCCCAACGGAGAAGAAAGGGTGACAGCATAAGCAGAAGGATTAGAGGTCAGGAAAAGGTCAAGAATGTTGGGCGTATCTCCAAGACGGTCAGGAATACGAGTAGGGTGTTGCACCAATTGCTCTATGTCATGGAGGATAGCAAAGTTGTAGGCTAGTTCACCAGGATGGTCAGTGAAGGGAGAGGAAAGCCAAAGCTGGTGGTGAACATTGAAGTCTCCAAGAATGGAGATCTCTGCAAAAGGGAAGAGGGTCAGAATGTGCTCCACTTTGGAAGTTAAGTAGTCAAAGAATTTCTTATAGTCAGAGGAGTTAGGAGAGAGGTATACAGCACAGATAAATTTAGTATGAGAGTGGCTCTGTAGTCGTAGCCAGATGGTGGAAAACTCGGAAGATTCAAGAGTGTGGGCACGAGAGCAGGTTAAGTCATTGTGCACATAAACGCAGCATCCAGCTTTGGATCGAAAATGAGGATAGAGAAAGTAGGAGGGAACAGAAAAGGGGCTACTGTCAGTTGCCTCAGACACCTGAGTTTCAGTGAGGAAAAGAAGATGATGTTTAGAAGAGGAGAGGTGGTGTTCTACAGATTGAAATTTAGATCTTAGACCGCGAATGTTGCAGAAGTTAATGAAGTTGAGGGGGGTGTCAAGACACTTAGGGTCGTCGACAGAAAGGCAGTCCGACCTGGGGACATTTATGGTCCCCTCCCCAGATGGGGACTCCGAGGCTGGTGTAGGAGTCGCCATGATGATTTTAAAATTTTTGGGTGAAGGGTGTGTGTGTTATTAGGTGCTTGTAGTTTTGTGTGGAGGAAGAGAGTTGTCTTTAGAGGGCAGGCTGTGACTGCCCTCTCTCACTGTTGTGAGACACAAAGGGAAACGTTCAGTGAGGTCACAGCTGGGTTTAATGATAAGTTCACAGCACCCCCTGAAAAGTGCTTTAGACCTCACTGGGAGGAATTATCGTTTCGCCAGGTGTCTACTGCCTCCTCCTAGCAAACTACTACTACTACTACTACTACTACTACTAGTACTTAGCTACCACCATTACCATTATTATTATTATTATTATTATTATTATCATCATTATTATTATTATTATTATTATTATTATTATGTTAACCAATAAAATAATTGTAGCTGACTGGGTGACCAGCAGACGACCGTTGATGAATGACACATCTTTTCACCTCTCTCTCTCTCTCTCTCTCTCTCTCTCTCTCTCTCTCTCTCTCTCTCTCTCTCTCTCTCTCTCTCTCTCTCTCTCTCTCTCTCTCTTTCAAGTCGCACAGAGGCTCTTCGAGGAGGAGCGGGAGAAACTGAAGGATCTGGAGTTTCGCCAGAAAGCAGATCGCGAGAAAGCGGTGGCACGGACAGCGCTGGACGTGCAGAAGGTTCTTTTTGACAACCACAAGAAAGGAGAGGATAAGAATGTTTCTGCAGGTGATGGCCGCGCCGCCCTGCTGCTGGCCGCGCGCTAAGGTCTTCTGTAGTTGACTCATCTGCTGCTGCGGGAGGGTCGCCGCCCCGTGGACAAGGTGCTGGACGACACCTGCGGCACCACCGCCCTCCACCAGGCGGCCTCGCACGGCCAGGGCGGTTGCGTGGCGCTTCTGCTGAGCGAAGGCGCCAACACACAGCAGTGCGACAGCTACGGCCAGACTCCCCGACTCCTTGCCTCCATGTTTGGCCACACAAGCACTGCTGACTTGCTGGCCCAACAAGATGTGCAGGACCCTCCTTGCCGCGCGGGCACCACCGCCAAGCAAGTGACGCGAGGATTTGAAGCATACTTGCAGCTTTATGAGAAGTATGCTCATGATCCTCTGACTCCATTTGACCGCCACAACCCCGACAGCGTCACAAGGAAGCTTATGAAATGCATACGTGTAGGAAAACTGCAACAGGAGGCTCAGCGGGTGGCTGTTGACTTATCACAGGGCGAGGCCCTTCAAATACATGAGGCGGTGATGGCGGAACTGAAAGCCATCATGGATAATGTGTCAGCCGCCGACCCCACCTACCGCGGCGACCTGAGGCTGGCGGGCAGCTCTCGGGACGGCTCCAAGTTGTACGCTCCCGACGAGTTTGACGTAAATATCGTGATTCACGGTGATGACGTACGAGTAAATGTTAGTGAGAGAAGAAAGGAAGAAGCCCTGCTGAAGGGCAGGTTACAGATCGCTGTGAAGACTGACAACCCCATCCTTAAGGGGAATAGTTTCATGGCCAATCTGTACAAGGAGGTGCACCGCTGCCTCGCTGACCACACCCTGCAGGACGAAAGACTGAGCCTGGTGCCGCCGGGCCTTACTAGTACGCAGGTGGGCGTGGCACTTGCCCTGGCCTGGCAGGGGCGAGATTATCCACTGTTGCTGGTCGGCGTGGATCTGGTGCCGGTGCTGGAGGTGCCGTGGCTGGAACAAATCCCCAGACCCTTCCTCACTCCCAGGGACACCACCACTATGCAGCTCAGTAATGCCGCGGATGGCTCATGGCGCTGCAGCTTTGCCTTGACGGAGGCAAAGGTGCTAGGGACGCTGAGCCCTGCGGAGCGCCAGTTGCAGCTGATGGGAAAGGTACTTCTTTCTCGCCTCAAGGCTGAGCGCTGGATGCCACGACACAAGAAGAGCTTCTGCACTTGGTTTGCCACACGGGAGTGGAGCATCCCGGTGCCGAGCGGGTTCTGCTTCAAGAACGCATTCCTGCGGTGGCTGGAGCATAGGAGGCGTGGGGAGAGACACCCTGCCAAGCAGCTGGAGGCGGGGCGGGAGAGGGACCCCGCCAGATGGCTGGTGCAAGTGTTCAGGACTGATGTGTGCAGACCCAAAGGAATCGCGAGAGCGCCTGACAACTCAAAACAGCTCCGCCTACTTTGGAGGGGACTGTGAGGGGCGAAAACCTGGGGACGGGGCGCCCGCCATCGTGCAGTGTCTGGAGGAGGACTTGGAAATGTTGTGGCCTGTCTCGCCTGGCCACCACGGCCTGAGTCTAGACAGCCAGGCGGCGAGGAATATACCGGCGCTGCGTTTTTGGATGCAAAAGATGCAGCTCCACGGTGATGATCAGCAGTGATTCGCACCACTCTGTGAACCTCACACACACACGCACACACACACACACACACACGCGCACACACACACACACACACGCACACACACACAGGTGGTAATCTCCAGAGACACAAATGGTTGATGTCAGACGCCACATATGGACAATGAATAGTGTAACAGTAAGGTAACACGTGAGCTCTCAAATTTGGAAACTTGTATATGTAAAACAATCCTTGCCTTGTAAAAAAAGAAAAAAAAAAAATTAAGAGAAGTGTTTGAATAAACTAAAGGCAAACATTATTTTGTTTATGTTAAGCCTACTAAACTATTTACCATTGTTCTATTGAAATGTATACGCCCCCCTCCCCCCCCCAAAAAAAATAAATAAATAAATAAAAAAAAAAAAATATATATATATATATATATATATATATATATATATATATATATATATATATATATATATATATATATATATATATATATATATATATATATATATATATATATATATATATATATATATATATATATATATATATATATATATATATATATATATATATATATATATATATATATATATATATATATATATATATATATATACATACGACATACAAAGATACCGACTCACCTGCATAAGTTACAAGGCAGAAGCAAACGTACAACAGCCGCACTTCCCCTGTTTGCTGATCCACCACTCCTCTGACTCTTCCACTCTTCCACAGCCTGCGATTACCTCCCCACTCGTCCCCGCCACCTTTTGTCCCTCCACCCCTCGGTCAACCACCGCGGCAGACACCAAGAACCTGGTCCAAAACTAGAGTGTTACAAGTGGGGCGAGTTTGATGAGCAGCAGTGATGTGTCAGTGTCATCACAAGGCAAGGTGTGGCAGCTGTCAGTGACTAGGTCACAAGAGTAACCCCTCAGTCTATTATAGGACCTTGGAAACTGACGAATGTCAAGCCGATCCTTCGCCTGATCAAGTCATAAAGGACTCTCTCAGGATGGAACACTTAATTTCTCGGTCAGCACAGAGGGGTGAGGGGCCTCGCTCTATCCTCAGTGAGTGACCTGTCACCTGGACAGCTGCCAGACGTGCTCCCTGCAACTAGTAAAGCCAATCCAGCACTGCGCTGCCTCTTTTCACAAAACAAACCAGGTGGGTCACCTCCCGGGGACACGTGGCGGCGGGATTCATGCCAGGGTGAGGTCATCCGTGCCTCGCTGCTCGCGATGAGGTCAACGTTTTATTTTCATTACTATTTCGTTAAATGAATGATATATTTCCTACTTATATTCCTTCGAACTATCTTATAAGTATTACAAAACAACCTACCTGCCCACTTCAAATAGTTACTAGTTAATAAATAATAGTAATTAATAAATAATAAAAGAACCATGTCAGGACGAGGTCACCGCCTGACCGGGCTGGGTCGGGCTCTGTGGGTGTGTTGACCTTTACGATGAGTTTAACATTTTCCTTCATTAAGTAAACAACACGTTTCCCACTTGAATTTCTTCAGATTACCTTCTAAATACAGTTATACATAACATATTTGCCCACCTTAATTAAAACAGCTAAAAAAGTTAGTGAGAATAGGATTTCCTCACCAACACTATACAATATTTATGCTACGTTTGTTTATTGATGTATAATTACATATGTATAATAAATTATCTTTTCTGGGATATCATAATATTTACATGAAAATAATACTTATTATTTCTCTATCTTGCAGCGCCTTTTAGATGCATCACATAATGTACTTGGCGAAGTGTTAGGAAAAGTGGCAACGCTGTACTCACACCACCCTACCCTAGACGCCAAACTATACTGCCTTTACTAGTTTCTCCTTGCTCCATAATCGTTGACAATACAGTGTGTTCCGTTATATTGTAATATTTGCAGTCTGTCTAAATAAAATAGGATAATACAGTGAAAGGAGGAGGAGGAGGAGGAGACAGTGAACACCTGCCGAAACGATAATTACTCCCAGTGAGGTCTAAAGCATTGGATCGGAGGGTGCTGTGAACTTACCATTAAACCTAGCTGTGACCTCACTGAACGTTTCCCTTTGTGTCTGACAACACAAGGGGGGCAGTCACAGCCTGCCCTCTAAAGACAACTCTCTTCATCCACACAAAGCTACAAACACCTAATAACACCCACACCATTCGCTCAAAAATTCAAAATTATCATGGCGACTCCTACACCAGCCTCAGAGTCCCCATCTGGAGAGGGGACCACAAATGTCCCCAGGTCGGACTGCCTTTCTGACGACGACCCTAAGTGTCTTGACACCCCCCCTCAACTTTTTCTTCATTAACTTCTGTAACATCTTCTGAGTTTTCCACCATCTGGCTACGACTACAGAGTCACTCTCAAACTAAATTTATCTGTGCTGTATACCTCTCACCTAACTCCTCTGACTATAAGAAATTCTTTGACTACTTAACTTCCAAAGTGGAGCACATTCTGACCCTCTTCCCTTTTGCAGAGATCTCCATTCTTGGAGACTTCAATGTTCACCACCAGCTTTGGCTTTCCTCTCCCTTCACTGACCATCCTGGTGAACTAGCCTTCAACTTTGCTATCCTCCATGACCTAGAGCAATTGGTGCAACACCCTACTCGTATTCCTCACCGTCTTGGAGATACGCCCAACATTCTTGACCTTTTCCTGACCTCTAATCCCTCTGCTTATGCTGTCACCCTTTCTTCTCCGTTGGGCTCCTCCGATCACAATCTCATATCTGTATTTTATCCTATCGCTCCAGTCCTTCCTCAGGATCCCCCAAAGCAAAGGTGCCTCTGGGGTTTTGCCCCTGTTGATTGGGAGGACCTGAGGAGGTATTATGCTGATTTTCCTTGGAATGACTACTGCTTCCGTGTCAGAGACCCGTCTCTGTGTGCTGAGCGCATGACAGAAGTGATAGTCTCTGGCATGGAGGCGTACATTCCTCACTCTTTCTCTCGACCTAAACCTTCCAAACCTTGGTTTAACACAGCCTGGGCCCGTATGAATAAAGTCTCCTAGGAGTACTCCTAGGAGCACTCCTAGAAGTGCTTTTATCTTCGACTTTGCTCCGAGAAGTTGCTCCTAAAAGCAACTTTTACTTTCACAGTAAAAGTTACTCCTGGGAAGAGAAATGCCGCTAAAGTAGCGGTTTTTCTCAATGTAGCAACATTATTTTGAATCAAATCTAACAAGATGTCGCTCTTTTGGTGGTAGTTTATGTTTGCGAATTAATCTGGAATATTTCTAAGTAATTCCAGACAGTTTCTGAGCATTAAGAGCGATATGTCATTACCGGACATGTCGATAATTTGGCGGATGTAAACTAAGCGCCGCCCTCCCTGCCTGGCCAACATGCCGCTTGTCTTCTCAAGATGGATGGAGAGGACGGCTGCCGGTTCAACAGTGAAAGAAATTAGTGCAGCTATGAAACGTTACTCCCTGTAAACCTCACAGAACAAAGAAAACAATACAACAAAGGATAAATATGATCCGGGAGTGACCGCCAAGCAAAAGAAGACTGTATGGACAGATATTGTTGACCATCTAAACTAAGCATGCATACATACATATCTTATGCATTGCACACTCTCTCTCTCTCTCTCTCTCTCTCTCTCTCTCTCTCTCTCTCTCTCTCTCTCTCTCTCTCTCTCTCTCTCTCTCTCTCTCACACACACACACACACACACACACATATATATGTATATATATATATATATATATATATATATATATATATATATATATATATATATATATATATATATATATATATATATATATATATATATATATATATATATATATATATATATATATATATATATATATATATATATATATATATATATATATATATATATATATATATATATATATATATATATATATATATATATATATATATATATATCATAGGGAGTGTTGTGTTCTCTTCATGAGTTAACAGGTGTACTGTACATGTAGTTTTAATTTGATGTGGTATTAACATTACATTAGAATATATATAATATTGTACTGCCAGAGAGGCTAGCACACGCCAGCCTTAGACCCAAGCCATTACTGATATAGTCACAAACCCAAAAACATCAGATCATTAAGTGACTTCCTTAGTGAGTGTTGAACATTGTACCTAGGGCACATTACATGCACGTCACGTCTCGCACCCATCCTTTGCCTCACATCTACCACTTCACCACAGATCTGCCTAACTTTTCTTCTCACGTCATTACATTATTTCCACGCCATACCATAACTATCCTTAGGAATTGGTGTTAGTCCTCATCAACATTTACAGTAACCATTTAAGCACAAGTGTGACGCGTTTTTACTTCAATGAAAAGGAACATTTCCAGGTTAACAGGAACACACTGCAGCCATGTATTTTCAGTATTGTACTTTACAGGTATTTTGCTGTGCGGAGTACTGATTTCTCAGGGTTTTTTTTTTTTTCATTTCTATGTTTAGTGGGGTGTTTTTACTTTGTCAGCACGAAATGTATTAGTGTGGGAGTGGTGACGAGGGCAGTGTAGCAGCAGGTGTTCTGGAGCGTCCGGCTGTGTGAGTGAGGCCGCACACCGCTCTGTTATCTTTGCTCAAACTCGTGTATGAAAGGGACTATGGGGCTGACATCTTAACCGGACCAAGCACGATCATCCGTTGCCATTATGAGTGTATATAGCACATCATCAGTAGGCTTATAATCTATTATTTTTCGAATGTTTGAAACCTCCGGTGAGTCAATGTTTTCCTTCCAAACAAAATTGTAGGAGACCTTATTTTACTGATATGCGTTACCACAATCACTATCTGTTATCAAATCATTAACACAACATTTTATTAAGATTTTCGGAGCGCACATCAGCATCGTCACATCGGAGATGAAGGCCCGACCTACTTTGACCAATAATTTGATTAATAGAGAACATTTCTCACTGAAATATTAACCGGAACGGCGTGAGTCATTCCTTTCTCTTCAATAAAAAAAAAAAAGTGGAATTCGCAGTATTTGCTTAAAAAGAGTAAAAGTGCAGGATGAAATGTCCATATCGTACGGAACTGTGCGAGTCGGAGGTACTGGGTGGTTTTAGATAAATAATAGATTATAAGACAACTGATGATGCTTTATATGCACTCATAATGGCAACTCATGATGCTTTATACACACTCATAATGACAACTGATGATGCTTTGTATACACTCATAATGACAACTGATGATGCTTTGTATACACTCATAATGACAACTGATGGTCGTGCTTGCTCTGGCTGGGACATCAGCCCCACAGACCCTTTCATACACGAGTTTGAACAAAGATACCTGCGAGGTGTGTAACACAAAATACAGTTCGCACAGACGGACACTTTTGCTCACGACACCGCCAGGGGTCTGCAGTTGTTGTTGTCCTTGTTGGGGATCTGATGGAGCCGTGCAGGCTGTGGTGCTACAGCCCCTAGTGCTCCGAAGGTGCTGGCAGCAGTTAAGTTAGCTGGTTAGACTCTAGTGAATTGTCCAGTCCTCTGGAGGAAGACCTAGTGTGCTTGAGTCTCTTGAAGGCCAAGCTGGCGGGGTCTCCAGTGGCGTTTACGGCATCGTGCTAGTCAAGTGTAAACCTTCCCTTTTAAAGTGGACTGTAATCTAGAAGTTAAATATGTAGGCTGTTGTAAGAACTACATTTCTTATATAATATATCTTATTTTCTTACTACTGGAAAGAACTGTACCCCTATTTATTTTCGTGGAGTCTTAAAGATCGCTGCAGCCTATCTAGGGGGCTTCACAAGGGGTAGGAGCAAGGTTCTCTTGCTACGAAGGTGATGTAATACGTGAGGTGACGCTAGTAACCATTCCAGGAAGCCCAGAGTTTGTTTTGACCAGGTTAGCGCTTCACCTGGAACAGTGGTTCTCAAACTTTGTTGCCATGTGGCGCATTCAAGGTGCATCTTAGGCCTTGACGGCACACCTGGCCTGTAGTCAGTGCAGTGCAAGGCTATTAAAGGGCACAAATATAAAATTTAAGAGCACATACCTGTCTAGGAAAGTTAGGCTGCGCACTTCGGTGATAATCATGGCACACAACTGGATCACTGACCTAGAACTTCATAAGTAGCCTACAGCGATCTTGAAAAAATTGTGTTAATACATTACTATTATTTTCCATTTGTACGGTAATTAAATATTGGCCTAGAGCTCCAATTCCTATAAGACCCCTGGCACAGTGGCCAAACTGTAAACTAATAATCTTTCGGATGAATTAGATAAAGTAACCAGCCTGTAACTGTGTTCACGTGACTCTTAGAAATAGCATACCTGATTTGTCGTCCGCGATGGGTACACTGCACTTCTGTCGCCGTGGCTAAGCATTTGAGAGACCCTGGCACTGCTAATGTTTGTGCTCTTCAAGACTACTGCCATTTGTAGTCATTTACTCTGTCATTTCACCAAAGTCACCAACACGACCACCCCCTGGCAGCACGGCAACTCTTCCCAGGACACGGCAACACTTCCCGGCAGTACGACAACATTTCATGGTAGCACGACAACACTTCCCGGCACACGGCAACACTTCCCGGCAGCGCGGCAACACTTCCTGGTAGCAAGGCAGCACTTCCCTGCACACGGCAACACTTCCCGGCAGTACGACAACACTTTCTGGTAACACAGCAACACTTCCCGGCACACGGTAACACTTCCCGGCACATGGCAACACTTCCTGGCAGTAAGGCAGCACGGCAACACTCCCGGCAGCACGGCATTACAGTGCTGCACTGGGATCACGACGATCTCTTTCACTGTGTAACTGGATCACGGCAACAACAACGTAACAGCAGAACATCAGTGACATGCGGCCGCGGCTTACGGAACGAATTTTATTCACTCACAACACAGTAATTTTGTAACGCGCACCTCAGAACTTAAAACATTTGAACACACAGGTTTTTCTTCCTCACATCGCCATTATCGCCGTCCACGCGTGTCACAGCCATCAGTAAGCCCGTATTTAGGCAGTAAGTCAAAACCAAGTACCGCGCTCAGCACCAGAACGAGGGACACGCGACACTTCACCACACCGCCACACGCCATTCACTTCACTGCACCACAAGGAAAATAAGTAGCAGGCAAATCCTGACAGAACCAAACAAAACAACATCATTATTAATAAATCCTATAACATGAACCTTCTCTCTCCTTCAGGGATTCCAGTCGCCTATACTCTGAGAGGCTCTCAGCTCACAGCCGTGATCGCGCATGCCCACCACCCGCCACCCTCGCCACCACCGACCAAGTCCATGAACACGAGACACGAGGCCAAGCATCTTCTCTCTAACGACACTGAAGGCCTCCATACTATCCTCATCGACTCGCCAACACTCTGAACGCGCACAGCTTAACCACTAGTGCCGCCTGCCTCTATACACGCCCTCCACACTGGCCTGCTGTCCCGCGCCACCAATTATAACTATCTTCCCCACCGCCGCCACGTTGCTGCTTCCAAACACCGTTGTCAATAGTTCTGTTGTAGTACTAGTCACACACACACAAACACACACACACACACACTGTGTGTGGTGGAATGCAGAGCCGCGTGAAAGAGTTTGGGTGGAAATAAATTAGGAGGTAGTGGGCGTCCCTGTGCGGCAATAGTGTGGCTACGCGATGTGCAGGAGTGGCGGCTGCTGGAGGGTGCAGGGAAGTTTTCAAAGGCGACTGGGAACTGTTGGGTTCTCATGGGTGCTTTTTTTTTATGACCATTTAGTCACTGATGCTGCTGCTTAGGATCACTGCAGCTGCTTAGGACCATTGCAGCTGCTTAGGAACACAGTTGCCAAGGACCAGTGCAGCAGCTTAGGATCACTGCAGCTGCTTGAGCCCGTTGGTAGGTCCATTGTAGCTGCTTAGACCCACTGCAGCTGTTGATAGCCTCTTTGCAGATGCATAGGACCACTAATGGGCTCGTTGCACCTACTTGAGGTCCATTGCAGCTGCCTAGGACCACTGCAGCTGCCTGAGCCTGGCCTGTTGGTTGTTAAATCGTGTTGTTTTTAATCTTATGAGGTGGTGAGGTGAGTGAGAAAGCTTATACTTAAATTTCTGTGTCACTTCAACTTAATATGTGTATGAGATAGTGAGAAAAAGAATATTGTGTGGTGATTTTATTAATCTGTGGAAGAAGCACTGAAAAGACCCTTACACTGCGTGACTTCAATACAGAGATCCAGAGAAAAAAGTGTAGGTAGCCGACACAGAGAAGAGGAGAAGGCCGAGGCAAGCTTTTGTCATGCTGTGTACTCAGAGAGGCTGACGCTCATGATGAGGATGAGGCTGATGATTGTAGTGATGAAGAGCAGGAGCAGGAGCAGCAGCAGCAGGAGGAGGAGGAGGAGGAGGAGGAGCACTAAGAATAGAATAATGATTACCAACAGGAAGAATGACGTTAAGTAGTAATATGAGTTAGCTAAAACACACTAACGTTTCAGTAATAAGAAATATCCTTTATAAAAAAAGTTAAATATATAAAGTTAACTGTCACTGTGTATGTGGCTTATGGCGTCATCCCTTTATCATCACACGTCAAATGTTCCAGTAATTACTGACTGCACGTTTGACTTCTGATCATAGAGGAACAATAATATAACACACACACACACACACACACACACACACACACACACACACACACACACACAGTAAAATTAACCTAATACTGTTCCACAAGAAGAACATGCGTATTCCCCCTCACCGGCAGCAGTGGCGGGAGTAGAGGCCGTGCGTCATGAAGGAGAGGAGCAGTGAAGCATGCCAAGGGAGGGTGGGGAAGAAAGTCAATGAGAAGTGGTGAATTAGACACAGCAGGCGAGGGACTGGAGAGCAGCACTAGGGAGGGGAGTGGCAAGTAAGACAGTGATGCGTAACGGAAGTAGTGGAGGTGATGTGGGCAATGCAAGGCGCCACACTAAGGCAGTGACGTAACATACTCTAGACTTAAAGACAAAAAGGAACACTATGGAGGGGAGGAGGAGGAGGGCAGTGATGAATGGTGAGACCAATGGAGGTGATGGAAAACGTCACACAAAGCACTTACCTAACACATTTTTTACTTACACTTGCCTTTATATTCCTGCCTGACACCGGAGCCTCCTCCCCCTCCTCCTCCTCTTCACACTTCTCCTTCCTGTTCCTGTTTAACCACTTCCAACAGTTCCCTTACCTCCTCTTCCTCCTCCTCCTCCTCCTCCTCCTCCTCCTCCTCCTCCTCCTCCTTCTTTTCCTCTCCCCAACTAACCTTCCTCAACTAATGTATTTCGCTCCTGTAGATATGTATATTTTTTTTTTTTTTGGCAAATAGTGTCAGGTAGAGTGATGTGTCTCTCTTTCACCTTCCTATCACATTTTTTGACTGTTTCTCCCTCAGTGCTGCATGGTGTTCTTTCCCTGAACCTTGCTGTCCTCTTGTCTCTAATTTACAGCACTTGTATCGGTAGTACAGCCACACAGACAGCCTCGGTACATCAAGTAGGGTTGTTGCTGTCTGTCTTTCCTTTGTATTCCATTGTATTCGTCCTCCTTTTCTTCTTCCTCCTTTTCCACCTTCGCATCCTCCTCCTTCTCCTCCTCCTCACATTTTCCCTTCGCTTACCCCTCTAACCTGATATAGCTCCCTCACTTCCTTTCCTCCTCCTTATCGCTTCTCCCTCTAAATGCCTCTATTTTTTACTCCGGACTCTCTCTCTCTCTCTCTCTCTCTCTCTCTCTCTCTCTCTCTCTCTCTCTCTCTCTCTCTCTCTCTCTCTCTCTCTCTCAATCTATTTATTTATGTAAAGTGCAGGAACCTTCCCTCAACTAGCTTAGTTTAATATATTTATTTGTATCTGTGGACGTTTAACCAGCCCACTCTTTTATTTGTTTATTTCTGTAAAGAACTGGAGCCTTCCTTTAACGATCCCAATTTTATTTATTTATTTATTTATTTATTTATTTATGTAAGGGATAGAAACCATCCCTTCACCAGCCCAGCTTTCAAACTCTTCAACAGGCACGTGCAGTCTCTTGATTGGCTCAGAACAGCCTCAAAGATGCCACACAGCAGCCACTTAAATGCTTCGTAACAATCTTCAAGGGTTCGAAATGTCGAGGACATTTCTAAGTTAAGCCTAACGCGGCGGATGACAGCCTCTAGCTCGCTCCCCGCGTGCTGCGTAGCCCAGCCCTGCCAGGCCCAGCTGAGACGCCCAGGTTGTGGTTTGCCCAAACAGCACTGGTGTGGCGAGGTTGGCAGTAATAGTTAGCAAAATGACCAGGATCACGTAGACTTTGCGTATTACATTACGTGGCGAAGGAAGATGCAGGAACAGAAACAAGTGGAGATGACTCGTGCATGGCGCCAACCCCTGACTCAAGGGAAAAGGAAACCAGGACACCCTCAGCCAGGATAGCGAGTTATTTGTGACTAAGCTTTCCCCAGCCATCGACCTGCAGCGCACCCATTACAGCTTCATGAAGGCAAAGAAAAATACTGATGGGATAATGGCAGATGAGTGGGCGACATTACACCACCACCACCACCACCACCAGTCCTGCCTCCGTTTCCGTGGCGAGAAGCTTTATTTGTAAACCACTTGTAGGTTCATGAACTGAAGCAGATCCTAAACAGATTATCTTCATAACAGTTGTGTCCTTACATTATTATAACACAGTCTGGTAGTAACTTGCTTTCCAAATGCAATAATACACACTCAGAAATGCAGGGAAGGTCAGGTGTCAAGTGTAGGCAGGTGATGGGACAAGGCTTGAACCATATTATGAAACACTTCTGCGCCGCACCTCTACTACCTTCAAATGGCTCTTGTTGAAGTGACACGGATTCTTAAGGATGTTTTTTACGGTTCCAGTGACAGAATAACAAGACTTCTACATTATTAACAGGAGAAACACCTGGAAACCCGGCGTACAATTTGTGTGTCCTTTGAAACAGTCGTGGTGGGACAGCGAAGCGTTTCGGAATACGGGCCACAGAATCAACTGAAGCTCGCCAGCCAGTCAGCGGCGGCAGGCGGCGGGAGTTCCAGCGTGGGCCGTACTGTCGAGGAACCTGCCTTGTTTCTTGATTTTCACACGTTTTAAGCGTTCTACAATCCGGAAATTGTTAACGTTGATCCTGGACATTGTACAATTACAGCAGTTACTGTGTGGTTTTGTATGTGCTGCCGTGGTGTGATTAGTGACAGTGCCAAGTGGTGAAGTAGTACCTGCCTTGTTACTTAACTGTCGTACGTTCTCAAGCGTTCCCTAATCGGGAACTTATTAGTGTTGATATTACATGTTGAACAATTGCAGTAGAGTACCTGTGTGCTTTTATGTGTGCTCTTAAAGTGGTGTTGTTAGTGACAGAGCCTTAGAAAACAAAGCATGTGTCCTGATTGGTATTGGAATGTGATTTTCTTTCGTTGTTTTGAGTTTCTATGAACCGGAACTCATTGACGCTGATATTAAGCGTTCAACAGTAATATAAAAGTTAATGTGTGCTTTCATATGTGCTCGTGACGAGGTGTAGTTAATGACAAAGTGAGGCACGTGTCGTAAGTGTAGTGGTGGAGAGGCGCGTGTCCACTCCTGCCTGACCCTCACCACGACGCAAAATGTTATTACCTCTCAGGCAACAGTGAGTGCTTGCCTTCGTCAGTCTCAAAGCTCAAAGCTTAAAGCTGGTATTGAATTAATATGATTTCCTTGCGTCTTTGTTTTTTTTTTTTTACTGGGAACTCATTAATATTGATCTCAGACGTTGTGCAGTCAGAGTACCTATGTGATTTTAATGTGCTGTTAACGTATTGCGGTGAGTGACAGACCCAGATAGTTAGTCACTGGTCAAAGGCTGTCTTCTGGTAAAGGAAGACGCTTGTTCACTCTTGCGCAGCCTCACCACGACCCATAATCTGATTTTCTCACAGGAAACAGTGAGTGAGTGCCTTCGTGAGTGCCACAGGTGAGGCGACTGGCTGGTATTGAAATAATGTTTTCACTCGGCTTATGCTTGGAAAGACCTGAGTGGCCTCGGCTTGCTGTCATGTGTCGTGGTGTGGTGAGGTGCAGAACAACGTGTATCTTAGGGAAGAATGCAGCTTTTGAACTTGTGGAATAAGTGAGTAGAAATAAGTGCATACCGAGTGCTTCTGTTTTCAGATTCAAGCATATCTTACCATATCTTACTTTCCTTACCTTACCATACATTGTACCTGCCTTGCCTTGTCTTGCCTTGCCTTGCCTTATCTTTTGTTTTTGTTTTAATGTAATAATGTACCTTATACCTTACCTTCCCTTATTTCGCCTTGCCTCTCCTTCACGAAGTGCCGTGCGGATTGCATATTACAAATCATGTGAGTGACCACGCCAAAATATAATTTCTAGTATTCTATAAATTGTATATATATTGCAAACTATGATATTTACTCAAGCTTAGATGTTGGTGACAGTTGGGGAATCCGAATATGCAGCGAATCACAATCGTAACATCAGTTTATTGCTTGAAGTGTTTCTGCCTGAAATAAAGTGCTTTCTTGATATATGCACATAACACAGTTCACATCCCTCTACAGTGTAAGCCAAGACAATGTAATACTAGCCTTAGAAACATACACTTACAAAACCCAACACAAATCACTTCATTTCACATCTAACATCCTCAGCACAAATCACCACACAAACAAATCAACTAAACACCACAACTTTCAGCACAATATTATCTCAAATAAAACTGTATGAAAGTACTTACTTCATTGGCCCACATCGACGCCCTTTGAACCCCAGCAGCACAACCCTGCCATGCCAACATCACAACTCTCATCAAGCGCGGCGTCCTCTACATTCTCCGTCTGTCGAACAATAATATCCAACGTCCATGATCCCCTTACCAAACATACTCACTGTACCAATCTTCACCAGAAAAAGCTCAGTCGCAGTAATGGAAAGTTAAATCACAGCAGTGGAAGCAAATAACCTGCATAGAGTAGACGCAACCACACAGAAATCCCACAGTACAGTGGTGGGCCGGCTTACACAACTCGCCAGGCCGACCATGTTCACAGGTAGTGGGTAAACGAAACACTGCCGAGATGCGCACCACAACCTGTACTTAATTTGTAACAAGTATGCACAGACCCTAAAAATTATTCAAGACATACGAGACAATATAAAGTAGCCAACATCTATCATTTTAATGATAGTGACCTCTCTCTCTCTCTCTCTCTCTCTCTCTCTCTCTCTCTCTCTCTCTCTCTCTCTCTCTCTCTCTCTCTCTCTCTCTCTCTCTCTCTCTCTCTCTCTCTCTCTCTCTGCCGCCGCCTCATCCCTCACCACGGAGAGTCCCGCGGTATATTCATCAAGGGTGAGGCAATATTCAGTACCTCCATTGTATTTATAACTCGCTCTAGGGGAAGGCACTGCAGCTTTAAGGCAGTTTGCACGATGGTGTGAGAGTTTAGCAGGAATTCAATTTATCACTGTGGTCTTTATAATCGTCATGAGAGAGAGAGAGAGAGAGAGAGAGAGAGAGAGAGAGAGAGAGAGAGAGAGAGAGAGAGAGAGGAACAATAAAATTATGTAGTATTAGTTATTGGGGTTTTCAAGGTTGCTTGATGATATCGAAGGTTCAGCGATAATTCTGTATTGACAACAGGAAAACACAATGAATTACTATGTTCTTTATAATCTTGAGGGAAAGAAAAAAAACGGTGTAGAGGAAGTCAGTGGAATTTTTAAAGGTGTTTGCATGATGGCATTGAAAGTTTAGCGAGAATTCTGCAATAGGAATGACAGCGGTGAAAACATTATCACCTTCATAAGAGAGAGAGATAAAGCAAAACAACAAGAGGCTGTAGTGGAAGTGATTGGAGTTTTTAGGGTGTGTGCATGATGCTGTTGGCTTTTGAACTTGGCTGTTTGGTTTTATCAGTAGAGTATTGGAGAAAAACTCGCAACATTATAATAGAAGGGAAACATTTAGAAAGCATGTAGCAGCAACAACAGTGTAAACTTAAGTAAATATAAGTGGATATCAAACTGCAACTGAATTTTCCCTTTTGTGTGTGTGTGTGTGTGTGTGTGTGTGTGTGTGTGCAATTGCGTCAGGGTATAATATAAAACGATTTCCTTCACCAGCTGAAACAAATCTTATCCCACAAACCAAATGTCACCTAAAACCTGCGATATCCCACCCTGATTTCGCTGGACGTGGCGGTGACTAGCAGCTGCCGCCGCCGCCGCCGCCTGTCACGGGGCCGCCTGCCTCCCCGCCGCCTGTCACGGGGCAGCCTGCCTCCACTAATGGTCGTCCTGGTGATGTGTGCCGCCCCCAAGTCCCTGATAATTACTTGATATATAGTTCCCTATTCTTTCGCCGTAAAGGATTCATGCTTTACCTTGCTTTTAGTTGTAGTTTATTCTTTATTTACGAGGTGCTTCAGAACTATACGATTTTACGAAAGCTAAGTGACTGCTTCCACGGCTGACTGTATTTTTTAACGTCAAGCCCAGCCTGAAACAAGTGAATGATTTAATGCGCGTTGTTTGCTTCCTCTCCACAATTACTTTCATGCATTCTTTTTTTTAGAATGGTTTACATCTTGTGTGAGTTGATTTCCACTCTTTTATGCCTCTAATAATGTCTTGTCTATTTATTCTATTCTTATTGTCTTTTAGTTTTTTTTTTTTTAAGTCTCTTCTGTATTTCTTTCTAGGAATACCATCTCCTCCTCCTCCTCCTCCTCCTCCTCCTCTTCCATTGACATTGCCACCTCATCCCCACGCGTGCCTTCCTCAGCCTCCGGTCATCACATCATGACCTGCCACCACGCCTGTCTTCCTGAATGGTAGCTGGGATGTCTTCATCTTCGACTTGATGATGATGATGATAATAATAATAATAATAGTAATAATAATGATAATAATAATAAAAAATTATAATAATAATAATAATAATAATAATAATAATAATAAACGATTTATTGATATGGCAATTGTTATACTGCAAATATACAATGTGTTTGGCAGGGAGGCTTACCATTAAACTGCAAACTCACACGTCTTGTTGAGCAGCGGGTTTGCAAGCTAGATAAAAAGAACGGGAAAAAGACGAAAGGGACAGAAAAAGTAAAAGAAAAAAAAGAAAAAAAAAGAAGAGAAGAAAGAAAACCGATATTTTAAAGACCGATATTCATCTGTAGAAAGCGAATTGAAATGTTGAAACTATATCGAACGAAGATTAATGAATAAATAAATAAATTCTCGTTTTCAAAGATATACTCGTTTTTAAGGACAGATATTCAAGTGTAAGATGCACATGGAAATTTTGAAATCACAAAAAAAAAAAAACAATATTTAAATAAATATAGGCATCTGATAAGATATTCAGTTCTTAACACCAATTGAAATTTTGCAAGACCACGCAAAAAAAGGTTGGCTAACGAAAAAAAAATTGGATTAAAATGTTAACAGGTCATTAAAAAGAGAAAACATAATCATCAAAAAGAAAGAAAAAAAAAAAGATTATTGGTCGAAAAGAATCAACAGTAAGAAGCGGACTGCACATTTTGAGAGGCGGGGCAGGCGGCGGGGAGCTCCAGGGCGGGGCCAGAACCTTACAAGCGAGGCCCCGGAAAATGTTGAGGTCCCGCAGTGACCTTGGAGTGTCCCTGCGAGAGGCCGAGATAAAAGCTTCCCTTACACGCTGATTTGCGCTGCTCCTAAACTTTTCCGGCATCGTTTTCCAGTAATGGTGCTACACTCCGGCTGAAGACACGGGTATAATATGATATGATGGTTGGTATGATATTTAGGAAGCTTTATTTATTTATTTTTTCCTATCGAATTTCATGTTAAAAATAATACGCGAATTTTGCTATTAATTATGTGATACTGGTGCGTGATGGCAGACGATGTAATGCGATGCAATGTTTGGTGTAATATTTAGGAAGTTTTGTTTGTTTGTTTGTTTTTTTTCGTATGGTGTTGTTTCATATCAAGAATAATATCTGATTTTTTTTTCTATTAATTATACGACACTGCGGCTTGATGGCATACGATATGATGTTTGGCATGGTATTCCAGAAGCTTTATGTATTTGTTGTAGTAATGCGTTGTTTCAAGTAAGGAATATCTAACACACATTCATATCAGGTATATTTTCCTGTAATTCTGCGACACTTTGGCTAGAAGGAGTAAGACAGAATATTTAGCATACTATTTAGAAAGCATTATGTATTTTTTTAGCGTTTGTTTACCCCGCTGACTGGAGCACTTGCTTTCTTCCATCACGTGTGCTTTCCCTTTGTAACTGTGGCACGCCGGGTCCTGAAGGTACAGTGTTATACTATTTGTTGTAATAAATAGATGTGTGGACCACTTGCGTTCTTATATCACGTGTGATTTCAAATGTAATTCCGCCACACTAAGTATTGAGGAGCACGTTATGCTGTTTGGTATATTACTTAGGTATGATGTTCAGTGTAATATGTACCACCCTGTGTTTTGTGATGCATGTATTTTTTTTTTTTTCCTTTTTCCCATCTGGGTAATTACTAGAGGACTTGCATTCTCGTGTCATTTGCGCGTTTCTCTAGTAATTCTGTGTCTTGAGGTTGTAGTGTACGTTCTGCTGTGGTGTAATACTCGTATATAGTAGATGCCTAGAACACTTGCATTCTTTTATCACGTTTTCTGCCTTGTAATTCTTCCACACTGGCTTTGAAGGAATGTTGATGTACGGTACAATATTCCCTAGAGTATCCAGATGAAATATGTTCCTATATCATGTTTTTTTTTTTTTCTGCAACTCTGGTTTGGAAATCTTCTTTCAACGCGGCAAACATTTTTCCCACTGTTTGTGCGCTTGGCTGTCCTCCTCCACCCACAACACAATACAGGTTACAATATTCAGTATCATATTGAGATTTTTTTGTTTTTTCTCGTGTATGATATTGTAATATGGGATTCTCCTATTTATTTTATCACTAGTAGTTGTAGTAGTAGTAGTAGTAGTAGTAGAAGTAGTAGTAGTAGTAGAAGTAGTAGTAGTACTAGTAATAGTAGCAGAAGTAGTTGTAGTAGAAGTAGTAGTAGTAGAAGTAGTAGTAGTAGTAGAAGTAGTAGTAGTAGTAGTAGCAGCAGAAGTGGTAGTAGTAGTAGTAGTAGTAGCAGCAACAGAAGTGGTAGTAGTAGTAGTAGTAGTAGTAGCAGCAGCAGAAGTGGTAGTAGTAGTAATAGTAGTAGTAGCAGCAGCAGAAGTGGTAGTAGTAGTAGTAGTAGTAGTAGTAGTAGTAGTAGCAGCAGAAGTAGTAGTAGTAGTAGTAGTAGTAGTAGAAAAGTAGTAGTAGTAGTAGTAGGAGAGTAGTAGTAGTAGTAGTAGTAGTAGTAGTAGAAAAGTAGTAGTAGTAGTAGTAGTAGAAGTAGTAGTAGTAGTAGTAGTAGTAGTAATAGTAGTAGTAGTACTAGTAGTAGTAGTAGTAGTAATAGTAGTAGTAGTCCTCCAGTGGCATTGTACAACCAATTTGCGAGGCTGAAAATTTAATAATCATGTACACGTCAAATTAGAAGACCTACATATACGCATTTTCAAAAGAAACCTGTGATGATAAGATGATAAAAAGACAGTTATTCTATTCATATTTATAATGGCTGACAGTCAATGTGTACTCGTAATTTGTAACGTAGAGACTTTGGTATGCAATGTGGCTGTAAGAAGCGGCACACATACCGTAGTATTGCTCTATATTCAGAATAATTATTTGCCTTAACACGTAAAAGAAGGTAAAAAAAAAAAAATCCTGGTATTGTTTTACATTTTTTACCTCTATTTGTCTAATGTGTTTGTCTCCCTTTTTATTTATTTTTTTTTTTCGACGTGCCCAGCGCAACTCCACCCACCGCACCGTATGGCTGTGAAGTGTGGCGTTATTTTTATGACTTTTTATTAGGAAATGACAGCTTTGCGCCACGCTGGCACGCCGCTGATAGGACCTGCAATGGAAAAAGGATCATCCGCCTGGCCTGCACCCGCAGATTGCTGACCATTCTGTCGCCCACGATAATGTTTTTGTATTGGTCATCGTGATCAGTTTCATTTATTTATTTATTTTTTTTCGCGTAAGAATTGTTTTGGCTGTGCGTGTTAACGATATAAAAACAAAGTGAGGAAATAAGAAAAATAAAATAATGTTTTTTTTGCTCTATTTACTTTCCACATCATCTGTCACGTTGCGTGTGTTAAGGACATAAATCAATGACACGCCCACGACAAAGTAAGAAAAGGGAAATAAGGTCCTTGTTCTTCATTTCCCACATCATCACTTTGGTTCAGTGTAATGAAACACGACGATCCAGAGTCTTACACGTTTTGCCCGGTATAGTTTTACGAAAAGAGTGACGTTCTTATCTTCTATTTTTCGCCACGCAGGTTTGGTTGTAGTGAAACGCGGCAGTTTCACTCCGTAGACTTAATTAATAATAATAGTGTGTGAGAGTGAGGTTCCCATCTTTCATTTACCAGATTAGTTTGGTTGTATGGGGATAAGAACAGAGTAATGCCAAGAAGAAATATAATCAAAGTAATGGCAGAAACAAATATGAACACAGTAATGGCAAGAAGAATTAAAGGAGAATGCAAGAATGCCTAATGTAATGCCCTACATGTACACCAACCAGTCGCTGTATGAACCACACATACGTCACTCTGCATATGCTCTCTCTCTCTCTCTCTCTCTCTCTCTCTCTCTCTCTCTCTCTCTCTCTCTCTCTCTCTCTCTCTCTCTCTCTCTCTCTCTCTCTCTCATTTATTCATGAAATGGCGGATAGATGTTTGTTATCCAATGGGGAACACAGCTTCAAGTCGCATCAAATCAGTCAGCCAATCAGCGCGAAGCAGGCAGAGCCTCCAGCTTCTCCAAAGAATATAATCACAGAGATTTGTTTATACTCCTTGAGCGACGCTTAACGGCGTGTTCTGTTGAGGGTGCTGCCGGTTGTGGTCTGTCAGGCTGGCTTTGTCAGGAAGGTATCATCATATTTAACATACTGGAGGTCAGAGGGCTAAAAGCAGTTATTATAGTGACAGATATTGTACTGAACGAAGCATGTCTAAATTCGCTTATTGATATTCGTTTGGTGTCACCGTCGTTCGGTGATTACAGGCACAGGTCAAGAGATGAGAATATGTAAATGATTGGCTAGCATGTTAAAGGACACATACTTGTGGCTTTATATTGCTTGCTCTTCGTGATATGTCCTCAGTTACGTTCTCCTTCATTGCATCTGTAACTAACGAACCATCAAACCATCCTCGTTGCGTATTGTATGTTATTGTGGCTGGAGGAACTATCAGTGGCTGGTGAGGGGTGATAAACGAAGCCTTATTTAGAGTTCTGCATTGCATCCATAACAATCAAACCATCAAACTATCTTCGTTGCCCATTGGGTCATTCTGTCTGAAGGAAACATCAGCGGCTGGTGACGGCCAGTCAAGGAAGCTTGAGTCTCACTCTAGCTTCCTTGGGTTGGTATCCCTCGTCATGGGTAAAGATTACGACAAATAAGAAAAAGGCAGAGATATAAAGACTTCGTGTTTGAAAGTGAAACGGTGGGGGCAGCGAGAAGTAGTAGTAATTACAGTATTAGTTCACTATCGTATCATTACAAATAGTCAACACATAACTACTACTACTACTACTACTACTACTACTACTACTACTACTACTACTACTATCATGACCATTTCCATTTTTAACACCATCCGTGACACACCAGAGGGCAAGAGAATGTCACAGATTACCGAATAGTTTCCTTTTATTTATCATGTAGCGATTACATAAGTGTGGGAGTGGGGAATAAAATAATACAATCCCTCCCCCAGAGTTGCTGTATTGCCTCTGCGTTGCTCCAGCACAAAGGGAGTAAGCGGGAGTGGCTCAATAACTTCATAGAAGCTGTTTTAGCTAGAGATGAGATGTGAAGTTTCCAGTTCAGATTATAAGTAAAGGACAGACCGAGGATGTTCAGTGTAGAAGAGGGGAACAGTTGAGTGTCATTGAAGAAGAGGAGATAGTTGTCTGGAAGGTTGTGTCGAGTTGATAGATGGAGGAATTGAGTTTTTAAGGCATTGAACAATACTAAGTTTGCTCTGCCCCAATCAGAAATTTTAGAAAGATCAGAAGTCAAGCGTTCTGTGGCTTCCCTGCGTGAAATGTTTACATCATGAAGGATTGGACGTCTATGAAAAGACGTGGAAAAGTGCAGGGTGGTATCATCAGCACAGGAGTGGATAGGACAAGAAGTTTGGTTTAGAAGATCATTAATGAATAATAAGAAGAGAGTGGATGACAGGACAGAACCCTGAGGAACACCACTGTTAATAGATTTAGGAGAAGAACAGTGACCGTCTACCACAGCAGCAATAGAACGGTCAGAAAGGAAACTTGAGATGAAGTTACAGAGAGAAGAATAGAAGCCGTAGGAGAGCAGTTTGGAAATCAAAGCTTTGTGCCAGACTCTATCAAAAGCTTTTCATATGTCCAAGGCAACAGCAAAAGTTTCACCAAAATCTCTAAAAGAGGATGACCAAGACTCAGTAAGGAAAGCCAGAAGATCACCAGTAGAGCGGCCTTGACGGAATCCGTACTGGCGATCAGATAGAAGGTTGTGAAGTGATAGATGTTTAAGAATCTTCCTGTTGAGGATAGATTCAAGGATCTTGAATTTAGATAGGCAGGAAATTAAAGCAATAGGACAGTAGTGTGAGGGATTAGAACGGTCACCCTTTTTAGGAACAGGTTGAATGTAGGCAAACTTCCAACAAGAAGGAAAGGTAGATGTTGACAGACAGAGCTGAAAGAGTTTGACTAGGCAAGGTGCAAGCACGGAGGCACAGTTTCGGAGAACAATAGGAGGGACCCCATCAGGTCCATAAGCCTTCCGAGGGTTTAGGCCAGCGAGGGCATGGAAAACATCATTGCGAAGAATTTTAATATGTGACATGAAGTAGTCAGAGGGTGAAGGAGAGGGAGGAACAAGCCCAGAATCGTCCAAGATAGAGTTTTTAGCAAAGGTTTGAGCGAAGAGTTCAGCTTTAGAAATAGATGTGATAGCAGTGGTGCCATCTGGTTGAAATAGAGGAGGGAAAGAAGAAGAAGCAAAGTTATTGGAGATTTTTTTGTTTTGGAATACGTTCCCATTCACATGAATATGATTATCCCTTTTGTGATAAAGATTTCAGAATACTACACAAGACAGAGAGTGTCCAGTATGGACACAAACTTATTAGAGGATATATATATATATATATATATATATATATATATATATATATATATATATATATATATATATATATATATATATATATATATATATATATATATATATATATATATATATATATATATATATATATATATATATATATAATCTTGACAATACAGCAATATATATAATGTTATTAAGAGCGGCTTGTTATGGAATAAGTAAATTATGCGCATACGGTGATGAATACTCACCCCCACACCTGTGTGGGGGTGTTGTTTTTGGATCACGCATTGTTACGTTACAGTGGCATGATACGTGTTGCGCTGCGTCACAGTTTTTGAGTCCATGGCGATGAGGCTTGCTTGGAAGCTTATTGTTTTCTTTTGGAGGTTGGGGGTGGGGACTGTCATGACTATCAGGACTATCAGGACTATCCTGAGAAGGGTGACAGGTGGAAGGGAGAAGGAAGTTGAGGTTGAAGCGTGATGGTTCAAAGGTGAACATTACCTCAGCATGAACTTCACTTCATGAGTGTGATGAGTGTGCCAGAGCGAGTCGTGTGGTGACAACACAAGACAGGGAACACACAAGGCTGGCAAGGTGGGACAGGATTGCACACGTCACGATGACAGAGGCGTATGGCAAGCTGTTAACTGTGAATGGCAATGGAACAGAATAACGATGATAAATTTGTTGTCACCCTATCAGATGACGAGTTTAAAGATTTTTATGAGAGTTATGAATCCACCCATGGATAATGAAATCAGTCTTGACTCTACTAACATACATGTAAACATTCCCATCATACTCAGCCGATGAAGTCAAGGAACAAATAAACAAAATTAAGCCAAATAAAGCCTGCGGCCCAGATGGTGTTCCTTCAGGTGCATTCCAATCATTACCACGCCGCTGGATCCTTATGACCACAACATTGTTCAACACCATTTGTACATCCGGTAGCTGCCCTGAGGAATGGACTAGTGCAAAGTTTGTATATTCAAGTGTGGCGACAGGAGCGAACCAGCTAATTTTAGGGGCATAAGTATCATTGATAGTTTGGCGACACTGCATGACATGGTACTGTGCTGCCGCCTGGGACGGTGGTTCGTACCACACCGGAAGCAAGCCGGGGAGCATTTTCCAGAAGTCTAAGGGAATTACGCGCACGCCTGCCAAGAAGCTCGGCTGTAGCTCATATTGACATCAAAATGTCACACGTATAAAATACTTATCGTTCTTAAAGAAAAAAAAAGTGTTGTTGACGCAGCATTGACGTCTGCTACCTGCTATCCTGAAGCGAGTCTTGGCTGAATGGAGATTTAAAACTTGTCGTTAGAAATGTATGCAGGGTGCATTAAAAAGACTTCTTGATGTCAGGATGCTAACATGTAATGTCACAATGTAATTGTTACACAGAGTCCGGTTAGATTACTCCCATCCTTACACTGTCTTGTGAAGGAAAAGCAAAGAAAGGTTTTTTTTTTCTATCTGGAGAGAAAGATCCCAACTGGACGAACGCCTGACGTTAGCAATGAGACTGGTCTTAGTCAGCAGATATGACACGAAATCCTGCTGTACATCACAAACTTGATTCTCTTCCAGACAGATGACACTGCATTAGGGATGTGAGACGTGAGGGATACATTGCTACACTCACAGTTCTCAAGGCATATGATCTCCAGACAAATCAATCCACACTATCCCTGCACTTTGTCTATAAAGTCTATAAAGAAAAAAAAAATGCAATAAACTAATTCTATTGTATTCCGCGTTGCCAGCCACTCCCTGGCAGTGAATGTGGGCGAGTAGAACAGGAGGGGACGTGGCCGCCTCCGGTTGGAGAAGCGGGTATAATATGTGTGCGGGAATAAACAAACCAAAGAATTCTACATGATGGGATATGCGGCTTCAGTGGGAGGGCTGCAGGAATAGACTAGTGAGTTTAGATAGCAACAGATGCCACGTCGGTCACCAACAGCTGACTGGGGTCTTGGTGGGAGAGGAGCGGACGTTACCCGGATCAAAAAATTATTCCCTGCACAGTGTACAGGCAAGAGCGGCTGCTGCATCTTTGGTAAAATGAAGAGTACTCTGCAGGTGGTGAGATTCCATGTATTGGCCACTGACGCCAGAAGATGTATGTGAAAGGCTGGTGACATGTTGACCGAGGTAATGTTGCTTGAATTTAAATAACAGGCAGTGTAAATGAAGGGAACACTGTCACTGTCACGTACGAGGAGCTCTCCATCCTCACCTTAAATCACTTGTCATTGTTATTAAATGCTGTAGGCTTTATTTCCTGCACATAAGAGATAGATAAACATTATTAAGGTAGCTGTGGAGACCAGACAAGTTATTACTGAACGTTCTACCGGTGTGGCTTGAGTAGTGTGATGACACATTTTTTCCCACATTCCCAGATCACTGAGAAGGCTGCATGTGCAGCCAGGCAGTCAAGTGATTAGGAAAATTAATAAAACAGTGATGTTCTGCTGGTGTAGAAGACCAGGGCCCGTATTAATAAAGACTCCCAGGAGTACTTCTATAACTCCTAGAAGTGCTTTTATCCTCCACTTTGCTTTTGGATGTTGTTCCTAAAAGCAGCGTTTACTTTCAGAGTAAAAGTTACTCCTAGCAGTAGAAAAGCCGATAAAGTAGCGGTTTTTTTAAATTTAGCAGCATCATTTTGAATCAGATCTAAGAAGATGTCACTCTTTTGGTGGTAGTTTATGTTTGTGAATCAATCTTTAATATTTCTAAGTAATTATAGACTATTTCTGAGCATTATTAAGAGCGATATGTCATTACCGGACATGTCGATAATTTGGCGGATGTAAACTAAGCGCCGCCCTCCCTGCCTGGCCAACATGCCGCTTGTCTTCTCAAGATGGATGGAGAGGACGGCTGTCGGTTCAACAGTGAAAGAAATTAGTGCAGCTATGAAACGTTACTCCCTGTAAACCTCACAGAACAAAGAAAACAATACAACAAAGCATAAATATGATCCGGGAGTGACCGCCAAGCAAAAGACTGCATGGGCATACATTGTTCACCATCTAAATTAACATGCACAGTACATCTCTCTCTCTCTCTCTCTCTCTCTCATATATATATATATATATATATATATATATATATATATATATATATATATATATATATATATATATATATATATATATATATATATATATACACACACACACACATACACACACACACACACACACACACAGATGTGTCTGCATGTATGTACGTATATTCCGCCTTTGTCGACAAAAAAACTTCACTCTTAACAAGATAAAAATCCCACCAAGGCACTTTCATGTTTGGCTCTCTTTGAGAGCACTTGTAGGAGCAACTCGCAACTTTGAGAGTCATTTTATGAGTTTGGAGCAATTCTGAAAGTAATCTTTACTTTGAGAGAAACTTTTAGCTTTGAAAGTGTTTATTACTACTGGACCAGTGGTGTTCACTGTTGAGGCTACTGTATAGACCACAGTCCTTTCCGGCATGCGTGGTACTGCTGCCAGGCATACTGCTGGGCGAGTTGGTGTCTCTTCAAGATTATTATTTTACTCCAACCCTTTCTCTTATGACGTAATTTGCCTGAGTGACTCAAGGATTTGATTCATGGCGCCGTAACACCGCGGTCATATGGCGCAGCCACAAAATGTTCAAAGTAGCAAAGATAATAGGATAAAATATTGGGATTAGAAACAAAATTATGGTATGGTTAAAAAAAATCAAAATAAAAAACACTAAATATATGAATATATAAAAGGAAGTGATATGTACCAGCAAAACCGTGAGTGTTACAAAGTGAGAGGTTTGGTATTTCAATGTATTAAGTCCAAATGACGCAGAAGAGTCAACGCAGTCTGGCGTTCTTGGTTTGTTAGCCAAGGCACCGACTCCAGTGATCCAGGCCCCAGGACCCAGCGTTGTTTGCTATGCGTCTTCCTCACTTGCCTTCAGGTTCTCCCGGTGCAAGGCTCAAGTCCCACCAAAGACTACAGTGCTGTTATAATAATTACACTAAAAGTAAATAAAAGGGAAGCCTGATGTTTTTACAACACTTCATTACCTCCTGATTGAGTGCAAACCTGTGTGTTACATGGCCTCAACAAAACAAATAAAAGACCTCTGTGGTTTTCAATACTCAGTTAAATAAAAGAAAAGTCAAAAATAATTTGTTACATTTGCATTCTTTGCATTTGCATTCTTTGCAAAATTCCTGTAGCAATTTTGTATTTGTAAGATGTTGTAACTCCACATTAACCAAAAAGGAACAGCAAAACTATAATGTGTTAGTCTGTTGGAAATTGCTTTGTGTTGGGCATGCCTTTCATTATTATGAATTAGTCATGTTTATAAAATGCCATTTTATTGTAGGTGTGTGAAATGGCTCCATGCTTTCAGTATCACTTGAGAAATAACTCTCACGCTGGAGGCTCCATTGTGATGCCACGGTGCTGCTGCTCAGTAATGCAGCCACGTAATATCTGTTCACTTATTGATAAATAAGTCAATATGCTTTATGCATACTGTCAAGAGAAAAAGTAACAGGAAGATGACTTATATGGCACTGGAACATTTATGACAAATTGTGCTGACTATAATTTCCTGATTCATTTTTACCAAGGCTGCTTTTCTTTGGACGGCTGTAAGAAGCAAGGTGAGGCACACGTCACACAACAATGCAGTCTCCCACAACATACACGTCACACAACAATGCAGTCTCACACAACATACATGTCACACAACAATGCAGTCTCACACAACATACACGTCACACAACAATGCAGTCTCACACAACACACACGTCACACAACAATGCAGTCTCACACAACACACACGTCACACAACAATGCAGTCTCACACAACACACACGTCACACAACAATGCAGTCTCACACAACACACACGTCACACAACAATGCAGTCTCACACAACACACGTCACACAACAATGCAGTCTCACACAACATACACGCGACACTCACAATTTTTCTGACATGAATGATTTATTTAGTGGAAGGTTCACGAATGAGGTGGTCCGCAGAGTTGTCAGTCAAATTCTGGAAGTGTAGTCGTGACACTACTAGTTTAATACTGTAATACTTGTTACAGACAAAATGCTCTGTTTGATTTGAGCATCTATGACTGTTTTAGTCTCACCCTGCTAGTCTGACGCTCTGAAAATTTCCCTTACTTCTTTGCTTATGTTTCGTGTGACATTGGTGTGTATTTTATGACGCTTGTATTTGTTCTAACTTCTGCTTGCTGTCGTGTTACCATTTTTCTATAATCTTATTTCAAGATCATGCTTTAGTTTTCATGTTTCAAATTTTAAGGTTTACTTGTTTAGTTTTCTATCATCTTTTACATTTATAGTTTTAAATAATTGTGAACAGCAAAGGTTGTAATTGAGTACCTACTACGCTTTTGTACTTTTGATTAGTTTTATTCGGCTGTTTTAATTACACAATGATTTAGTTTTGATTTTTTATGTTTTCAAGTTTCAATTGCTTTTGCATGCACAGTACATGTTTGGCAATACAAGTCTTGTGTGTATTTTTAGCAGCACCTGCAGGTACATATTTATAGCGCACTTTGAGCCTATCGCCGTCCACTTTAGTTTATCTTTATTTACGCTTTCAGCTTCCTCGTGCAAGTTAAAAGCCAGTCTATTAGTGGAATTATCTAGTTTTGATAATTTATCTGTTGGGGGCGTGTGCTATCAATACACCGACTGTGTGCCGAGGATTCACCAAGCTTTAGCCCGATCCATGTCCTGCCTTCCGCCCGCCGCTCAAAGACTGGTCGTGTTTGCTGAGCTGCAAGCTTATTCTCTTTATCGGCCTTTATCCTTAACAAGCAGTAACGAGGCCTTTGTTGTGCTTATCTGACCTTGTCTGTCTGTACTTATTTATGTGAATCACTCCACTTAACTGAGCGACCTTGAACCCACCGCCGCCCTTCCGCTACTGCCCTTCTGTTCGCACACACACACACACACACACACACACTAAAGGTCTGGTAGAGCAGTTGTTAGCGCGCCCGTTTCACAATCGGGAGGGCCGGGGTTCGAATCCCGGGTCAGGTCAGAAGTTTTATGGCGGACTTGTTTACAGTGTAGCCCCTGTTCACCTAGCAGTGATTAGGTACCTGGTGTAAGTCGGAAGATTTGACGCGCTGCTAGGTAGGAGAAACAAACTCGGAAAAGAACAAAATACACACGGGATGGTCAGGGCCTAGCTAGTAGGTTGACCGACGCCATCTGGCAGCCACTGCATCGAATTGTAAGATACTTCCTGAGGCTTAAATGTATACTTAAAATATTGTATGTATGTTAGTATTTAATATAAGTACATAACATGAGGATTTTCAGTTGTAAAAGTTCAAGATTAATAAACCGAATATTATTATTACTATTTTACACACACACACACACACAACGAAGCTAGCCATGGGAAGTGTATTCATTAGTGATAAATTCGCTTTCACTTAGTAGTCTTGAGGGTGTGATGTAAGGCAGTGCTTGTGATGGAAATTAAACACGTAGACTCGTTGTCTTGGCTAGCCATCATGTGTGTGTGTGTGTGTGTGTGTGTGTGTGTGTGTGTGTGTGTGTGTGTGTGTGTGTGTGTGTGTGTGTGTGTGTGTGTGTGTGTGTGTGTGTGTGTGTGTGTGTGTGTGAAATAGAAAAGAATATCAATATTTGATTAGTAAAATCATGTAAAAAATAGACACGCGCTTGTATAATGGTACATATAGTCCAGTGTATTTATTACAGAAAAATAGTATAGTGTGGGAAACCACACGATGATAAATAATGAGAATAACTGAACGAGGCAAGAGAATGAATGTGAGCGACAGAACAATATATAAAACTTTTCCTGTGAAATTATTGAAATAACTTTTTCTGTCGTGTGATGTTTTTAAGCCTCATTGCAATTGCAGATTGTGTAAAAATTCAGGTTTCAAAATGTTGGTTTTCAATTTATAAATTATTTTCAATAACAGAATCAAGCATTATTTTACTCCAAATGATTTCTCTCTCTCTCTCTCTCTCTCTCTCTCTCTCTCTCTCTCTCTCTCTCTCTCTCTCTCTCTCTCTCTCTCTCTCTCTCTCTCTCTCTCTCTCTCTCTCTCTCTCTCAATGCTGAGGTAACAAAGGAAGCGCAAAGGTGTGACGTTCTTGGCATCAATGATAAAACGCGGCATGAAATGCAGCCAGAGAGAGCATTGCAGCAAGCAGCAATAACGTAATTAGAAACAGATTTTAATTTATTATTTTGTTCGTTATGACAAATTCTGCCTCACTTTGAACAGATTACATGTCATGTGTAGTGTATGTAATGTATTACAGTGTGAGACTAATAATGAATATATCGTGCTGGCAATACTAGCGCTCACAATAATAATGACGCTATTTATAGGAGTAGTAGTGATGATAATGACAATAATAATAATGATAATAATAATAATGATAATAATAATAGTAATAATAATGATAATAATAGTAATAACAATAATAATAATAATAATAATAATAATAATAATAATAATAATAATAATAATAATAATAATTACAATAATGTCAGACCTGTTTCATTTTCATGAATATTGCAACCATTGTACAACACAGAGTAAGAGTGAGAGAGTAATAGTAAGCAAAAAAATGAGAGAGAGAGAGAGAGAGAGAGAGAGAGAGAGAGAGAGAGAGAGAGAGAGAGAGAGAGAGAGAGAGAGAGAGAGAGAGAGTGTGTGTGTGTTTATGTATGCACCTAATCCAGCGAAAAAGTCGTACAAATTCACGCAGCCACAGGAGCCGAACATTCACGAGTAACACAGGGATCTTATCTAACTTAGGCTGTGCTTTCCCTAGCCAACAGCCCCGTGAGCGTAAAGAAGATTCCATTAGCCAAGGGTGTGTTCGCGAATGTGAGGTCCTCGAGGTTACCCCCTGACTTTGATAGAGGCCCACTTGAGTCACAACATTAGTCAGGGTGCTCGCTCTGAAGCCGGACAATTTTGTGATGGATTGAGGTTTTACCAGAGTGACGCGCGAGTCAACCGTCCTCTAAAATGAAGAGTGCCTCGCCTGATGGCGCAGCAGAGAAAACTGTACCTTTTTATTTTAATTATGAAGCAAACAATAATTAGTTTTTTTTTTTATATAGTGAATACCAAAAACCCCAGGAGAGCCTGAATGAATAACATGATGCACTGAAAGTACTTAAAGAAAATTAAAGGAATAGATTAACCAGTGGCATTGCTTAGCGTGACAAGGGTAATTCTGTCATGCTCAATGCCAGCTGCATTCGTCTTGGCGACAACCGTCCAGTTTCTCCCACAGTACTGTGTAGCTGACCAGCACCTTATCCTTGAGGTCCAGGACATGTCTAGTAGAAAATACACAAGTCACAAGATGCACGCAAAAATACAGGTAACTCTGTTACTATCCAAGTGTTGAAAACACCAGCCGGAAATGTACAGTCTTGCAGGAGTAGAGGTGGCAGGCGTCCATCGTGCAGAACAAGTGGTGTTAAACATCCGTCCTGCAGGATGGCTGGAGCTTGTCCTGCTGAACAGGTGGAGGTCATGGACGCCAGCCTTGCATGACAGGTGGAGGTCGTGGATGTCTGCCTTGCATGACAGGTGGAGGTCGTGGATGTCTGCCTTGCATGACAGGTGGAGGTCGTGGATGTCTGCCTTGCATGACAGGTGGAGGTCGTGGATGTCTGCCTTGCATGACAGGTGGAGGTCGTGGATGTCTGCCTTGCATGACAGGTGGAGGTCGTGGATGTCTGCCTTGCATGACAGGTGGAGGTCGTGGATGTCTGCCTTGCATGACAGGTGGAGGTCGTGGATGTCTGCCTTGCATGACAGGTGGAGGTCGTGGGCGTTTGCCCTGCAGAACAGGTGGAGGTCATGATGTCTGCCCTGCAGGGCAGGTGGTGATGGCAGCAGACACCCTTCCAGCAGGACAGGTTTGGTGAGGGACACCCATTCAGCAGGACAGCTGGTGGTGGCAGACACCCTTCCAGCAGGAGAGGTGGGGTGGGGGATCCATACAGCAGGACAGGTGGTGATGGCGGACACTTGTCCAGCAGGACAAAGGGGGTGGGAAACAGCCATCCAGCAGGACAAGTAAACAAGTCTTCCGGGCCTCCATCTGGTCACTTTCTTCCTCATACCCTGTCCACCGATTTCCCTTGCTCCTCTTTCGTCTCGCACATATCAAAGCTAACCTAACCTAACGTAACCTATTCTAAAGTAACCTAACCTGACCTAATTTATCCTAAGCTAACCTGACCTAACCTAACCAAACCTGACCTAAACTAGTCACGCGCTAGCCCAGCCTAACGCAAAGTGCTGGCATAATCAAGCCTAACGTGACTTTACCGCTGACGTAACCTAACCTTCTCTAACGCTTTCGCCTGACCTAACATAAAGGCTAACCTAATCAAATCTAACCTAACTCACCGGCCTAATCAAACCTAACCTGCCGCACTAGCCTAATCTGAACTAACATAACCGCTCGGCTAACCTAACCTAACCTGACCTAATCTATCCTACACGAATCACACCTGACCAGACGTCACCTAACCTGACTTAACTAGTCTAAGCTAACCTAACTTGACCTAACCTATCCTACGCTAACCTAACTTAACCTAACCTAACCTAACCTCATCAGACCTAACCTAACCTAACCTAACCTAACCTAACCTAACTTGACCTAACCTATCCTACGCTAACCTAACCTAACCTCATCAGACCTAACCTAACCTAACCTAACCTAACCTAACCTAACCTCATCAGACCTAACCTAACCTAACCTAACCTAACCTCATCAGACCTAACCTAACCTGACCTAACCTAACCTAACCTAACCTAACCTGACCTAACCTAATCTAACCTCATCAGACCTAACCTAACCTAACCTAACCTAACCAAACCTCATCAGACCTAACCTAACCTAACCTAACCTAACCTAACCTATCCTAAGCTAACCTAACCTCATCAGACCTAACCTAACCTGACCTAAACTAGTTTAACGCGTTAGTCTAACCTAACCTAACGTCTAAGTCTAAGCTAACCTAACCTATCATACGCTAATGTAACCTAACCAGACCTAACCTAATCTAACCTATCCTAACCCAACCTGACTTAACCTGGTTTAAACCACTAACCTAACCAACTAACATCACATAAATTATCCTAAGCTAACCTAACCTGACCTAACCTATCCTATTCTAATCTAACCTGACCAGACCTAACCTAACATGACCTAAACAAGTCTAACGCACTAACCAAACCTAACCTAACCTAACCTAACCTAACCTAATCTAAACTAACCTGACTTTTACTAAACTAACCTAACCCGACAAGTGGCACGGTGGAAGGTTGGGAACAACCGTCCAGTGGCACGGTGGTGGGTGGGGCACCCCCGTCCAGTGGCACGGTGGTGGTGGGTGGGGCACCCCCGTCCAGTGGCACGGTGGTGGTGGGTGGGGCACCCCCGTCCAGTGGCACGGTGGTGGTGGGTGGGGCACCCCCGTCCAGTGGCACGGTGGTGGTGGGTGGGGCACCCCTGTCTTTTGGCACGGTGGTGGTGGGTGGGGCACCCCCGTCCAGTGGCACGGTGGTGGTGGGTGGGGCACCCCCGTCCAGTGGCACGGTGGTGGTGGGTGGGGCACCCCTGTCTTTTGGCACGGTGGTGGTGGGTGGGGTACCCCCGTCCAGTGGCACGGTGGTGGTGGGTGGGGCACCCCCGTCCAGTGGCACGGTGGTGGTGGGTGGGGCACCCCCGTCCAGTGGCACGGTGGTGGTGGGTGGGGCACCCCTGTCTTTTGGCACGGTGGTGGTGGGTGGGGCACCCCCGTCCAGTGGCACGGTGGTGGTGGGTGGGGCATCCCCGTCCAGTGGCACGGTGGTGGTGGGTGGGGCATCCCCGTCCAGTGGCACGGTGGTGGTGGGTGGGGCACCCCTGTCTTTTGGCACGGTGGTGGTGGGTGGGGTACCCCCGTCCAGTGGCACGGTGGTGGTGGGTGGGGCACCCCCGTCCAGTGGCACGGTGGTGGTGGGTGGGGCACCCCCGTCCAGTGGCACGGTGGTGGTGGGTGGGGCACCCCTGTCTTTTGGCACGGTGGTGGTGGGTGGGGCACCCCCGTCCAGTGGCACGGTGGTGGTGGGTGGGGCACCCCCGTCCAGTGGCACGGTGGTGGTGGGTGGGGCACCCCCGTCCAGTGGCACGGTGGTGGTGGGTGGGGCACCCCCGTCCAGTGGCACGGTGGTGGTGGGTGGGGCACCCCCGTCCAGTGGCACGGTGGTGGTGGGTGGGGCACCCCTGTCTTTTGGCACGGTGGTGGTGGGTGGGGTACCCCCGTCCATCGACGCGATGGTGGGTGGAGCACCTTCTCCAGTGGGACGTTGGTGGATGAGGCACCCCCTCCAGTGGAACGTCGGTGGGTGGGGCACCCCTGTCCAGTGGCACGGTGGTGGGTGGGGCACCCCTGTCCAGTGGCACGGTGGTGGGTGGGGCACCCCCCGTCCAGTGGCACGGTGGTGGTGGGTGGGGCAGCCCCGTCCAGTGGCACGGTGGTGGTGGGTGGGGCACCCCCGTCCAGTGGCACGGTGGTGGTGGGTGGGGCAGCCCCGTCCAGGGGCACGGTGGTGGTGGGTGGGGCAGCCCCGTCCAGTGGCACGGTGGTGGTGGGTGGGGCAGCCCCGTCCAGTGGCACGGTGGTGGTGGGTGGGGCAGCCCCGTCCAGTGGCACGGTGGTGGTGGGTGGGGCACCCCCGTCCAGTGGCACGGGCTTGGGTGGGAAACCCCTATCCAGTGGCACGTGGTTGGGTGGAGCACCCCCGTGCAGTGGCACGGTGGTGGTGGTTGGCCATCCCCGTCCAGTGGTACGGGGATGGATGGGGCACCCCTGTCCAGTGGTACGGGGATGGATGGGGCACCCCTGTCCAGTGGTACGGGGATGGGTGGGGCACCCCTGTCCAGTGGTACGGGGATGGGTGGGGCACCCCCGTCCAGTGGTACGTGGATGGGTGGGGCACCCCCGTCCAGTGGTACGTGGATGGGTGGGGCACCCCCGTCCAGTGGTACGGGGATGGGTGGGGCACCCCCGTCCAGTGGTACGGGGATGGGTGGGGCACCCCTGTCCAGTGGTATGGGGATGGGTGGGGCACCCCCGCCCAGTGGTACGGGGATGGGTGGAGCACCCCTGTCCAGTGGTATGGGGATGGATGGGGCACCCCTGTCCAGTGGTACGGGGATGGGTGGGGCACCCCTGTCCAGTGGTACGGGGATGGGTGGGGCACGCTCCAATGGGACGTTGGGTGGGGCACCCTCCTCCAGTGAGTCGTTGGTGG
>NC_087176.1:19041590-19051590 GCF_035594125.1 Scylla paramamosain
CAATGAACTCTTGTCATCTTCTACCTCTACTTTCATCCTAATTGCTCTTCAGATGTTGCCTATTGCATGCCTCTCCTCCTCCCTCGACTTCGCTGCACAAAACTTTCTTCTTCCTTTAACCTCTACTCTGTCTAACTTTCTAATGTAAGAGTTAAGGAGTATTCTCAATCATTCATCTATTTTTTCTGGTAAACTCAGGAACTCCCTGCCTGCTTCTGTATCTTCCTCTCTTTTTCTGACTTCAATTCTCTAAAGAGGAAAGTTTCAAGACACTGCTTCAGTTTTGTATAATCCTGTCACCACTTTCCTTTAGGGACAGACCCTTTGACCCTTTTATTTTAATTTTTTGTCGCCCTTGGCCAGTGAGACTCTTACATAAAAACCCAATCTAATAAATAGCTGTGTATCCTGGAAAAGACCAAATTAACCTAGTATTTTCTCTCTCTTTCTCCGTAATTTTGTGCAAACAGTTAATTTTTACACAGTTCTTAAAGTGAACTAAAGATGAACATATCAGTAAAAAGGTAACATTAACTCTTTAACTGACATGACATTTACTACTTTTCCTCAGTAGCCCAGATGAATTTTACCGATACAAATATTCACCACAAACGCTACAAGAGCCACACTGAATACTGGGTCACACAATTTTCCTGTAACTGTTATCACTGAAAATCATAAATAAAGTCACAAGACCATTACAATACGACGCTGAGAAGCCACACAAGTGAACGGATCAACAAAACCCAGTTCTTACACACACTCTCCTTTTTCGGTGCCGTTGGCCAGTCCCCGCCGTACATATACATGAGCGGCAGTAAAAGAGTATCATTAACCAGCAACAAACAATGATTCCCACAAACTCCTTCCTTCCTCCCTGCTGTCCCCCGCCACCTCTCCTGACGCTCCACTCACTCCTTACTTGCAATTCTCGGAGAAGTCATTTATTCGTGCAATTATCGGGTTGATCATTTAGGGTGACTTCTTTCCAGTTCACGTGCATCTTGTGTGTGTGTGTGTGTGTGTGTGTGTGTCCGTATATTCTCTCTCTCTCTCTCTCTCTCTCTCTCTCTCTCTCTCTCTCTCTCTCTCTCTCTCTCTCTCTCTCTCTCTCTCTCTCTCTCTCTCTCTCTCATTCCTTTAATTTCAATTCATATTTTCTTCCCTCTCTCATTTCTTTCCCCATCTCCTTTCCCTTCTCCCTTTCCTTTATCTTTTTCTTTCTTTTCTTTCTTCTCTCCATCTTTATTTCATATCTTCCTCCATCAGTCTATCTGTCTGTCTGTCTATCTCTTTCTCTTTCCTTCAATCCCTCTCTCCCTCTCTCTCTCTTTCTGTGTCCATCCGTCAATATCTGGCGTCACTTCTCATCTCATTCTCATCAGGCGCCATATGATCTCGATGTGGCGTTGGATTAACGGTGGTATTCCCGTCTCACAACATCTTCCTCCAAGTAAAACTTAGCAGATCCAAGGTACCTCGAGACCTCCCTTAGACCTTTCCCTTGGGGCATAATTAGGGATTATATAGTAATTTATGCATAATGAAGTGCTAGTATATTCTCATTGGCATATGACACGTGAATTTCAGTCCCCCTCGACCCGTATATGAGGTAATATTTCAAGATACAAACACGACTTAAGTGTAGAAGTGAAGAAATAAGGTGATGTTTTCCTGCAGGGTGTCACGTTTATTTGCAGCGTAAAGCATGTTCAGGTAAGCAAAACGTATGAGCGAGAATTATGTGATCAGAATAAGAATTGCATTTTGTTTATTCATAAGTGGAAGCAGAAGAACTGCGAAATATTGGGTACCTCAAGCTATACGCTCTTCACACGGAAGAAGCGGCACCACCGCGTGTTCCAACAATGTCGTCAGCTGATCAGCTGATGCCTGGTCCACCCTCTCATCAACTCGTCCTTATTTCGTTTGGACACAACGACAGGCCTCCCTTCAATGAGAGAGAGGAGAGCCACTCTCTCATTTTCACTGAAGGGTCTCACAAGGAGTGTGGAGGCCTCTATCCCTTCAAAACTCGCGCGTGTGTGCAGGGGGCGCACTTACGACTACTCCGGTACCTTAACAAAGGATTCGGCTAATCATGTGTTTACTTATGTGTTTATGCATTCAAATAATAAAAAAAAACATAGAATTTACTATGATGTCCATGTTAACAAGGAAAGGCTTAGATTTCTGCATATAACAAATGTTAGGGACGCCGAATTCCATTAACTGAAAGCTCTAGATTGCAGTGTTACCACATAAGAGTGTTTCACGGAAGGTTTTGATCTAACCTGCAAAGTTAGGGAAACGTCGGTGACGGTACTACAGCCATCAGTCAGTCCTCCCGTAGCACACTGCCAAATGAGGTCGCCTACCACTGATTGATTGATATTTCAGGAAGGCACTCCACGCTGTGCACTATGTTCGAGACCTCTGCCTGCCACGGCTAGCGCCACTTCGGCTGCTAGCAAACAGGGGCCTGGGGGCTCGCATTCCAGTCCTAAGGATGTTCCATATATCTATCGTACGGTCCCTCATTGACTACGTAGCCCCTATTTTAATACAGTTAAGTGCCACCCATGAAACCATGAGAATAATTTTGGGATGCCCAAGCACTGCCCGGATTGCGGTCCTCAGAGCTGAACTGCACCTGCCGAGTATTATGTGTAGGATACAGGAAATTACTTGTCGTACTGTTGGTCGGATGCTATGCACGGGCTCCGACTCTCTGAAGGGATCACTGATCCCCTGTATCGTGATCCTCGGACTCCTACAACTCCATACCTCAGGAAGATCTTGGGGGTTCTTACAAGTGTAGGTATAGCCGAGGCCTGTATTAACGTTGTTATGTCACCGCTCCAACTCTATCCCACGTTGCTCCCAGACTGTAGGATATTTATACAATAAGGAGTGCAATATCTGTATTGATTTATTTACTTATATTCTTGTAATGTATACTATATTTTTATATTTTTGATACTCTACCCTTAACTCTTTGCCCAGGGGGTGGGTGGCAAGGTCTGTCCTCCTCCTTTGTTGTATTTCATTATTAATACAACAATAAATGTATCAATCAATCAGAGTTAATATATATATATATATATATATATATATATATATATATATATATATATATATATATATATATATATATATATATATATATATATATATATATATATATATATATATATATATATATATATATATATATATATATATATATTGAGGCAAAAGCTGGTATTTTTCTTCACATGAGCATGTCTTGCATTTTGTAGTATTATGACTATTTATTTATATTTACTTATTTGCTTTGAAAGTGGTGAGTTTTTATCCGTTGTGCTGCAGCTCTTCACACTAGTTGTATGTATAGACAGGTACAGTGTACATGTATGTATGTATGTATGCATGTATGTATGTGTTTATGTACTCAAGCTAGTGTGTACTGTTTTTCCAGAGTAGCTTTAGTAACGACAACAGTACTGTTACTACTATTACTACTACAACAACAACTACTACAACTACTACTACTATTACTACTACAACTACTACTACTACTACTAGTGCTACAACAACAACAACTGCTACTACTACTACTACTACTACTGCTACTACTACTACTACTACTACTACTACTACTACTACTACTACTAATAATAATAATAATAATACAACTACTACTACTACTACTACTACTACTACTACTACAAGTGATACTGCTACTACTACTACTACTACTACTACTACTACTACTACTACTGCTTCGACAAAACAACAAAAAACCTAAACACACCACAAGGAAGACTCACTTGAAGAGAAGATCAAGGACAAAAATAATATTCTGGTGAGCCATTCCGGCTTTCATACACTTCGTATATAATGGCACCTCAAGCCACGGAGAGAGAGAGAGAGAGAGAGAGAGAGAGAGAGAGAGAGAGAGAGAGAGAGAGAGAGAGAGAGAGAGAGAGAACGAACAACAACAACATAAAAGATAACAAGAAATAACAAACAACCTAACTCAACCATCTCTCACTTTCACTCTCCCTCTCCCTCCCATCCCCTCCCTCTCCCTCTCTCCCATTCCTTAACTACCTAACCACACTGGCCATCATAGCCCACATCCTGCGCTTCTTACCCCAGTGCCCTCTCTCACTCTCACTTTCTCACTCTCTCTCAGTCCCGTCTTAAACTTTACTCGTGTCGCATCTCCACCAGTCAGTCAGTCAGTCAGTTAGCCAGTCAACCAGCCAGTAAACCAGTTAGCCAGTCAATCAGTAATCCGGTAAGTCAACCAGTCATCCAGTCAATAAGCCGGTGAGTCAGTCAATTACCCAGTCAGCCAATCAGATACCAAGTCAAACAGTCAGTCAGTCAGTCAGTAAGCCGGTAAGACAGTCAGTTGCTCAGTCAGCCAGTCAAATATCCAGTCAGTCAGTCAGTCAGTCAGTCAGCTACTCACCCTCCCATCCGCCCACTACTACTACTACTACTACTACTACTATTGATATATTTATCCTTGTTATTCGTATGTAGAAATAGTAGTTTTAATTGGTAGTAGTGGTAAGAGTAATAGTAGTAGTGTTAACACACACACACACACACACACACACACACACACACACCAGTCTATCAATCAGTCTATCAATCAGTTTATCTCTCTATCTACCTATTTGTCTGTCTGTCTAGTTAATTGCCTTCTACCTATCTATCTATTTATCAATCTATCTAACCCCTACCCCAATCAACATCCTCCTACATCCCAACGACCCTTCCCAACCTCCACAACGCCCCCAACACCTGCCACACACACACCTGCAGGCTCCATTCTGTCGGCAGGTCCACACACTAGCGGGCACCAACTGGTACTGCCAGCTGAAGTGTTTGCCAGGTGCAGACCAGGTGTAGTAAGTCATGTGGTGTATTGCATCTACGTACAGCCCCCTCCTGCACCTCCACCAGCAGCTGTGTGGGCGCCTGTGGGGGAGAGAGGTAGATTAGGTGGGTGGTTGGTGTGTGGGTGAGTAGATTGTAAGTATTGTTACGTTGGGTTTAGTTACGGTAGGTTAAGTAAGGTTATGTGTAGTTAGGCTGAGTTTTGTGGGCGCCTTGGGATGGGTAAAGAGATTAGAAGAGTAGATAGGGACGTTTGGTAAGGTTTGGTTAGAGATAGATGGGTAGATAAATAGGTTAGGTTAGTTTAAGTTAAGGTAGGATAGGGACAGATGGGTAGGTGGATACATCATTCAGTATTCACGTGCTGTTATGTTGTAGTGTTGTGTCTTAATATTTCACAGCAAAATAATAATTGTTCTCTCTCTCTTTCTCCTTTCAGATACGCATGCACACACGCACGCACGCACGCACGCACGCACGCACGCACGCAAAGTGATAGTTATTACGTGTGGAAAGAGAATTGCGTGTTCTACTACTACTTCTACTACTACTATTACTACTACTGCCGTGAAGAGTAAGTACCCTCATGTTGTTGTTGTTGTTGTTGTTGTTGTTGTTGTTGTTGTTGTTGTTGTTGTTGTTGTTGTTGTTGTTGTTGTTGTTGTTGTTGTTGTTGTTGTTGTTGTTGTTGTTGTTGTTGTTGTTGTTGTTGTTGTTGTTGTTGTTGTTGTTGTTGTTGTTGTTGTTGTTGTTGTTGTTGTTGTTGTTGTTGTTGTTGTTGTTGTTGTTGTTGTTGTTGTTGTTGTTGTTGTTGTTGTTGTTGTTGTTGTTGTTGTTGTTGTTGTTGTTGTTGTTGTTGTTGTTGTTGTTGTTGTTGTTGTTGTTGTTGTTGTTGTTACTATTCTTCTTCTTCTTCTTCTTCTGATATAAAGGTATAAGTGTGTGTGTGTGTGTGTGTGTGTGTGTGTGTGTTTCGATCTTGCCACACTTAAGTAACTAACACAACCGAAAAACTACCTTGAAAATTACCTTCCATCTCAATTTTCAACCGTTTTGTGAAAACATGTCGTTGTGGAGGAGGAGGAGGAGGAGGAGAGAAAAACATGTACAAATAACACAGTAGTAATAGTAGTAGTAGTAGTAGTAGTAGTAGTAGTAGTAGTAATAGTAGTAGTAGTAGTAGTAGTAGTAGTAGTAGTAGTAGTAGTAGTAGTAGTAATAGTAGTAGTAGTGGTAGTAGTAGTAGTAGTAGTAGTAGTACCATCCCAGGCATCAGCCCTCTCCTTGCACCACTGGAGGTCTCGATAAGGAACACCTTCCTCCCAGCGTTACTGAGATACCATACCATCGGAGATGGGGAAAGGGCGCTGCTCGAACTTCCACCAAGACTGGGCGGGATGGGAATCACCTCCCCTGAGAAGTTGGCGACTGTGGAGAACCTCAACTCCCTCAAGCTCACCAGGTCCCTCACAGAGAAGATCATTGCTCAGGACGCACATGGTGAAATAGCCCAAAGTGCAGTCACTGAGCAAGGACGAATTATATCTAGAGATAGGCAACAACATCAACGAAACTGTCTCGAAGACCTGATAAACATCCTGCCTGCAACCACAGTGAGAAAAATCCTCACTGCACAGGAAACGGGAGCCTCTAACTGGCTAACGTCACTGCCTATCAGAGCGAAGGGCTTCAGCCTCAACAAACAAGAATTTGTCGACGCCATTGCTCTGAGGTACGGCTGGCCGATGGAAGGACTCCCCAGTACTTGTGTGTGTGGCTCCCCCAATGACGTCAACCACACCATGACGTGCAAAAAGGGGGGATTCGTATGTATCAGGCACGATGAGGTGAGAGATCTGACCGCCAGCATGCTCAGGGAGGTGTGCCACGATGTCTCCACTGAACTGACCCTCCTGCCGCTAGACGGCGAGCACCTGCGCTACAGAACAGCCAACACCACCAACGAGACTCGAGTCGACGTCAGTGCACGAGGGTTCTGGACAAGGGGACAGAAAGCATTCATGGACATACGGATCTTTGACCCGATGGCCGCCTGTCACCACGAACTCTCCCTGGAGGCCGCCCACCGCAAGAATGAGCAGGAGAAGATCCGAGCGTATGGGGAGAGAATCCAACACGTTGACCAGGGCAGCTTCACACCTCTGGTCTTCACCACATCTGGCGGGATGGGCTCCAAGGCTCAGTGCTTCTACTCAAGACTAGCCGACCTAATGGCAGAAAAGAAGCACCAGCCAAGGAGCCATGTCGTCGCATGGATGAGGTGCCGTCTCTCATTCTCCCTCCTCAGATCTGCCCTCCTGTGTCTCAGGGGGACAAGGCATTCCACTCCCATACCTGCAGACTTAGGAGGCCTCGACTGCGAGGCTACAGTGGTGGAGAGTGGCATAAGAGTAGATAGAGTAGAGGTAGAGTGAATTTATAGTTAACAACTAATGTTTATATTATAGAGTATTAGATATGGTTGGATGCCACAGTCATTAGCGGGAGCTGGGGCTAATGACCTCCAAGTAATGGAGCCCCTAATTGACACATCAATAAACATGGGGTGGAGGTATTATATTAGATTATGTAGTAGTAGTAGTAGTAGCAGTAGTAGTAGTAGTAATAGTAGTAGTAGTAGTAGCAGCATTAGTTTCGACCCCGTATACTACACTTACGTAAATAAATGCAAAACAAACAAAACGACAAATAAATCAGATGGATAGAGAGACAAATATTGACACACAAACACAAACACTGATAAACACCTAGATACACAAGGAAAATAAAACTATAGATACACACACACACACACACACACACACACACACACACACACACACACACACACACACACACAAATAATCACACAGGTTAAACTCTTGCATTAGGGAGGTGAACCGAATAGAATAATGGCGAGAGAAAGTAAAAAATCTTGTACAGTGAGGTGAGATGGATAGATAGATAAATAGATAGATAGATAGACAAATAGACACACAAGTAAACTCAACAGACACGTGTAAACTCACCTGCCAGTCAGATAGATAGAAAAATAGACAGACAGACAGACAGACAGACAGACAGACAGACAGATAGATAGATAGAGAGATAGAGAGATAAATATACAGGTAAACTCAGACAGACACATGCAAACTCACCCGTCAGTCTCCACACACACACACACACACAATGAAAATCCTCGGGCTGGCGTGGTCGAACAAGTCGTCAACCTCTTGTAGCATCACGTGACCCTGGAGCTCTCACCTGCACCCCCACCCCTCCACCGCCTCGCCCCCACACCATGTACCTCATCTGGCGAAGGGGGGGGGAGGGAGAGGCGTGGGTGCTGGTTCTCTCTTTGATCTGGTGAGGGGTGTGTTGGAAGTGGAGGGGGAGGGAGGCTAGGAAGCTATTGGGGGTAGCAGGAGTAGGAGGAGGAAGAAAAGGAGGGAGATAAGGAGAGGGGGGCTGCACAACACCTCCACTACTTTTCAAAGGCTTTACTTGAAGTTACAAGCGGCTTTTTGAAAGTGTTTTCACAGTTGTAGTGACAGATGAACTGGGTTTGTACATTGTTACGAGGAGAAACACTGTCAAGAATCCTGGTGGTCATCTCTGTGGCTCTAGCAAACAGTCGTGGTGAGAGAGCAAAGCGTTTTTGAATACTGGTCTGGTCTGATCTCTCATTTAAATATACCAGTGACTTGACTCACGACTACACCACATTGTTTATCAGTTATGCAGCAACAGTATGACACAAAGTGACGCGTCAAAATGCATCGATAAACTTAAAGTTAGCAAGTCACCCGGGCCTGACACAATCTCTCCCCGCATCTTAACACAAGCGAAATCCGAATTAGTTAAACCACTAAGCATATTGTTCAATAAATCCTTACAGTCCGGTATAGTGCCTGATGAGTGGAAGCTCGCTAACCTCTCTAATGCAAGAGTTAACCAGTATTCTCAATCATCCATCCCTTTCTCTGGTAAACTCTGGAACTCCCTGCCTGCTTCTGTATTTCCACCTTCGTATGACTTGAATTCCTTCAAGAGGCAGGTTTAAAGACACTTTTCCTTCAATTTTTGGCTATCGCTTTGACCCTTTTCTGGGACTGGCATCTCAGTGGGCTTTTTTTTATTGGATTTTTGTTGCTCTTGGCCAGTGTCAATTCAACATAAAAAAAAAAAAACTACCTCAGTTGTATTGAAAATGTTTGAAAAATTAATAAGAGATAAACTCGTTAATCACCAAGAATAAAACAACTTCCTTAAAAATACTCAACACGGCTTCCGCAACAAACGCTCTTGTTTGACGAACCTCTCACACTTCTTGTATAATATTCTGAAGCAGTATGACGAGAATAAAACGGTAGATATAATATATCTTGATTTTTGAAAAGGCCTTCGACAAAGTCCCCCCCAAACGTTTATTGATTAAACTAAAATCACAGGGTATCCAAGGCGACGTGTTGCGATGGGTTCAAAATGATTAAACAACAGTAAACAAAGAGTAGTAATAAATGGAAAAGCATCCAAGTGGCGGGATGCCACAGGGATCAGTCTTACGTACCTGTTCTCTTTCTTGTTTATATCAACGACATAGATGAGGGTGTTACTAGCATAATATCGAAGTTTGCTGATGACACCGAAATTGCAAATTCCGTAGACTCTAACGAACAAGTAATAGAAATGCAGAAAAATCTAGATAAATTAACAGACTGGGGGCAAACCTGGCAGATGAGTACAAAGGGCTTCACGTAGGGTATAGAAACGAGAAAGCAAAGTATATTTTAAATGGTAACCCAACTTAAAAGCGTTGACAACGAAATTGATTTAGGAGTGACAATATCGAGTAGCTTAAAACTTAGCCAACAATGTTCACAAGTCGTAAAGAAAGTGAATAAAGTAATTGGCTTAATCGGCAGATCTTTTGAATATAAATTCAAATTTGAATCTAAGGATACAGTCCTCACTTTGTATAACTCTTTAGTCCGTCCCCTTTTGGAATATTGCGTTCAAGCATGGCGCCCCTTCTACCAGAAAGACATTGATCAATTAGAAAGAGTTCAGCGCAGAGTAACAAAAATGATACCAAGCCTAACAA
>NC_087176.1:19059090-19071590 GCF_035594125.1 Scylla paramamosain
AATCAAGAGAAGTTCAGACTCTGACTGACAAATTCAGAACTGCTTTTGACATGATCCATCAACAACAGCGATTCCTAGAGTCATTAGATGCTAAGGAAAGACAACAGAGTCTCATCATAACAGGCCCACCAGAGGACAGAGATGATCTTGGTGCAACTGACGATGAGAAAGTAATGAATGTGATGAACGCGGTAAGCCCTACCGAAGCAGTTGATCGAACCGGATGGATTGTGAGGCGACTGGCACAACAGAATGAAAGGAAAATGACACCGATTCACGTCACTGTTGGCGACCAAAATCAAAGAGACAGGATACTTCATGCAGCCATAAATTTACAGAACGCTGGAGCACAGATGTCGCGAGTGTACATTAAAAAGCACGTCCACCTTGCAATCAGGAGAGAAACTGCTCGTCTGCAGAAGAGGGAGCGAGAAGAGCGAGAGAAAGCTGAGAATGCCGGAGTAAATATCACTTACGATTGGAAGAACCGCGTGCTGCCAAGAGATGGCGTCATTATCGACAGCTTCACTCCTCGTTTTTTTTTGTGTGTGCAAGCAGAGAGGTGAAGCTTTGTTGGTGGAATATTGCTGGTCTCAAAGACAAGTTACAAGAGCCAAGTATACTGAAGTTTATTCTGGACTTTGACATCGTCTGGATTCTTGAAGCCACAAAATATTACAACGTACAAGTACCGGGATTTAGTGTGTGCCGAAATGTGTCAAGAAGTGGACGCAATAGAGGAGTGGTGATGCTTGGCCAGGATGCACTGATGCACAGTGTGAAGCAAGTTGACGTGGATGCTGAGGACCAGATATGCCACGGTGGTTTTGTGATGCATTCCAGAACTGAAGTTAGGAGGCGTATATGTACCTCCAGATGCCTCCCCTTATTGTCATGGTGCTCAGTGCGGAGTACAGACGCAGCACACTGTGGATGCCGGCACCACTGTCGTCATGGGCGATTTCAACGCAACTGTAAGGAGGCAGGACACAGGCAGGTAAACACACAAACATACATACATACTCGTACATACACAGCTGCCACTTCAAAATAACATAACATTACTAAGAATATATTTGGCAACAATGTACAGTATTCATGCCATCGCCTTCCCCACTATTACTACTACTACTACTACTACTACTACAATAAGTGTTAGTACAAATATTATGAACATACATGCATACACACTTATAGAGGAGGAGGAGGAGGAGGGAGAGAGAGAGAGAGAGAGAGAGAGAGAGAGAGAGAGAGAGAGAGAGAGAGAGAGAGAGAGAGAGAGAGAGAGAGAGAGAGAGAGAGATGTTAGTAGCCCAATAATAATAATAATAATAATAATAATAATAATAATAATAATAATGGTAATATTTCATATATATATATATATATATATATATATATATATATATATATATATATATATATATATATATATATATATATATATATATATATATATATATCAATTTTTGCTACACCCTGTAAGTAATATTAATCCTATTATTATTATTATTATTATTATTATTATTATTATTATTATTATTATTATTATTATTATTATTATTATTGATGTTATTATCATTACTTTTATGATGATGATGATTATTATTATTATTATTATTATTAGTAGTAGTAGTAGTAGTAGTAGTGTTGCCACCACTGTGTTGTCATGTATGTGTGCACACTGTCTCTAGCCTCTGTGGCGACTATGTGTCGGTGGGCGTAGCTTGGTATCGGAAACGACGATTTTCTTTCTCGATAATCATCACTCACAACATCCTTGTGCAAGTGGGTTATCAAAGTTAGTCTGGCGTGTTGCAGTTTATTTAGAAAATATAAATTGTCTTACAGCTCAACAACAGTGCACTTCTTTACTACTCAATCACACGACAAAGGTTATAAGCAAAGTTATTAAGACTCTTGCGTCTTGATCAGAGTCTAAGTCTTTGAGTAACTCAAGTCAGAGCGACACGGGTTGTGCGTCTGTACTATCTTGGTGAGTGGCTGCTACTCCTGCTAAAAGTGACTTGAGGATTGTCCGAGAGGTGTCGAGGCATACGTCATAGATTTCCATAGCCAATAATATCAAGCAAAATGAATGACGTTTTAATCTCCACCCAATGGGAGGTAAGCCTTTAACAAGCTGAATGGGCATAAAACAAACCGGCTGTTTATAGTTAAGCTTGGCTGTTATCAATTCAACGTCCTGTTCACCTCTTGCACAATTCTTCTAATACTAGCGTTAGATTCTCTAACGCGTCTCTAATTTCCTTCTAATTCTACTCTTATATCTATTCTTTTCTTCATGCAAAGTAGTGCCTATTACAGGGCTCGGCAGCTACCGTTTGTCGTCCCGACAAAATTGTTATGCAATAAATTCTATTTACAGTATTTCATGCTTGCTGTTCTTTACATACATATTCTATTTACAATATTACATGCTTGCTGTTCTTTACATACCTATTACAGGGTTACGGCTCGGAAATGTGTTTCATTTCGATGGATGAATTCTTGATTTTCTTGTACATAAGTATCATTGATATTGTGCTCAATGTGACTATCAAGACAAATGGAAGTACATATATTATATACCACATAGTACCTGTGTGTGTTTTTGACACTTGCTTTACAAGTCTTTTCTTGTTAATCTTTCTGATTTTCAAAGGAGGAGCTCTGTCTGGGAATTTCATAGTAATGTCCTGTAAAACATTTTCTCTATTAAGTACAATAGTCTTTTTCGTATTTGCTACTGTTGTGAGTGTGGGGCTATGAAGTTCACATTGATCTGGTACACGATATAAGCCTTCTATTGATGCTATCTGAGGTTGAAATCCTGGGCATATGACTGATACAGTTGTCTTGTTTGGAAAATATAAGTAGTGAGATTCCTGGATAGTTTCATGACGTGTTATGGGAGTTTCTTCCTTAAAATGACAATTACGTACAATGGATATATTTTTCACCAAGGATGCGGCACATGAGTGACTCAATGCTTCATTGAAAGTAAAATAAGTAGCTGAGCAAATGTACAGGTCTACGTTAGTTTTCTTACAGTGCAATAGATCATCATTTACTATAACACTTTCTTTCAAACCATTTATGGATAGGATGTAATTTGTTGGAGATGTTATATCAGTATCAACTGTTATAATGGAACTATTAAATTTCATTGGGAAAGGAATCAGATTATACATGTGATATTTCAATTCTGATGAAAATGGTATGTCAATGAGTACTCCAGTATCATTTATGAATGAATTAAGAATGGGATAATATAGAGCAATATTATTTGAATCAAAGAAAGGTTGAAAATTTCACTCATATTTTGCTTGTTGAGTTATGTTTAGAAGTTGTGATATTGAAAATAATGTGTATGTAACATGTCCAGCATTAGCCGTAACTAAGTCTTGAATTAACTGTTCCATTTCAGCATTTAGTTCATTTATCTTAATGTGCAACTGATCCAAGACCATGAAAATTTCCAGGGATTCCTTCAATTTAGAGTTCTCTGTGCTTAAGGTTTCTATGCTATTAATCATCTCATCTATGGTAAGTTGTATATCTTCTGTTTCTTCTTGTAAGACATCGATTCTGGACACTGAGTTTTGTAGATTATTTACATTTGAGCGAAGTTCTGCATACAAACCAATATTTGTTACTCCAAGACCTACTAACGATCCGATCGCTATTGCGATACCTACTCCTCTTTTGCTTTTGCTATGTAGGAAGTTATTTTCTATTTTGGTGACCTTCGTCTGCATAGCATCTAATTTCTTCTCTAATCTCACATTGGATATCTCACTAATTATCAATTTGTCTTTTACCATCTGTAACCCATTATTGATATGTCTGACATTTTCTCTTACAACATTTATATTGTCAAATTTCAATAGTACTCTTACTGATTGGTTCACAATGATCATGTCGCCGATTTTCCTTACTAAAGCTCCGGGCCTCACAGGGTCCCAGGCTGTTGCTAGAACTACTATAGCTGAGAACATGCATGCCACTTGTTTCATCTTTACCTGTAAAAAGAATAACAATCTATGTTCAACTCATTTAATATTTCTTCAACATACTCATAAAATTCAGATTCTAATGAGAGTTCATTGGTGCAAATTAATGGCAAAACTTGTTTTCTATGACTTCTTAATTTCTTCCTGTAATCATGGCTTTCGTCGTCTGCTGCGTGGTGACTTGTTTCTGTCTGTGCACTATCAGTTCCTGTTTCTACATTGTTTGTGTCTGTTTCTGTCTTGTCTGTTACTATGCTATTTGTTTCATCACTATCTATGACTGCATAATCACCAAATTCATTCATGTTTGTCTGTTTGAGCTCATCTGCATGGCGTACACTGATATCACCAGTTTCCAAATTTCGTATTATGAATTTATTTCCACTATCTGGTGCAATGACTTTATACGGACCCTTGAACTTGGGCGAAAGTTTGTTGCTATGTCCTATTGGCGTGTGTAGTTTGACCATGACTATATTTCCTGGCTGTATTTTTATTTCTCGTGCCCTTTTATGTTGTTGTTTTGTTAAGTATTGTGAGTATTGATTCATGTGATTTCTGATACGTTGGTAAATTTCCTTGAATTTATTGATTCTAGTTAGTATGAAATCATCATAGTTATAGACATGACGCGGTGCTGACTCTAGAAGTGAGTACGGTAAATTCTTATCCTCTCCAAAAAGAATATAATGTGGCGTTTCACCTGTGGCTGAATTGATTTGTGTGTTCAAAGCACATGTGACGTGTGGGATCCATGTGTCCCACGTAATGCTGTGTGGATTTATCAATGTACGTAGACAAGTGATGACTTTTCTATTAAGTCTTTCCACGACTCCGTTACTTTCCGGTTTGTAGGCGTGTACATTTATTTTCTTTATGTTGAAAATGCGACATATTTCTACTAGAATAGCGTTATTAAATTCAGGACCATTGTCAGTGATGATAGTTTTTTGGGGTTGTGTATGGACATATTACTTTTTCAAATATAGTTGTAGCGATTGTCTCTGCTTTCTTGTTCTGTATTGGCTGTAAAATGCAAAATCTGGAGAAGTAATCGATGATTACTAGTAAATATTTAAATCCATTTTCAGATAGGGGCAACTCCAAGGTATCAAGGTGAATTCTATCCCACGGTTTCTCAGGAATTGGGTAATTCAACATTGGTGCTGGTGTGCGTGTGTGTCCTTTTGTTTCTGCGCAAACGTTACAATTATCTATATGATTGTAGATTTGTTTTCTCATGTCTGTCCAATAGTATTTCAGTTGTGCTTGTCTATAAGCCTTTTCTTTTCCTGGGTGAGAACTAGTTGCACAATCATGAATGAAGTGCAAGACATTTGGTACCAACTCTTTGGGTATAACTAACTGTTTCACTTTTCCACGTGATACTCCTTTGCATGTTATTTCGGTATTGCGGTATAGCAATCCACTATGTAATTGGAATTCCGATAGTTTATATTTCTTTTGTAGTATCTGTGCTTCTCTGTCTGTATTACCTTCAAGGTGCTCTATTATTTGCTTCAAAGTGTCATCTTTTCTTTGTTCTGAGTATACAAGTTCATTGTCTAATGTGGTTAGTTCTTGGATACTGCATACTACACTATTTACTTCTCTGTGTGAGACTATGTTTCGTGATAGAGCATCGGCTGCTGTATTTTTCTTTCCTGGTATGTATTCAAAGTTTATTTCATAATTCTGCAGTGTCACAAACCAACGTGCTAAGCGTCATCTTAAATTCTTGTGTTTAAACAGATTCTGAATTGCGGTGTGGTCTGTCCACACTCTAATCTTGTAACCCAATATGATATCTCTGAAGTGTTCTAGACAATATATCACTGCTAAAGTCTCGCGTTCTGTGATGCTATAATTCTTTTCTGCAGCTGTACAAAGTCTGGAAGCATATGCAATTGGGTGTGGATTACCATTTCTTTCCTGCAATAGTATTCCTCCTAACCCTATGTCAGAGGCATCTGTGCACAAGATGAACTCTTTTGTGTAATCTGGGAAAATCAATACTGGCGAACTTGTGAGCTTGTTTTTCAGTGTTTCAAATGCTTTGGTTTGGGAAGGACCCCAAGAGAATGTAGTATTCTTTTTCAGGAGTGAACTCAATGGTTGTGCTATGTCAGCGTAATTCTTGATAAATTTTCTATAATATCCTGTTAGTCCTAAGAAACTTCTTACTTTTTCAACTGAGGTTGGTTGAGGAAATTGTTTTACGACGTCTACCTTTGACTGTACTGTCCTCAGACCTTGACTGTCTATTTGATGACCTAAGTAAGTTACTTCCTCTTGTAGAAAGCGACATTTTTCCAACTTGATCTTTAATCCTGCTGATACGAGTCTGGTGAAGACTTGGTTTAGTTTGTGGAAGTGTTCTTCTTCTGTTTGTGAAACTATTAAAATGTCATCAAGGAAAACACTAGCAGTCTTCCCAATCAAACCTTGTAGGACATTGTTCATTAATCTCATGTAAGTAAGTGGGCTGTTCGATAATCCGAATGGCATTCTACGAAATTGATAATGTCCTGTTGGTGTAGAAAATGCTGTTAATGGACGTGAAGCTTCATCGAGCTCTATTTTCCAAAATGCAGATTTTATGTCAATTGTGCTAAATAACTTATTTGAAGTGCCTAGACTTCGAAGAACATCAGAAATAACTGGAAGCGGAAGTCTGTCTGGAATTGTTTTCTTGTTGAGTTCCCTGTAATCAATCACTGGTCTCATGGTACCGTCCGGTTTGGGCACAAGTATTAGTGGAAAATTCCACTCACTGTCACTAGGTTCTATGACATCTTGTGACAACATATCTTCAATCAATTTATCAACAGTGGCAAGTTTAGAATGCGGTAGTCTATATGCGGGAACGTAAATAGGCTGTGTTCCTGGCTGGAGTTTGATTTTGTGCTGCAATAGAGTTGTTTTACCCAAGGCTTCTCCTGGCAAAGCAACTGCTGCTTTATGCAGGTGTAGTAAGTGTACTAGTTCTTTCTCAAGATCTGGACGACTAGTGGGAGCGAGGTGTTTCTTTATCTCTTTCTCACTCTGTGAGGATTCTTGTAGCGAAAACACTTGTGCTATTTGTTCATCTTTATCAGAGCTAAGGTCTTGATTATTGATTATTTCTATAGCTTTACTGACTTGGAAACGTCCTAACTCTGTTCCTTTCTTAATAGTTACGTCTGTGTGAAGCGTGTTGATGACAAATACTTCAGATTTACCCCTGTTTGTATGGTAAAGACCACTTTCTAAATTTATTCCACGAATACGTGACGACTCGCTTAAGGCAATCGCTGTCACATGGTCACTTATTCCTTTTAGACTAACCTTTACCTTGCAAATAGACTGAGCCTGCAACAGCGTGCACTCTGTTACAGAACCTGAAACAATTTTCAAGGCTTCGGTTGGTGCATGTTGTTTGTTCTTTTGGGTTATCAGTGGGGAATTTGTCTTTTCATGACGTTCCGTAGGAATGCAATTCTCGTCAAGTACTGGTGATGAATTGTTTAAGTACCGCTCTGCCACGTTATTATCTGAGGGAACTGTGTTTACTTCTGTCTTAGGTTGTTGACTAACTGGTGCCAGGACATCTTGGCTGCGGGTGTTAACGAATGGTAGAAACTTGTAAGATATTTTAACTCCTCCCTTCGCAGGGAAGATAGTTATGTCTTCATCTCGCATTGTGTCATATCCAATGAGTAAGTTTCCTGGGAACGCTTGCTGTTCTACCACAACAGCTGTTAATTCAAACATGTAATAGTTCCCAAAAGTTACAGTTATCTGTGTTTCTCCTAAAGGTGTGAGTTTGTTTCCGGTAACTCCATGAATGTTGAATGTGGTTGGCTCAATAATGACCAAACCAGGTTTCGCTTTTCTTAGAAAATCTAGACTGATTAAGTTTATACGTGCTCCTGTGTCTAGAAACATGTGACTGGGTTCATCAAACACTCGTCCGGCTATGAGCGGACCTCCGGAGTTGTCATTTACTCGTATATAGATAACTTCCTTTACTTCCTGGCTTTTATCTAAGTTGGAGTACCATGGCTGTGCTTTGGATTCTTTTATTTCCTGGTTTTGATATGAAATGTGGCGAGTTGACCTTCTGTTGGCTACTGATGAAGTGACTAAGTTGTACTGTTTTTTTCTTTTTGGCCATTGCGAAAATCCTGACTTCTAGCACGACAGTCTGCTGTCCTGTGCCCAATTCTGTGATGATAAGTACACCAAGGAGGATTTCTACATACTGATTCTTTGTGACCTTTATACTGACAGTTGGAACAGGTGATATTAGCGTAGCAGTCCCTTGCAGAGTGTCCAAATTTGTGGCAATTGTAACATTCAATTGTTTGTCTTTGTCTAGAAGGACTCCTACCATTATAAGGTGTTGTGGTTCTAGATTGTGATCGTCCTTGCCTTTGTGTGGTTGGTGTGCGTGAGTCTGAGCTAGCAGCTAACACATATGTACTGCAAGTAGGATCTATTTCTGCATAGCCTTTGAGTAGGCAATCTACCTCACCTAACTGTATGTTTGGTTTGATGTCTTTATAGAGTCTTTCCTGTACTACACCCTTGTTTGATTTGACAATTTGTGCTAGCATCATAACGAGAGCCATGTTTTTCAAGGAAATTTGTTTGGGTTCATTTTTCACAGACCAATCTGAGTTTTCAAAGATTGCTTCGATGTCTCTTGCTTGTGTATCCAACCTTGAAATGAATGCTGTTTGTGTCTCGTTTTGTTCTGGAGCTATTTTCAGAAACTTGACCATGGCGCGTATTGGATCTCTATCGCTTTTTGTTGTGAAATGCTTTTTAAAAGCTTTGATGTACTCATCAAATGTTTTGATGTTGTCTAAATGTGAATATACTATGACGTGACGAGCTGTGCCCTTAACAGCGTCAATGTGTTCTTTGAAACATTCTATTTTTAAGTTATCCTCAACAATACCTTTGTTTTTGATCAAAGTTTCTATTCTTTTGACATACTGATTTAAATCAATAGTATCAGGTTCTCCACTGAATTTGGGGATATCAGCAACAGTGGTGATGATTGAATGTTTTACTACGTTAGCGTTTGTCATGGTGGAGTTTCTACTTTCACGTAAAGCTCGTAAACTGCGAGTAAAGATAGGACTAGTTCGACTTGAAACTTGACTAGGTAGTGGCATACATGTGTACAATTTACATACCTTGTCCTATGATGATGGGTAGTGTGTGTGATAATGTTGGGAGACGCTCTACAATAAGGCAGTTATACTCAATGTTTCTTCGTGCTCAGTCATTCCTCAGGCATACACAAACTGTTGGTGCACTGGGTATTAGATAAAGTATTACATGAATATAATTACATTAATGATTGACAGGTTGAATACTGTTACCAAAGTATAGACAAGTGAGTAGCGATGTCCTCTTGAGCGGCGGCTGCTAGTGGCGGCGTGCTGTGGCTGATGGCTGTGTGCAGCGGCTGCTGGTGGCGGCGTGCTGTGGCTGATGGCTGTGTGCGGCGGCTGCTGGGGCGGCGCTGATCCTGCTCTCGTCTCTGGCTGTGGTTTCCTCTTCTAAGTCTCTTCTTAGTATTTAGATATTGGTCTCGTTGTTTGGTGGTATTAATTGAGAGTTACTCTTGAGTTTGATCGTGTGAGTAGTGGCTCGGGAGTGTGATGAGGTGTGGCGCGGTGCTGCGCGGTGCGGGACTTGTGCACACTTGTGGGGTTGACCTTGACTCACTGTATTGGCTGGGGAAGCGTTATTGCTGTTGTTTCCGTTGCTGCTGTTTGTTTTTAATGTTTGTAAACTCTTCTTACTCTTCGGAGGTTGTTTAGGCTTCAGAATCCCAATAAGCTGAACACCACTGTGTTGCCACCACTGTGTTGTCATGTATGTGTGCACACTGTCTCTAGCCTCTGTGGCGACTATGTGTCGGTGGGCGTAGCTTGGTATCGGAAACGACGATTTTCTTTCTCGATAATCATCACTCACAACATCCTTGTGCAAGTGGGTTATCAAAGTTAGTCTGGCGTGTTGCAGTTTATTTAGAAAATATAAATTGTCTTACAGCTCAACAACAGTGCACTTCTTTACTACTCAATCACACGACAAAGGTTATAAGCAAAGTTATTAAGACTCTTGCGTCTTGATCAGAGTCTAAGTCTTTGAGTAACTCAAGTCAGAGCGACACGGGTTGTGCGTCTGTACTATCTTGGTGAGTGGCTGCTACTCCTGCTAAAAGTGACTTGAGGATTGTCCGAGAGGTGTCGAGGCATACGTCATAGATTTCCATAGCCAATAATATCAAGCAAAATGAATGACGTTTTAATCTCCACCCAATGGGAGGTAAGCCTTTAACAAGCTGAATGGGCATAAAACAAACCGGCTGTTTATAGTTAAGCTTGGCTGTTATCAATTCAACGTCCTGTTCACCTCTTGCACAATTCTTCTAATACTAGCGTTAGATTCTCTAACGCGTCTCTAATTTCCTTCTAATTCTACTCTTATATCTATTCTTTTCTTCATGCAAAGTAGTGCCTATTACAGTAGTAGTAGTAGTAGTAGTAGTAGTAGTAGTAGTAGTAGTAGTAGTAGTAGCAGTAGCAGCAGTAGTAGTAGTAGTAGTGGTAGTAGTAGTAGTAGTAGTAGCAGTAGTAGTAGTAGTAGTAGTAGTATCATAATTATTGTCATTATTATTACTTTTATGAGTAATAGTAGTAGTAGTAAACAAACTTACACACACACACACACACACACACACACACACACACACACACACACACACGCGAGAGAGCCTGGAGAAGATCAGGTCACACAGGCTCAGGTCAGGTCTCTCACCACTGACTGTTTCATAAAGCCACAGTGATGGTTTGCAAGGTTCTCAAAAGTGTTTCTCCTGTCACTAATGCAGAAATGTTGTTAATCTGTCACTACAACCTTAAAAAAAATAAAAAACCCTTACAACTTCAACTAGAACCTTTTAAAAGAGTGTTTCTCCTGTCAATAATGCAGAAATGTTGTTAATCTGTCACTACAACCTTAAAAAAATAAAAATAAAAAAAAACTTTACTAGAGTCTTTTAAAAATGTTTTTCCTGTCAGTAATGCAGATGTTGTTAATCTGTCACCTCAACCCTGAAAACACCCTTAAAAACCTTACATCTTCGACTAGAGCTTTTTTAAAAGAGTGTTTCTCCTGTCAGTAATGCAGAAATATTGTTAATCTGTTACTGGAACCTTAAAAACATCCTTAAAAACCTGCATCATTTCAACTAGAGCCTTTTAAAAGAGTGTTTCTCCTGTTGTTAATCTATCACTAGAGCCTTAAGAACACCCTTAAAAACCCTTACAACTTCAACTAGAGCCTTTTAAAAGAGCATTCCTCCTATTTCTCCTTCAAGTTCACCTACAGTCCCTCCTCCCCCTATCTCTCTCTCTCTCTCTCTCTCTCTCTCTCTCTCTCTCTCTCTCTCTCTCTCTCTCTCTCTCTCTCTCTCTCTCTCTCTCTCTCTCTCTCTCTCTCTCTCTCCACACAGTCCACAGCGACATGCTGGATTGGTTGACAAGCCTGCAGTAGCTGTCAACCAGGTCTGCTAAGCTCTCTGCTCCGCCAATGGAGGGGCAGGTGATGGTGATGGTGAGGGCTTCTGTAGTACCTGCTACCTGCAACATAAGCCTGGGGTAGTGGTGGTGGTGGTGGTGGTGGTGGCGGTGATTAGAGGAGAAGAAAGAGGAAGGATTTGATGAGGACGGTAATTGTAGTAGTAGTAGCAGCAGTAGTAATAGTAGTGAGAGACCCCACCCACACCTCTCTCGCTTCTTCTCATCTCTCTCTCCCTCCCGGTCCTTTTCCCATTTAAATCCGTCACCTACCCACTTCCCCCCCCCCCATCTCTCTCTCTCTCTCTCTCTCTCTCTCTCTCTCTCTCTCTCTCTCTCTCTCTCTCTCTCTCTCTCTCTCTCTCTCTCTCTCTCTCTCTCTTTCACCGTCACTCACTATCGTCATCACTCTCACCTTAAACTGCACCAGAGCCTTCCTGTGTTGCTCGCAGCTGCTCTGTAAGGTCTCCACGCTCTAAATCTGCTCAAAGTTTGCCATGTGTTGTGCTTGGAGTAGTAGTAGTAGTAGTAGTAGTAGTAGTAGTAGTAGTAGTAGTAGTAGTAGGGTTAGTAGTAGTAGTAGTAGTAGTAGGGTTAGTAGTAGTAGTAGTAGTAGTAGTAGCAGTAGTAGTAGTAGTAGTAGTAGTAGTAGTAGTAGTAGTAGTAGTGAAAGTAGTAGTAGTAGTGGTACTTACGGCAGAGGCAGAATCTGTCCAGTAGGAAATACCAACACTTGGGCCGACAAGCAGAGTGACAGGAATAGACCAACCACACTGAAAATAGTAGTAGTAGTAGTAGTAGTAGTAGTAGTAAGTATCGACAGTACTACAAGACTCACATACAAACACTTCAGTAACACTTAACACTTACGCCGAGTGCACAGCGGAAGTTTTCGATGTCA